>NC_135232.1:30281765-30628432 GCF_051348905.1 Ranitomeya variabilis
AGGGTCATATTATGTGCTGGGAATAAAGTGAGGGGCAATTATTTACTCAGAGGCTCAGCCTAGGGCAGATATTGTTATTCCGGAGCATTATAATAACACTGCTATCTTTAAGGGTGTTGTGTCGGGATGTGCTGCAGAAGACAGGAGAAGATGGAATTCTGCAGAAACGAGCTCTGCCGGTGGATGAGAAGAGTCATCATGGCATCTGGACAAGGTGAAGATGAAAAGAAAGAGGCGACTCCACAAACAACGTCATCTATCAGGTACCTGGATGTAAATGTGTTTTTTTTGTGATACTAATTCTCATTTTTATTTGTTAGGAACATTAAAGGGGATGTCCAAGGTTGTGATGAGTCTGCAGTCATACTATGTGACTGCAGACTTCTGAATTCTCACAGTGCACACTGCTATCATAATTCTCTGATGTTGGTGATTTACATACATGCGGTCACGTGCTGACTAGACATGTGTGGCCTCATTCAATGAAAATGAATTGACTGAGGCCGGACACGTCTAGTTAGAATGTGACCAGAAGTATCCAAATCACATACTTGTGCTGTCATGACCGTCCACTCTGGCCACCGGCAAGGGAGAATCCTGAAAGTGTGCAGTGCTTGCGCTGTGAGAATTCAAAAGCCTGCAGTCACATATAATGACTGCAGACTTTCATCTCAAACCTGGACGCACCATTTTGTGCCATTTTGGTTGGTGGTGTGCCTCGGGATTTTTTAAGTATAAAAAATGTGCCGCGGCTCAAAAAAGGTTGAAAATCACTGCCCTAGAGGTAAGCCAGGTCTGTTTCTTCCTCTACCAGGCTTAGTTAGTCCTCCGGCTGGCGCGTGGCATTTAGGAAGCCGTAGGTATGCTCCCTGGCTACTATTAGTTGTGTGGTAGATTTAGCTCACGGTCAACTCGAGTTTCCATCACCCGAGAGCTGGTTCGTTATTTATATGTTTCTTACGTTCCCTTGCCATTGGGAACCATGACAGTATGACCGGCCATGTGTTAAACTTATTGGCAGAAGAAAGGAGAGAAAAAAGAAGTCTGTAAATTTTTTTCTTTTTTTTTTCTTTTTCCCTATGCTTGCTCCATAGTTGGATCAGTTGTATTTCAGCTCTAATTACTGCCTTTGCCTTTCTCTCCTTATAATCCTTGAATGGCTCTGAGCTCACCTGTTTAAAGATGGATCCTCAGAGTTTGGCTGCAGGTTTAAATAATCTTGCTACGAAGGTTCAAAATTTACAAGATTTTGTTATGCATACTCCTATTTCTGAACCTAAAATCCCTACACCAGAGGTGTTTTCCGGAGATAGATCTCGGTTTCTGAATTTCAAATATAATTGTAAATTATTCCTTTCTCTCAGACCTCACTCCTCAGGAGATCCTGTCCAGCAGGTTAAGATTGTAATTTCTTTGCTGCGAGGTGACCCTCAAAATTGGGCATTTTCATTGGCACCAGGGGATCCTGCGTTGCTCAATGTGGATGCGTTTTTCATGGCTTTAGGGTTGCTTTATGAGGAACCTAATTTGGAGATTCAAGCTGAAAAAGCTTTGATAGCCCTATCTCAAGGGCAAGATGAAGCTGAGATATACTGCCAAAAATTTCGTAAATGGTCTGTGCTTACTCAGTGGAATGAGTGCGCCTTAGCGGCAAATTTCAGAGAGGGCCTTTCTGATGCCGTTAAAGATGTTATGGTCGGGTTCCCTGCGCCTAAAGGTCTGAATGAGTCCATGACAATGGCAATTCAGATTGATCGGCGTTTGCGGGAGCGCAAACCCGTGCACCATTTGGCGGTATCTTCTGAAGAGACGCCAGAGAAAATGCAATGTGACAGAATTATGTCCAGAAGCGAGCGGCAGAATTATAGGCGTAAAAATGGGTTATGCTTCTATTGTGGTGATTCTGCTCATGTTATATCGGCATGCTCTAAACGTACTAGGAAGGTTGACAAGTCTATTTCAATTGGCACTTTACAGTCCAAATTTATTTTGTCTGTAACCTTGATTTGTTCATTATCAGTTATTACCGTGGATGCCTATGTGGACTCTGGCGCCGCTCTGAGTCTTATGGACTGGTCCTTTGCCAGGCGCTGTGGGTTTGATTTAGAGCCTCTGGAAGTCCCTATACCTCTGAAGGGTATTGATTCTACACCTTTGGCTTGTAATAAACCACAGTTCTGGACGCAAGTGACTATGCGTTTGACTCCAGACCATCAGGAGGTGATTCGCTTCCTTGTGTTGTACAATTTACATGATGTTTTGGTGCTTGGATTACCATGGTTACAGTCTCATAACCCAGTCCTTGACTGGAAAGCTATGTCTGTGTTAAGCTGGGGATGTCGGGGGGCTCATGGGGACACTCCTATGGTGTCCATTTCGTCATCTATTCCATCTGAGATTCCGGCATTTTTGTCTGATTATCGTGATATTTTTGAAGAGCCTAAGATTGGTTCACTCCCTCCTCACAGGGATTGTGATTGCGCCATAGATCTGATTCCTGGCAGTAAATTTCCAAAGGGTCGTTTGTTTAACCTATCTGTACCTGAACATGCTGCTATGTGCGAGTATATTAAGGAGTCCCTGGAAAAGGGACATATTCGTCCTTCTTCATCACCTTTAGGAGCCGTTTTTTTCTTTGTCTCTAAAAAGGATGGCTCTCTGAGGCCTTGTATTGATTATCGACTCCTGAATAAAATTACAGTCAAATATCAGTATCCGTTGCCTTTGCTGACTGATTTGTTTGCTCGCATAAGGGGGGCTAAGTGGTTCTCTAAGATTGATCTTCGTGGGGCGTATAATTTGGTGCGAATTAAGCAGGGGGATGAGTGGAAGACCGCATTTAATACGCCTGAGGGCCATTTTGAGTATTTGGTAATGCCTTTCGGCCTTTCTAATGCACCTTCTGTCTTTCAGTCCTTAATGCATGATATTTTCCGTGAATATTTGGATAAATTTATGATAGTGTACTTGGATGATATTTTGATTTTTTCTGATGACTGGGAGTCTCATGTTCAGCAGGTCAGGAGGGTTTTTCAGGTTTTGCGGGAGAATTCTTTGTGTGTAAAGGGTTCAAAGTGTGTTTTTGGGGTTCAAAAAATTTCCTTTTTGGGGTACATTTTTTCCCCTTCTTCTATTGAGATGGACCCTGTCAAGGTTCGGGCTATTTACGACTGGACGCAGCCTACTTTTCTGAAGAGTCTCCAGAAATTCTTGGGCTTTGCTAATTTTTATCGTCGATTTATAGCTGGTTTTTCTGGCGTTGCTAAACCTCTGACGGATTTGACTAAAAAGGGTGCTGATGTTGCCAATTGGTCCCCTGCTGCCGTGGAGGCCTTTCGGGAGCTTAAGCGCCACTTTTTGTCTGCCCCTGTGTTGCGCCAGCCTGATGTTTCTCTTCCCTTTCAGGTTGAGGTCGATGCTTCCGAGATTGGAGCGGGGGCGGTTTTGTCGCAGAAAAGTCCCGACTGCTCAGTGATGAGACCTTGTGCGTTCTTTTCGCGAAAATTTTCGGCCGCCGAGCGAAACTATGATGTTGGTAATCGGGAGCTTTTGGCCATGAAGTGGGCATTTGAGGAGTGGCGTCATTGGCTTGAGGGTGCCAAACATCAGGTGGTAGTTTTGACTGATCACAAGAATTTAATTTATTTGGAGTCTGCCAGGCGCCTGAATCCTAGACAGGCACGTTGGTCGTTGTTCTTTTCCCGGTTTAATTTTGTGGTCTCGTACTTACCGGGTTCTAGGAATGTGAAGGCAGATGCTCTTTCTAGGAGTTTTGAGCCTGACTCTCCTGGGAATTCTGAACCTGCTGGTGTCCTTAAGGATGGAGTGGTTTTGTCTGCTGTCTCTCCAGATTTGCGACGTGCTTTGCAAGAATTTCAGGCGGATAGACCTGATCGTTGTCCGTCTGGTAGACTGTTTGTTCCTGACGAGTGGACCACTAGAGTCATCTCGGAAGTTCATTCTTCTACTCTGGCAGGTCATCCGGGAATTTTTGGCACCAGAGATTTGGTGGCTAGATCCTTCTGGTGGCCTTCCCTGTCTCGAGATGTGCGTGTTTTTGTGCAGTCTTGCGATGTGTGTGCTCGGGCCAAGCCTTGTTGTTCTAGGGCTAGTGGGTTGTTGTTGCCCTTGCCTATTCCGAAGAGGCCTTGGACGCACATCTCTATGGACTTTATCTCGGACCTCCCTGTTTCTCAGAAGATGTCTGTCATCTGGGTGGTGTGTGACCGTTTTTCTAAAATGGTTCATTTGGTGCCATTGCCTAAGTTGCCTTCCTCATCTGAGTTGGTCCCTCT
Source organism: Ranitomeya variabilis (assembly GCF_051348905.1). Taxonomy (NCBI): domain Eukaryota; kingdom Metazoa; phylum Chordata; class Amphibia; order Anura; family Dendrobatidae; genus Ranitomeya; species Ranitomeya variabilis. The sequence goes on from NC_135232.1 coordinate 30,286,061, forward strand.
GTTTTTTCAAAATGTGGTTCGCCTGCATGGTATTCCGGAAAACATCGTTTCTGACAGGGGTACCCAGTTCGTGTCTAGATTTTGGCGGGCAGTCTGTGCCAGGTTGGGCATTGATTTGTCTTTTTCGTCTGCATTCCATCCTCAGACCAATGGCCAGACGGAACGAACTAATCAAACTTTGGAGACTTATTTGAGGTGTTTTGTGTCTGCGGATCAGGATGATTGAGTTGCCTTTCTGCCGTTGGCGGAGTTTGCTCTTAATAATCGGGCTAGTTCTGCCACTTTGGTTTCTCCTTTCTTTTGCAATTCAGGGTTTCATCCGCGTTTTTCATCTGGTCAGGTTGAATCTTCGGATTGTCCTGGAGTGGATGCGGTAGTGGATCGGTTGCATCAGATTTGGGGACAAGTGGTGGATAATTTGGAATTGTCCCAGGAGAGGACTCAGCAGTTTGCTAACCGCCGTCGTCGTGTTGGCCCCCATCTTCGTGTTGGGGACTTGGTGTGGTTGTCTTCCCGTTTTGTCCCTATGAGGGTTTCTTCTCCTAAATTTAAGCCTCGGTTCATCGGTCCTTATAGGATTTTGGAGATTCTTAACCCTGTCTCCTTTCGTTTGGACCTCCCGGCATCTTTCGCTATCCATAATGTGTTCCATCGGTCGCTGTTGCGGAGATATGAGGTACCGGTGGTTCCTTCTACTGAACCTCCTGCTCCTGTGCTGGTGGAGGGTGAATTGGAGTACGTGGTAGAAAAGATCTTGGACTCCCGTATTTCCAGACGGAGACTTCAATATCTGGTTAAATGGAAGGGCTATGGTCAGGAAGATAATTCTTGGGTAACTGCCTCTGATGTTCATGCCTCGGATTTGGTTCGTGCCTTTCATAGGGCTCATCCAGATCGCTCTGGCGGTTCTTGTGAGGGTTCGGTGCCCCCTCCTTAAGGGGAGGGTACTGTTGTGTATCCGCTTTTTGGGCTCCCCTGGTGGTTGCTGGTGGTACTGGTGACTTGTTTGCACTTTGCTGCTTCTGTTCACCTGCTTCCATCAGCGTTTGGGAGTTTCCTATTTAGCCTTGCTCTCCAGTCATTTCCTTGCCGGTTGTCATTGTAACCAGAGCCTTCGGTTGCATGTTCCTGCTACTAGTCTGCTGATCAGCTAAGTGGACTTTGTCCTTTTGTTTTGTATCTTTAGTCCAGTTGGCAGTTTTTGTAATTCTCTGTAGCTGGAAGCTCTTGTGGGCTGAAATTGCCACTCCTGTGTCATGAGTTGACACAGGAGTCTTAAAGTAATTTCAGGATGGTTTTTGAAAGGGTTTTCAGTTGACCGTGAAGTCCTCTTTTGTATCTTTCTGCTATCTAGTAAGTGGACCTCTCTTTGCTAAATCTACTTTCATACTGTGTATGTCTTTTCCTCTTATTTCACCGTTATTACATGTGGGGGGCTGCTATCATCTTTTGGGGTATTTCCCTAGAGGTAAGCCAGGTCTGTTTCTTCCTCTACCAGGCTTAGTTAGTCCTCCGGCTGGCGCGTGGCATTTAGGAAGCCGTAGGTATGCTCCCTGGCTACTATTAGTTGTGTGGTAGATTTAGCTCACGGTCAACTCGAGTTTCCATCACCCGAGAGCTCGTTCGTTATTTATATGTTTCTTACGTTCCCTTGCCATTGGGAACCATGACAGATGGGGCTGTATATATGGTGCTGTGTGGAGTGATGCGATGCAGGATGGGGCTGTATATATGGAGCACAGTGGAGTGATGCGATGCAGGATGGGGCTGTATATATGGTGCTGAGTGAAGTGATGCGATGCAGGATGGGGCTGTATATATGGAGCACAGTGGAGGGATGCGATGCAGGATGGGGTTGTATATATGGTGCCGAGTGGAGTGATGCGATGCAGGATGGGGCTGTATATATGGTGCTGAGTGATGCGATGCAGGATGGAGCTGTATATATGGTGCTGTGTGGAGTGATGTGATGCAGGATAGGGCTGTATATATGGTTCTGAGTGGAGTGATGCGATGCAGGATGGGGCTGTATATATGGTGCTGAGTGGAGTGATGCGATGCAGGATGGGGCTGTATATATGGTGCTGAGTGGAGTAATGCGATGCAGGATGGGGCTGTATATATGGTGCTGAGTGATGTAATGCAGGATGGGGCTGCATATATGGTGCTGTGTGGAGTAATGTGATGCAGGATGGGGCTGTATATATGGTGCTGAGTGGAGTGATGCGATGCAGGATGGGGCAGTATATATGGTGCTGAGTGGAGTAATGCGATGCAGGATGGAGCTGTATATATGGTGCTGAGTGATGTTATGCAGGATGGGGCTGTATATATGGTGCTGTGTGGAGTAATGCGATGCAGGATGGGGCTGTATATATGGTGCTGAGTGATGTGATGCAGGATGGGGCTGTATATGTGGTGCTGTGTGGAGTGATGCGATGCAGGATGGGGCTGTATATATGGTGCTGAGTGGAGTGATGCAGGATGGGGCTGTATATATGGTGCTGTGTGGAGTGATGTGATGCAGGATGGGGCTGTATATATGGTGCTGAGTGGAGTGATGTGATGCAGGATGGGTCTGTACATAAAAGTCTGACAGGATTCGGCTCTAGATTCGGCTCTAGATGTTACAAAGCCATCAAGAAAATAGTTCTAAAAGTTTTCTGAATATGGGAATTCAAGGGTCATCAGTTACTCCAGAGTCACCACAGGTAATCCGCTACCTCTGTGCATTACCTTACATACCCAGCCTGGTTCCCTGCCGATTTCTACCTTTTATGCTAAAATAACATTCACAAAATGAAAGGAGCACATCAGTTGCCATGGCTGCTCAACAGAAGAGCACGAAAAAGAAAGAAATGGTGGAGTCTGCAGAAAGAGGCCGCAACAGCAATTATTCCTCTTCTTACTAAATGCAATTGCTATATCCTTATTACACCGAACAAGGACATAAACATTTCTGTACATTGTGTCCCAGGTGAGAAAGAAGGTTAGAGAAAGAAAGGAGGACGGAAAGGAGGAAGAAAGAAAGAAAAAGAAAGAAAGAAAGAAAGAAAGAAAGAAAGAAAGAAAGAAAGAAAGAAAGAAAGAAAGAAAGAAAGAAAGAAAGAAAGAGAACCTGAGAGTGAAAGACACAAGGAATGGAGGGGAGGAAGGAAGGGAAGGGAGGGAGAAAATGAAGAAAGAATGAGAAAGAAAGAAGGAAAGAATGACAGAAAAAAAAAGAAAAGAAGAAAAACACAGTGACTGCACCAGCAGAATAGTGAGTGCAGCTCTGGAGCATAATACAGGAAGAGGCGGATACAGGATGTAACTCAGGATCAGTAATGTAATGTATGTATGGAGCGGCCTCCAAACGCAGGGCAGCGGGGTACTCGGTACCGAGTCCCTCGGTTCTGGGGATGTCACGGTGGCCTGACCCGGTTAGTGGCCCTGCTAAGGGGCGCCCAATTAAAGATGTAAGTGACAGTGTAGGTCGCAGTAAATGACGAGGACACAGGGTTGCAGTCTCTTTACCTTTTTACTGAAGGCTTCGGCATCCGCAATCCAGAGCACTGCTAACAGGGCTGGCTGAGACCGGCCGGTCCGAAGGCACATCCAGAGTTCCCTTTGCAGGTGGAAATCAGTGGCCTTCCTACCAGCGCCTGTGTGTTGTAGTACCTCCCTGCTGAGCACCACGGGATAGTCCTCACAACTGTCGTGTATGTTTCTGTTCTTTCTCTCCGTCCACCAGATGGTTTGGATAGGACGCACCCGTATGACGGGGTAGGCCTGGAGCTATTTTATAGGGACCCTAGAGAAGCCCCTCTCCCACAATTGCCTCCGTTGTCTTCGTTAGGTGTATAGGTTGGGCAGCCAACCTAAAGTTAACTGCCCGGCCGTAGTTCAAAGTAATGTGTAGAGTCTATTACTTCCTCGGTGCTCCGGCCACCGGCTACGCGCCTCAGAAGGATGTTACCGATCTTATGGCAGGACTCCTCCTGGTTCTATCTCCTAGTGCTGTGATCCCGTTTCTCACTTCTCCACAATATACTTCGCTTCGTCTCCTTTCTTAGGATGCCGCCGCATTGAGGTGCAGGCGCGGCTCCGTAACGCTCTGTCTGTGCTAGGCCGCTGTCAGGATCCCACCCCTGACAGGTCCTCCCTGGAACTCTCCCAGGCTGCTTTCTGTCTAACTTCCTATCCAACCCCCAGTTTTACCCATGTGTGAGGAGTGGCCTAGTAGATAGGACCTTTTGCTCCCCCTGGTGGCCGGAGTGTGAAGTGTAATGTGTGACTGTGATACCTGGTCAGGGGAACTCCTTTAGTGCCATCAGATGTACCATCACTCCCCCTGGTGGAAGAGCGACGTTACTGCAACGACCAGACTCAGGGGCGCTGCATATACACAGTGACTGCACCAGCAGAATAGTGAGGGCAGCTCTGGAGTATAATACAGGATGTAACTCAGGATCAGTAATGTAATGCATGTACACAGTGACTGCACCAGCAGAATAGTGAGTGCAGCTCTGGGGTATAATACAGGATGTAACTCAGGATCAGTAATGTAATGTATGTACACAGTGACTGCACCAGCAGAATAGTGAGTGCAGCTCTGGAGTGTCATACAGGAAGAGACGGAGCCTGCTTGCCGTGTGCTCTGTGTGCTGCCTAGAGAGAGCTCCTGGGAGGGGAGGTAAAGTTTTTCATCCAGGACTTTTTGTCTGCCCCTTCCCAGGAAAGAAGGCTCATTTTGGGACTGGCCTCCGGGGCTGGGCCCCCAGCTCCCACCTCCCGGTCCAAGCCGACGGGGGGTGGGAGTACTCCAACTTCGGCTAGGGTCACAAGATCTGGCCAAGGATCAGGCAAAGGATCCAGCATTAGGACCCCTGAGGCCGCGGCGGCTCCTTCCCCCGGAGGTAGGCCTAGTACGAGCAGGGGTGCTGCAGCGGTGCCCCTTGGTTGGAGTACTAAGGCGGCTAGAGAATCCGCTGTGGGCTATGGTTCACGCATCCATGCGCACCTCTGCGAGTATGAGGACGCCTCAAGGAAGCTAAAATCCCTCTGGGGGGAGTTGAGGGTAGCTAAGCAGAGGTCTGACAGGGCCTCTGGCAATAAGAAGGCCGAGATATCCGCCGCGATCAAGAAGATCAAAAAATCCATACAAGACCTGGAAAGCCGGAGGTGTGAGATCCTGGATGGCAGCGGGCCATTCCGTGAAAAGCTGGAGAACGATGACCGGTTCAGAGCCATGACCGGAGGGGCTCCGGAGGGGTCACGGAGCTCCGGCCAGGTGGTGGAGAAGGATGATGAGGAAGAGGAATGCGAGGAGGAGGTTGCGCCCTACCCACTGCCTGGTGACCTGGTAAGAGATCTCCAGGCGTCGCATAGCGGGATAGCCCCCGAGCAGGTGGCTCTCCTGTCAGATTCTGGCCCTTCAGGGGACAGCGGGAGCGAGGGGGAGGATGAGGATGGTGGTAGTAGCAGCGAGGGGGGCTGCCTCTGCAGCAGATCCGGCAGATCGAGTCCCCGGTCCGTTTTAACCAGCTGAGGTTCGGGGATGAGATCTGCGAGGACGAGGCAACCAGGAGGGGGATGAAGAGAAAGGCTAAGAAAAGGAATAAGAAAACATCTACTGTGGAGAAATATGTGTATGTCCCTTCTCTGGGGCCCCCCAATCCCGCTGTGCAGCACCCGCTACCCACCCCGGCTCGGGCTCTGTTGTGGGTCTGCAGCGAGGGAGCGGGGAGATTACAGGCCATGACACGCAGGGCGCTGCCTCTGTTAGTGGTAACGGAGGGGGTAGTGATGTGTCGGATATGGAGCATGGTATGGAAGGTGGCCCAGAGGTGGGCAAGAGAGTGGCAGCCGGGACCGCATCTCCGGCGGTGAGCGTTGGGGTGTCCGGGTCCCCCACTTACGGATCCACTAAACCTGGATCGCTTCTGGGGACCCAGGCACCTAGTAAAGTAAAGGGGGAGGGGCCTGCGGCTCCGGCAGAACCGGCTCATAAAAAGAAAATGGTGGGGGCTCCCCTGGCGGGGTCTGCGGTGAAGTCGGGGCCTCCTGCATTGGGGGCACCGCCGCTGGTGGATGCTGAGGGGGAGTGGCCTAGCCTGGGGCCAGCCGCTGGAGTTGCTGTGGCCAGGCTGTTTGTGGCCCAGGGTGTGGTGGTGGGGGGCGCTGTGCCCCAGGGGACTGGTACCGCCGGGGGGATTCCTGGGGGTGGATCCAGCTCTGGGTCGGCTCTGGGGGTCCCGCTGCGGCCGGTCTCAGGGGGCGTGGCCTCCTCAGCACCCGCTGTCCATGCAGCTGCAGCTTTGGAAAGCTGTGCTGTGTGGCTGGAGGCTGAGGGCGTGGCTTCCCAAGGAAATGGAAAAAAATGGTCTTAGCTGCGGTCAGCAATGGAGCAGGGACTGCAGCTGCAGCAGACAGCAGCAAGGGCGCCTGCCTGGCGGGGTCCCCTGAGTCTGGGGGCTTACCTGGGGTGGGGGCTCCGGTGACAAACCAGGATATAGCTGGAGGTGGGTCTGCACCTGGCTTCCTACCTGCCAGTGAGGGAGGAGGCTCTGTGCCTGCTGTGGTGCAAAGTCAGGCTGTGCTGCTTAAACCCTATGGCGGTGCGACTCTTAAAGGGACACAAGCGCTGTGTGTGCCAAACCCCCCAGCAGGGAAGATGCCACCAGTAGGTGGCGGTAGCAGTGGGGAAACAGAACCTGGAAATACCCAAAAGGTGAGGCAAAATAATATTGACCCCAGTGTGCATGTGTGTCAGAGTGGGCTGACTGATGGAGTGGATGAGGAGGGTGCGGGTATGGAAGTGTCTATGGTTGAGGATGCGAGTGGCAGTGCATCTAAGGTGCCAAGTGTGAATAGGGTGGCAAGTGTGAGTTCGGTGTCTGATGGTAGTGGGAGAAGGGGGGAGGGGGCCGGTCCATCTGCCCCCCCAGCCACAGGTTCTCTGAGTTATTCGGGGGTGGTAGCTGGAGCCTCGGGGTCTAGTCAGGGGGTTTCCTCGCCTCTGGACCTCAGGGATAGCGTCTTGCGGCGCCCTTTCTTGGAGGCCCTCAAAAAGGGAGAACGGACGATCGAAGTAGAGAGAAGAGTGGTTGACTTGGCCTTTTGACTGGATAGACACGGCCTGGCTGCCTTCCAAGATAAAAGGGAAGGGGAAACAGTTTGGTCCCTCCCGACAGCCGGGCAGGAGGTGGCCAGGCGGAATGTGGTCCGTCTTCGGTGGAGGGGCAGTGAAGCGTGCCCGCCAAGGGCGAAGGCTGTGGAGCTCCTTCTGAAGATGGACTTCAGGGCGACGGACATCTTTGCCCTGATTCATCCGTTTGGCACCTCCTTCTTCGATGTCAGTTTTGTTCGGCCAGAGGGCTTGGAGCTTTTCTGGTCGAGTTTCGAACTGGCAAAAGGGGAGCCCGGCTGGCGAGACTTTGCCGTGCAGGCGGTGTCTCGCCAAAATAGTGTAAAGAGGGTGACCGTTCTGACAAGTAATGAGTCACTCTCTGGGGTCGACATAATGACGTGGCTTTCCCGTTATGGGGAAGTCACCGAGGTCCCTAAAAAAATAGGGACGAGTTTGGCATTTGGTCAGGGGGCTGGACCTTCATGGTAAAGTTGAAGGTTTCAGGAGGTACGGTCACCCACATCCCCTCCTCAGCATTTCTGGGGAGGGACAGAATCCAGATCTTCTACCAGGGGCAACCGAAGGTCTGCCACAGGTTCGGTGATCCCCGCCACTTCAGCGCAGGCTGCAAGGTGCAGAAATGTGCCTTGTGTGGCGGGATAGGCCATCTTGCCGTGGCCTGTGGTGACATTAGGTGTCACCTGTGTGGTGACCTAGGTCACCCGTATAGCCGCTGCCCCCGTTCCTTTTCCAGCACCATCTCTGGCCCGGCAGGGGGGAGCCAAGGAGGGGTCCCCCGTGGAACAACTTCTGCTGGGGCTGAGGGTGGAGGCGTGAGGGGAGTTGAGGGGTCAGTGAGGAAAGGCGAGGCTGGTACATCTGCCCACCAGTGGCAACAGGTGAGGCGCCGTAAGGGCAGGGGGCAGGATAAGCCTCAGGCAACCGGGGTGACGACTGCCCCCACCCTAGAGGCGGCAGCCGAAGCCTCTGAGGCCCTGGGGGAGAAGGCGATGAGCGAGGAGATCCGGAGGATGGAGAGGGAGGAGTTGGCTGCTTCTGATAACTCTGCTGTGTTGGCGGTCGGGGGTGAGGGACCGGACGCAACATCTGGGGTGCCTTCGGGGAGTGGTGAGGTCTGTCCTCTGGGGGATTCACACTCCTCTGGAGGGGGGACTACCTCGGGGTCCAGGGGCGAGGAATCTATTTCTGGGAAGTCCAGTGCTGTAAAGGAGGATATGGACACCTCAGTGTCTTTAAAGAGGAGGGGTGAGTCGGGCTCCTCCTCAGAGGGGGAGAGAAAATCAGTGGTACGGTTAAAAAAGAGGCCATCTAACTCAATCACCCATGATGGTGGAACCTACCCCGTTGACTCTGGGGTCGATTAATGTCGCCAGCATGAAGTCAGATACGGCTAGATTTACGGCCTTTGATTTTTTTCACCCGGGTTGAGGCTGATATTTTATTTTTGCAGGAGACCAGACTAACGGACCTGGGGTCCATCTACAAAGCAAAGAGGGAATGGAGGAGTGGGCCCTCATACTGGTCTCTTGCGGCCGAGCCGTATAGCGGGGTAGCGGTCCTTTTTAAGACCGCGGAGGTGGAATGCAGACGGGTGATCGAGGTAGAAATGGGGAGATGTTTGGTCCTTGACGTCTTCATGAGTTGACAGGAGCTTCGGCTCATCAATATCTATGGCCCGCAATCTAAGTGGGACCGTAAATGTCTCTTCCTGAGGATCAAGCCCTATCCTCTTATGAGCCGGCAGGTGGTCTTCAGTGGGGATTTTAATACTGTAACCAGACTCCGTGATAGGGGAGGCCCCAGAGACCGGCTGGCTTATGATAGCCTTGAATAGCATAGTAAGCGAAGCTCGCCTGGTGGATGTCCACATCCGACACACCCCAGGTCACGGGGGTTTCACCTTTTTTAGGGGAAGCAGTAGGTCTAGGATAGATAGGTTTTTTTTAAAGGAGGAAGCCGTCTCTTCTGCAGTGTCCGCTGTTGAGGTGGAGTTCTCCGATCACTGTTTCATTTTCTTTACTTTGAATGCTACAGAGACCCCCCGGATGGGGAGAGGCCTATGGAAGCTGAATTCGTCCCTTCTGGAAGAGGCGGAAGTAAGACAGTCCTTTGAGGAATTTCTTCAGAGCCAGGTACCTCTCTTGGGTCTTTGTAGCAGTAAGTCTGAGTGGTGGGAGATCTTCAAAAGAAGGGTCGCAAGGTTCTTCCGTCAGCTCTCGAGCCTCAGGGGCCTGAACAGGTACCGCCTGTATCGGGAGCTGGGGAGGAAACTCGAGCTGCTCGTCTCGACTGGAGGGGACCAAGAGGAAATCTCCAGGGTGAAGACCTTGCTCAAGGGGTGCCAGTATGATAGGCACACATCCTTGGTTTTTGAGAGGGACTTCGGGAGGTACCGCTCACCCGACCCTTACAGAAACTGCAGGTTGTCAGTGAATTGTAAGATGGTGAGAGGACTGATTGACAGTACAGGGTCCCTGAACAGATCCAAATCAGGGATCCTGGAGGTGGTCAGATCCTTCTACTTGCACCTCTTGGGGAGGAGGGATCCTGATCGGGATGAGATGTCGGCTTTCCTGACTGAAACCGTCCCTGAGCCAGGGGATGACCCCTCTCTTCATGTTTTGGCAGAAGCAATCAGGGAAGAGGAAGTGAGATGGGCGATTGATGGGCTCCGGCCCAAAAAGTCACCCAGTCCGGATGGCTTAGCATCCGAGTTCTACAAGACTTTTAGGGACTCTTTGGTCCCCCTCTTGACTGAGGTGTTTAATGAGTGCCTCTCCTCGGACATTCTGCCCAGTTCAATGAGGAAGTCAGCCCTGATCATCCTGTCAAAGGGTAAAGACTCGTCCCGTATTGAGAATTGGCATCCCATAGCACTTCTCAATACGGACCGAAAGGTTCTGGCAAAGGTGCTTTTTAATCGGTTGGTGCAGTTTGCGCCCCAGCTCCTTTCGGGGGCCCAGCACTGCTCTGTTCCAGGCCGCAGTACATTTAGTGCTGTGCTCGGTGTCCGGGAGGCAGTGGAGCAGGGCAGGGCAGGTCACTGGAAGGGGTACTTGCTGTCCTTAGACCAGGCGAAGGCCTTTGACCGGGTTAACCATGAGTACCTCTGGTCCGTCCTTCTGAGGTATGGTCTGCCTGGGAGGTTTGTTGATTGGTTGAGAGTTTTATACAATGGGGCAGAGACTTTTCCGCTCGTGAACGGTTGGGTCGGACACCCTTTTGAGGTGAGGTCTGGTGTCCGCCAGGGCTGTCCTCTGAGCCCACTGTTATACGTGTTTGCGATCGACACCCTTTTAAGGAAGGTGGAGCGTGGACCGTTGGTGGGAGTCGGGATGGACCAGGCGGAGCCAGAGGCTGCCATGAGGGTAGTGGCGTACGCTGACGATGTTTCCCTTTTTGTATCCTTGAGAGAGGAGGCAGATTGGGTGATGTCTGAGGTTGAACACTATTCGGTGGCATCCGGGTCCATGATCAACCGGGACAAGTGTGAGAGTCTCTGGCTGGGAGGGGGAGATCCAAGTTTTGATCTCCCGGACACTCTTCCAGGGCCTCAGGCCACAGCTAAAATATTAGGCATCAGTTTCGGCCCGGGGGACTATCCCCAGCAAAACTGGGAGGGCAGACTTAAGATTGCCGCCCAGAAGGTGGATCAGTGGAAGGGTTGGTCTTTGACCCTAAGGGAAAGAGTTAGTCTTGCCAAGGGCTATTTGCTTCCTTTGCTAATATATTTGGGCAGCGTCTGCATCTTGCCAGAGCCTCTTTGGACACGGGTCTACAGCCTGTTTTTCCAATTATTATGGGGAAATAGGCTGAACCTAATCAAGAGGGAGATCACGTACCGCACGAGGAGACTAGGAGGGTTGGGTATGGTCAACCCAGTGGTGTTTCTAGTAAACACCTTTCTTAAGGCAAACATCGCCAACCTCTGGTTAGAGAGGGCTCCTCTGTGGGTATTCTCCTGTAGGGGGTGATTTCGGCCTTTCTTCCAGGAATGGGAGACAGGAGGGCAGGTAAAGGACCTTCGTACACCTCATGGGCTACTTCTTGCTTATGCTACCCCAGTTCTGAAGGTGATCGTCGGTGGGGTCTGGGAGTGTGGGAGATCAGGACCATTTCGAGAAGGTTTCTTGACAATAGGGTCCTGTTGACCCACTTTCAGAAGCCCCTGGCGCTCAGGGATTGCCTAAGCCAGGATCTGGAGGTGGGGCTCGTGTTATTGAACTCTAAGCGGATCCCCTTGAAGTTTTGGGACTTGGCTTGGCGCTGCTTCCTTGGGAAGCTGTATGTGAGGGACAACCTGAAGTGCAGATGCTCTGATGACCGGGATTGTCCCCGCGAGGAGTGTGGCGGTATGCTTGAAAGCATGGAGCATTTCCTGCTTCGGTGTCCCTTTAATACAGAGGTCTACAGCAGGGTGGGTGCTTCCATTGGCTGGCCCAGGCTGGCAGGCCTTTCCTATGCGGAGTGGGCCTATGGGGCATGCAGGTCCCTTGGTGGCCGAGATCGGGGCACTGTTTTCTTAGTTAGTTTAGTAACTAGGTTCCAGACGTGGAACGCATGGTGTCTAGTGTCTACTCAGCGGAAAGTCCTCCCCAGGGAAGAGGTGATTAGGAACATCCTGGGTGACCTGGCAAGAGTGCGCTTGCTGGAGTTTGAGAGGCTGGGTGCAGGGAGGGCCTCCCTTCTATGGAGGGGTTTCTCCTTTAATGTGCCCTAGGGAGAGTTAGGTACTGTGTGCCTGTGATAGGGTTGAGTTAGTCTTACTTATCTTTTTATCTTTATTTTGTAGGGTCAGATAGATGTGTAGGGACAGGGAGGGACAGATAGGGACAGTCTTTAGGGACAGGTAGTTAGTATTAGGTTGGTAGTGAGGGTCAGTGAGGGACAGGTAAGGGCAGGTAGGGAGAGATTGGTAGGGCTATAGGGACAGGATTTTCTCTTTTGTGTTGTTAGGGAGGGTCAAGGTGATGTGCGGTAGATTAGGGTGAGAGCCTCTATGGTCTCCAGTTCCTGGTGGTGGGCTGTAACCCTCACTTACAGATTTTTGTTTTGTAATTGGTAACCCGGGTATAGGGATGGCAAGCATTGAACTTGGGCCTGTTCTTTGGTCATGATTATGGTGTCTACTGGTTATTATTATGTTGTATTCATATATGTTATTATAAGGTTGTATATATACAGTTAGGTCCATATATATTTGGACAGAGACAACCTTTTTCTAATTTTGGTTATAGACATTACCACAATGAATTTTAAACAAAACAATTCAGATGCAGTTGAAGTTCAGACTTTCAGCTTTCATTTGAGGGTATCCACATTAAAATTGGATGAAGGGTTTAGGAGCTTCCGCTCCTTAACATGTGCCACCCTGTTTTTAAAGGGACCAAAAGTAATTGGACAATTGACTCCAAGGCTATTTCATGGACAGGTGTGGGCAATCCCTTCATTATGTCATTCTGAATTAAGCAGATAAAAGGCCTGGAGTTGATTTGAGGTGTGGTGCTTGCATTTGGAAGGTTTTGCTGTGAAGTAAACATGCGGTCAAAGGAGCTCTCCATGCAGGTGAAACAAGCCATCCTTAAGCTGCGAAAACAGAAAAAAACCCATCTGAAAAATTGCTACAATATTAGGAGTGGCAAAATCTACAGTTTGGTACATCCTGAGAAAGAAAGAAAGCACTGGTGAACTCATCAATGCAAAAAGACCTGGGCGCCCACGGAAGACAACAGTGGTGGATGATCACAGAATAATCTCCATGGTGAAGAGAAACCCCTTCACAACAGCCAACCAAGTGACCAACACTCTCCAGGAGGTCGGCGTATCAATATCCAAATCTACCATAAAGAGAAGACTGCATGAAAGTAACTACAGAGGGTTCACTGCACGGTGCAAGCCACTCATAAGCATCAAGAATATAAAGGCTAGACTGGACTTTGCTAAAAAACATCTAAAAAAGCCAGCACAGTTCTGGAAGAACATTCTTTGGACAGATGAAACCAAGATCAACCTCTACCAGAATGATGGAAGGAGAAAAGTATGGCGAAGGTGTGGTACAGCTCATGATCCAAAGCATACCACATCATCTGTAAAACCCAGCGGAGGCAGTGTGATGGCTTGGGCATGCATGGCTGCCAGTGGCACTGGGTCACTAGTGTTTATTGATGATGTGACACAGGACAGAAGCAGCCGAATGAATTCTGAGGTCTTCAGAGCCGCCATACTGTGTGCTCAGATCCAGCCAAATGCAGCCAAACTGATTGGTTGTCGTTTCACACTACAGATGGACAATGACCCAAAACATAAAGCCAAAGCAACCCAGGAGTTTATTAAAGCAAAGAAGTGGAATATTCTTGAATGGCCAAGTCAGTCACCTGATCTGAACCCAATTGAGCAGCATTTCACTTGTTATAGACTAAACTTCAGACAGAAAGGCCCACAAACAAACAGCAACTGAAAACCACTGCAGTGAAGGCCTGGCAGAGCATCAAAAAGGAGGAAACACAGCGTCTGGTGATGTCCATGAGTTCTAGACATCAGGCAGTCATTGCCAACAAAGGGTTTTCAACCAAGTACTAGAAATGAACATTTTATTTACAATTATTTAATCTGTCCAATTACTTTTGGTCCCTTTAAAAACAGGGTGGCACATGTTAAGGTGCTGAAACTCCTAAACCCTTCATCCAATTTTAATGTGGATACCCTCAAATGAAAGCTGAAAGTCTGAACTTCAACTACATCTGAATTGTTTTGTTTAAAATTTATTGTGGTAATGTCTAGAACCAAAATTAGAATAATTTTGTCTCTGTCCAAATATATATGGACCTAACTGTATGTTACATGTGTACTATGATGCGTTTAGGGGGGGATTTAGTTTAGGTGGGGTGGGGGGTTTCTTGGGGGGTGGAGGGATGGGTTTTGGAGAATGGACGTCCGGCGGGATGCCAAGAAGAAAAAAAAAAGGCCATAAACTTTTATGGAACTTGCTGTGTAGGAAAGGCCACAAACTTTCGTGGGACCTGGTGTGATAAACCACAAACTCTCGTGGGACCTGATGTGATTGGCCACAAACTTTCGGGGGACCTTTGGGGGAATGGTGGTGGTTTAGTTTAGGAGGAAAAATAAAAAAATAAAAAAAATATATAAAATAAAAAAATATACCGTATTTTCCGGCATATAAGACGACTTTTTAACCCCTCAAAATCTTCTTAAAAGTCGGGGGTCGTCTTATACGCCGGGTACAGACAATTGTGCATATGGTGGGTGGGGGGGAGTGGTCCCGATGATGAAGAGAGGGGGCGTCTCACAGGAAAGTGTGAGTGGAGTAGCCCCGTTACCTCATTGCGGCAGTGTGGGGGTCTCTGTGCTGGGGAGCGGCGGCTCCTCATTGCGGTAGCATAGGGTTTCTGTGCTGGGAGCGGCAGCTCCTCTTCGTGCCGTGGGGCGGTGCATCTTCTTGCAGCGTCGGGGCTCCTCCGGCGTCTCCTCAAGGACCGGAGGCACCGGCAGCTCCATTGCTGCGATGCGGTGGCCTCCGGGAAAATGGCCGCTGGGGGGGGGCGCATGCTCAGATTCAGATCTCATCCCGAGATCTCGGGAGACGAGATCTGAATCTGAGCATGCGCCGCCCCCAGCGGCCATTTTCCCGGAGCCCACCGCATCGCAGCAATGGAGCTGCCGGTGCCTCCGGGCCTTGAGGAGATGCTGGAGGAGTCCCGATGCTGCAAGAAGATGCACCGCCCCACGGCACAGAGCCCCCACGGCACGAAGAGGAGCTGCCGCTCCCAGCACAGAAACCCTATGCTTCCGCAATGAGGAGCCGCCGCTCCCCAGCACAGAGACCCCCACGCTGCCGCAATGAGGTAATAGGGGGCTACTCCACTCACACTTTCCTGTGAGACGCCCCCTCTTCATCATCGGGACCACTCCCCACCCCAAAAGGCACATTAGTCACCGGCCCAATAAGACGACATACGGCATATAAGAAGACCCCCGTCTTTTAAGAAGATTTCATATTTTAACTGGAAAAGTTGGGGGGTCGTCTTATACGCCCAGTCGTCTTATATGCCGGAAAATACGATATAAAAATATATGATTAAGTTTCGGCCAGGTGGCCTATTTACTTTCTTTAGGGCAGATGGTCGACTTTTGTTTATTTTTCTAGGGATGAATGCATGGGTATGTGTGTATGAGAGGAAAAAGGAACAAAGGCAGGGAAAAAAGGATATAGGTTAAGGTCTCTTCCCTTGCTGGGGGGTATTAATGAAATGGAGGAACATTTTGTTTGTATAAATCTGCTGGACATTGGACTTTTGGGGATTGTGAATAATCTGTTTTGTTATTGAGTTTGTCTGTAAGCTTTGCCTGTAAGTTTTGTTTTGTACTTTTATAATAAAAAAAGAGATACAGGATGTAACTCAGGATCAGTAATGTAATGTGTGTACAGTGACTGCACCAGCAGAATAGTGAGTGCAGCTCTGGGTATAAGGCCGGTTTCACACGTCAGTGGCTCCGGTACGTGAGGTGACAGTTTCCTCACGTACCGGAGACACTGACACACGTAGACCCATAAAAATCAATGCATCTGTTCAGATGTCATTGATTTTTTGCGGACCGTGTCTCCGTGTGCCAAACACGGAGACATGTCAGTGTTCGTGGGAGCGCACGTTTTACACGGACCCAATAGAGTCAATGGGTCTGCGTAAAACACGGACCTCACACGGACATTCTCCGTCTGGGGTCCGTGTGCGTGCAGGAGACAGCGCTACAGTAAGCGCTGTCCCCCCCACATGGTGCTGAAGCCGGTATTCATATCTTCCCTGCAGCAACGTTTGCTGTAGAGAAAATATGAAGAATAGTGTTAAAAATAAAGATTTAGGTGTCCGCCGCCCCCCCACCCCCTGTGCGCCCCCCCGCTGGTCAGAAAATACTCACCCGCTCCCTCGCTCCTTCCTGGTCTGGCCGCGCCTCCTACTGTATGCGGTCACATGGGGCCGATCATTTACAGTCATGAATAGTCGGCTCCGCCCCTATGGGAGGTGGAGCCACATATTCATGACTGTAAATGATCGGCCCCACGTGACCGCATGCAGGAGAAGCCGCGGCCAGAGCAGGAAGCAGCGAGGGAGCGGGTAAGTATTTTCTGACCAGCGGGGGGGCGCACAGGGGGTGGGGGGGCGGTGGACACCTAAATCTTTATTTTAAACACTATTCTTCATATTTTCTCTACAGCAAACGTTGCTGCAGGGAAGATATGAATCGCTGCTTCAGCACCATGCAGAGTGGGTACCACACGCTCCGTGTGGTACCCACTCGCCATACGGGCGGCACACGTGTGCCGCACGTATGGCCTCCGTGAGTTCCCAGGCACACGGACACGGATAACTCCGGTACCGATTTATTCCGGTACCGGAATTATCTGGACGTGTGGGACAGCCCTAATACAGGATGTAACTCAGGATCAGTAATGTAATGTATGTACACAGTGACTGCACCAGCAGAATAGTGAGTGCAGCTCTGGGGTATAATACAGGATGTAACTCAGGATCAGTAATGTAATGTATGTACACAGTGACTGCACCAGCAGAATAGTGAGTGCAGCTCTGGGGTATAATACAGGATGTAACTCAGGATCAGTAATGTAATGTATGTACACAGTGACTGCACCAGCAGAATAGTGAGTACAGCTCTGGGGTATAATACAGGATGTAACTCAGGATCAGTAATGTAATGTATGTACACAGTGACTGCACCAGCAGAATAGTGAGTGCAGCTCTGGGGTATAATACAGGATGTAACTCAGGATCAGTAATGTAATGTATGTACACAGTGACTACACCAGCAGAATAGTGAGAGCAGCTCTGGAGTATAATACAGGATGTAACTCAGGATCAGTAATGTAATGTATGCACACAGTGACTGCACCAGCAGAATAGTGAGTGCAGCTCTGGGGTATAATACAGGATGTAACTCAGGATCAGTAATGTAATGTATGCACACAGTGACTGCACCAGCAGAATAGTGAGTGCAGCTCTGGAGTATAATACAGGATGTAACTCAGGATCAGTAATGTAATGTATGTACACAGTGACTGCACCAGCAGAATAGTGAGTGCAGCTCTGGGGTATAATAAAGGATGTAACTCAGGATCAGTAATGTAATGTATGTACACAGTGACTGCACCAGCAGAATAGTGAGTGCAGCTCTGGAGTATAATACAGGATGTAACTCAGGATCAGTAATGTAATGTATGTACACAGTGACTACACCAGCAGAATAGTGAGAGCAGCTCTGGAGTATAATACAGGATGTAACTCAGGATCAGTAATGTAATATATGTACACAGTGACTGCACCAGCAGAATAGTGAGTGCAGCTCTGGAGTATAATACAGGATGTAACTCAGGATCAGTAATGTAATGTATGTACACAGTGACTGCACCAGCAGAATAGTGAGTGCAGCTCTGGAGTATAATACAGGATGTAACTCAGGATCAGTAATGTAATGTATGTACACAGTGACTGCCCCAGCAGAATAATGAGTGCAGCTCTGGAGTATAATACAGGATGTAATTCAGCACTCAGAATCAGTAATGTAATGTATGTACACAGTGACTGCACCAGCAGAATAGTGAGCGCAGCTCTGGAGTATAATACAGGATGTAACTCAGGATCAGTAATGTAATGTATGTACACAGTGACTGCACCAGCAGAATAGTGAGTGCAGCTCTGGAGTATAATACAGGATGTAACTCAGGATCAGTAATGTAATGTATGTACACAGTGACTGCCCCAGCAGAATAATGAGTGCAGCTCTGGAGTATAATACAGGATGTAATTCAGCACTCAGAATCAGTAATGTAATGTATGTACACAGTGACTGCACCAGCAGAATAGTGAGCGCAGCTCTGGAGTATAATACAGGATGTAACTCAGGATCAGTAATGTAATGTATGTACACAGTGACTGCACCAGCAGAATAGTGAGTGCAGCTCTGGAGTATAATACAGGATGTAACTCAGGATCAGTAATGTAATGTATGTACACAGTGACTGCACCAGCAGAATAGTGAGCGCAGCTCTGGAGTATAATACAGGATGTAACTCAGCATCAGTAATGTAATGTATGTACACACTGCACCAGCAGAATAGTGAGTGCAGCTCTGGAGTATAATACAGGGGGTAACTCAGGATCAGTAATGTAATGTATGTACACAGTGACTGCACCAGCAGAATAGTGAGTGCAGCTCTGGAGTATAATACAGGATGCAACTCAGGATCAGTAATGTAATGTATGTACAAAGTGACTGCACCAGCAGAATAGTGAGCGCAGCTCTGGAGTATAATAAAGGATGTAACTCAGGATCAGTAATGTAATGTATGTACACAGTGACTGCACCAGCAAAATAGTGAGCGCAGCTCTGGAGTATAATACAGGATGGTCCTCAGGATTAGTAATGTAATGTATGTACACAGTGACTGCACCAGCAGAATAGTGAGCGCAGCTCTGGAGTATAATACAGGAGGTAACTCAGGATCAGTAATATAATGTATGTACACAGTGACTGCACCAGCAGAATAGTGAGTGCAGCTCTGGAGTATAATACAGGATGCAACTCAGGATCAGTAATGTAATATATGTACACAGTGACTGCACCAGCAGACGAGTGAGTGCAGCTCTGGAGTATAATACAGGAGGTAACTCAGGATCAGTAATGTAATGTATGTACACAGTGACTGCACCAGCAGAATAGTGAGTGCAGCTCTGGAGTATAATACAGGATGTAACTCAGGATCAGTAATGTAATGTATGTACACAGTGACTGCACCAGCAGAATAGTGAGCGCAGCTCTGGAGTATAATACAGGATGTAACTCAGCATCAGTAATGTAATGTATGTACAAACTGACTGCACCAGCAGAATAGTGAGCGCAGCTCTGGAGTATAATACAGGATGTAACTCAGGATCAGTAATGTAATGTATGTACACAGTGACTGCACCAGCAGAATAGTGAGCGCAGCTCTGGAGTATAATACAGGAGGTAACTCAGGATCAGTAATATAATGTATATACACAGTGACTGCACCAGCAGAATAGTGAGTGCAGCTCTGGAGTATAATACAGGATGCAACTCAGGATCAGTAATGTAATATATGTACACAGTGACTGCGCCAGCAGAAGAGTGAGTGCAGCTCTGGAGTATAATACAGGAGGTAACTCAGGATCAGTAATGCAATGTATGTACACAGTGACTGCACCAGCAGAATAGTGAGTGCAGCTCTGGAGTATAATACAGGATGTAACTCAGGATCATTAATGTAATGTATGTACACAGTGACTGCACCAGCAGAATAGTGAGTGCAGCTCTGGGGTATAATACAAGATGTAACTCAGGATCATTAATGTAATGTATGTACACAGTGACTGCACCAGCAGAATAGTGAGTGCAGCTCTGGAGTATAATACAGCATGTAACTCAGGATCAGTACAGGGTAAGAAATGTACATTTTACTTGGTGTTTTTGGTTAGTGGCTGGAATAGTTGGAGGAAGTTAGAAAATACAGGTGTGTCTAAGTCTGTATACACCTGTTATACGGAGTTGTTATACAGCACCCATAGGAGTCTATAAGTCTACATTGCCACCATGCAGTCGCCTACAGGCTCACATATACAGGTGCTTCTCACAAAATTAGAATATCATCAAAAAGTTAATTTATTTCAGTTCTTGAATACAAAAAGTGAAACTCATTATATAGAGTCATTACAAACAGAGTGATCTATTTCAAGTATTTATTTCTGTTAATGTTGATGATTATGCCTTACAGCCAATGAAAACCCAAAAGTCATTATCTCAGTAAATTAGAATACTTTATAACACCAGCTTGAAAAGTAATTGTAAAATCAGAAATGTTGGCCTACTGAAATGTATGTACAGTAAATGCGCTCAATACTTGGTCGGGCTCAATTTGCATCAATTACTGCATCAATGCAGCGTGGCATGGAGGCGATCAGCCTGTGGCACTGATGAGGGGTTATGGAAGCCCAGGTTGCTTTGATAGCAGCCTTCAGCTCGTCTGCATTGTTGGGTCTGGTGTCTCATCTTCCTCTTGACAATACTCCAAAGATTCTCTATGGGGTTAAGGTCAGGCGAGTTTGCTGCCAATCAAGCACAGTGATACTGTTGTTTGTAAACCAGGTATTGGTGCTTCTGGTCATGTGGACAGGTGCCAAGTCCTGCTGGAGAATGAAATCTCCATCTCCAAAAAGCTTGTCGGCAGAGGGAAGCATGAAGTGCTCTAAAATGTCCTGGAAGACGGCAGCGCTGACTTTTGTCTTGCTAAAACACAGTGGACCTACACCAGCAGATGACATGGCTCCCCAAACCATCACTTATTGTGGAGACTTCACACTAGACCTCCAGCAGCTTGGATTGTGGCCTCCACTCTTCCTCCAGACTCTGGGACCTTGATTTCCAAATGAAATGCAAAATTTACTTTCATCTGAAATCAACACCTTGTACCACTGACAACAGTCCAGTTCTTTTTCTCCTTGGCCCAGGTAAGACGCTTCTGGCGTTGTCTATTGGTCATGAATGGCTGACACAAGGAATGCGACACTTGTAGCCCATGTCCTGGTGGCTCTTGAAGCAATTACTCCAGCAGCAGTCCACTCCTTGTGAATCTCCAAGACATTATTGAATGGCCTTTTCTTAACAATCCTTTCAAGGCTGCGGTTATCCCGGTTGCTTGTGCACCTTTTTCTACCACACTTTTACCTTCCACTCCACTTTCCATTAATATGCTTGGATACAGCACTGTGTGAACAGCTGGCTTCTTTAGCAATGACCTTTTGTGGCTTTCCCTCCTTGTGGAGTGTGTCAATGACTGCCTTCTGGACACCTGTCACGTCAGCAGTCTTCCCCATGATTGTGGAGCTACTGAAACAGACTAAGGGGCCTTTATAAACACTTAGGAAGCCTTTGCAGGAGTTTTTTGTTAATTATTCTAATTTACTGAGATAATGACTTTTGGGTTTTCATTGGCTGTAAGCCATAATCATCAACATTAACAGAAATAAACACTTGAAATAAATCACTCTGTGTAATGACTCTATATAATATAGGAGTTTCACTTTTTGTATTGCAGAACTGAAGTAAATTAACTTTTTGATGATATTCTAATTTTGTGAGAAGCACCTGCATATGTAAATGGCTGCAGTGACAGCAGAGATCTGTGTGAATAAATATGTAATAGAGATATAAAATAATTACTGTAATGCCAGTCATCATTCCGGCAGATTTTCGGAACTAACTCTGATCTAATAATACATATGGATACATAGAACATTCTATATAGAACATTCTACTTTCCCAAAAATGAGCCCATGAATGAGTTAATATGAATTCCCCCTGCTCCCATCGGGTGTCACTCATACCCATCCTACCATACATCTGTTGCACTCATTCTGCTCTTCTTATATAATTAGTTTAGCATGTCAGGTTTTAGAGGGTTTTTTTTCCATTTATTTTTCTTTCTTCTTTTGCATTCCTCACCTGGAGAGATTTACAAAAATTGCATTTAATTTTAAAGCTTTCACCGCTGATTGTGTAATTCGCCCTCGTCATTCTCTTCTCTGCCGGAAAGTGTGGGGTAGGTAATTGACAAGTAACATACACCTCATCCTGCCCATCAGATAAGAGGTGACCGTAACACATGTGGCTAATTTTACCGATTTTATCATTCGTCAGCCGGGACTCAGTGATCGCATCTCCTTAAATCTATTTCGTTCCTTATTTTTGTAAGATGTTATAAAGAAGACAAAGCAAAATCTGTCAGCTGGATGAGAAATTCTCCGCTGCTCCCACTAGAACTACAGTGGAGATCCTGAAATCTGATGATCCAGAAAGTTTGATAAGAAACAATGTTTTGGTAAGAAACAATGTATCAAGTCTAGATAATCCTCTACGAGCTAAACTCTCCCTGAAAATAGACTCATAAAAGAATTGGCAAATCTTCCAAGAATTCTCAGCTTTGCTCCCTAAGGCTATACTCACGCGTTGCTTTTTTTTGCTGCTTTTCCGTCTGCAGCCAAAACCTGATCTCTTGGTAGTGAAAAAAGGTGCAGACAAAAAGTAAGTTTTGCTGCTTTTTTTTGTTGTGTTTTTGCCGTGTTTTTTTTTTTCTGCATTTTGCAGGATCCCAAAGTTCAACTTTGTTTCCACCACAGAAGCATAAACAGAGCAAGGTGTTAAGTCACCAATGCAAGACGTATGCGACACCATGAAACATTTTTGGAAAAAATGGCAATTTGATCATATTATTTAGTGGAAAAAGATTTTTATGTCTGAAAAAAATAATGACTATTCTGAACAAAAAAAAAATTCATGAGTTCGTGAAAAAATACAGAATTGCAAATGCAACAGGGGGAGGAGAATTGGTCAGGAATAGTTTACTTAAGACATTGGCAAAGCATTGAGTTTGTAAGACACTGTTTACTTTCACACCTTGGTTGGCCCTTGAGTTGGTCAGGCATTGTGCAGTTTCACGCTTTGGTCGGCCAATGTTTACTTTACACATATCACTAATTTAATACTAACACTAATTTTGTGCTAATCCTAACTTGCATTCTCAGGTGAAGAGACCAAGACATTATGGTTTAAACTTTGGAAAATCACAAAAATATATGGGCTTCACATCTTTCTGTACCTGCATTTTTCACTAAAAATGCAGTAAAACCTGAGGACAACGGGGTCTTTTGCTGCTTTTTTTGCATTTTCTCATTGTTTTCCATGGGTGAAAAACGCTGCAAAGGCTGAAAGAAGTGACATGCTGCAGTTTTTTGTTTTTTTTCAAAAAAGCAGCAGTTTTCCAATTCAGTCAGGAAAATAAAACAAGGTGTGCATGAGATTTCTGAAATGTCATAGCTTTGGCTGGTATTGTTAAAAGCAGCTTTGAGTTTGCATTAAAAAAATAGCAAAAAAAACCGCAACGTGTGAACATAGCCTAAGTGTTTCCTGTGGGTGATGCTGGGATCCTACATTCTCAAGACCAGACCTGGGCAAAGTGAGACAAGCATGCAACATGCTGCCCTTCGGCTTCTCTGGTACGGCCCACGTAGCAGGACAGTCAAAGTGCTGGATAACATGGTGCCCCGCACCCCTCCTGAGGTCTCACTTTCACTGGTGTCTGCATCCTCAGAAAACAATGATGGAACAGGGAGCTGTCAGCTTCTTCTTCTATGATGAAGCCTGTGCATCCGAGAGTGCAGGAGGTGTCATGAATGATGTCACTACATGGTGCTAGCTGTGCCTCAGACTGGAACAGCAGGGGAGCAATTTATTGACTGTACATTTTGGGAAATTGTGGGCGCATGGCTCTGAGGGGGACATAATACTGTGCCCTAACAGCCATGTGTTGGGATATAATACTGTGCAAGGTGGCTGTAGGAAAACATCATACTGTGTAAAGGGGCTAGAAATCATGCTGCATAAGGGGGCTGTGTGGTGGCATTATAGTGTGTAAGGGGGCTGTGTGGGGACATCATACTGCATAGGGCGGCTTTGTGATGATATTCCATGTGAGGGGATATCATACTCTATGAGTGTCTTTGTGGTGATATCATACTGTGTAGAGAGACTTCGTGAGGACATTAATCATTAGAGGGCTGTGTGGGGACATTATAGTGTGTAAGGGGGCTGTGTGGGGACATTATAGTGTGTAAGGGGGCTGTGTGGGGACATTATAGTGTGTAAGGGGGCTGTGGGGTAGAAATCATACTGCATAAGGGTGCTGTGTGGGGACATTATAGTGTGTAATGGTCTGTGTGGGGACATTATAGTGTGTAAGGGTCTGTGTGGGGACATTATATTGTGTAAGGGTCTGTGTGGGGACATTATAGTGTGTAAGGGTCTGTGTGGGGACATTATAGTGTGTAAGGGGGCTATGTGGGGACATTATAGTGTGTAAGGGGGCTGTGTGGGGACATTATAGTGTGTAAGGGGGCTGTGGGGTAGAAATCATACTGCATAAGGGCACTGTGTGGGGACATTATAGTGTGTAATGGTCTGTGTGGGGACATTATAGTGTGTAAGGGTCTGTGTGGGGACATTATCCTGTGTAAGGGTCTGTGTGGGGACATTATAGTGTGTAAGGGGGCTGTGGGGTAGAAATCATACTGCATAAGGGGGCTGTGTGGGGACATTATAGTGTGTAATGGTCTGTGTGGGGACATTATAGTGTGTAAGGGTCTGTGTGGGGACATTATAGTGTGTAAGGGGGCTTTGTGGGGACATTATAGTGTGTAAGGGGGCTGTGGGGTAGAAATCATACTGCATAAGGGGGCTGTGTGGGGACGTCAAATTTCGTAAGGGGGCTGTGGGGTAGAAATCATACTGCATAAGGGTGTTGTGTGGGGACATTATAGTGTGTAAGGGGTTGTGTGGGGACATCATACTGCATAAGGCGGCTTTGTGATGATATACCATGTGAGGGGATATCATACTCTCTAAGTGTCTTTGTGGTGATATCATACTGTGTAGGGAGACTTTGCGAGGACATTAAACTGCAGAGGGCTGTGTGGGGACATCATACTGTGATTGGGGGGCTCTGTGTTGACGTACCATGTGAAGGGACATCATACTGTTTGAGTGGTTTTGTGGGAACATACTATGTTGGTGCTGTGTGGGAACATTATACTGTGTGAGGGACTTTGTGGGGACAACATACTGTGATTGGGGGGCTCTGTGTTGACGTACCATGTGAAGGGACATCATACTGTTTGAGGGGCTGTGTGGGAGCATCATACAGTGTGAGGGACTTTGTGGGGACATCATATTGTGATTGGGGGGCTCTGTGTTGACATACCGTGTGAAGGGACATCTTACGGTTTGAGTGGTTTTATGGGAACATACTATGTTGGGGCTGTGTGGGAACATTATACTGTGTGAGGGACTTTGTGGGGACATTATACTGTGATTGGGGGGCTCTGTGTTGATGTACCATGTGAGGGAACATCATAGTGTTTGAGGGGCTGTGTGTGAGCATTATACTGTGTGAGGGACTTTGTGGGGACATCATACTGTGATTGGGGGCTCTGTGTTGACGTACCATGTGAAGGGACATCATACTGTTTGAGGGGCTGTGTGGGAGCATCATACTATGTAGGGGGCAGTGTGGGACATTATATTGTGACTGGGGCTGCGCTGGGACATACTATGTGGAGCTCTGTGCTGATATACTGCCTGAGGGCATGTTATACTGTTTGAGGGGCTGTGTGGGGACATCATACTGTGTCTGTGGGTACTGTGGGAGCATCATATTGTGTTGGCAGCTGCTGATCAAGGTACAATGGCTGAATAATAAGAGCATTGGCTCTCCTTCTGGAGAGTGACATGCATGACATGCCAGTATAAGGAGACTTACAGTGGGGCAAAAAAGTATTTAGTCAGTCAGCAATAGTGCAAGTTCCACCACTTAAAAAGATGAGAGGCGTCTGTAATTTACATCATAGGTAGACATCATATGGGAGACAAACTGAGAAAAAAAAATCCAGAAAATCACATTGTCTGTTTTTTTATCATTTTATTTGCATATTATGGTGGAAAATAAGTATTTGGTCAGAAACAAAATTTCATCTCAATACTTTGTAATATATCCTTTGTTGGCAATGACAGAGGTCAAACGTTTTCTGTAAGTCTTCACAAGGTTGCCACACACTGTTGTTGGTATGTTGGCCCATTCCTCCATGCAGATCTCCTCTAGAGCAGTGATGTTTTTGGCTTTTCGCTTGGCAACACGGACTTTCAACTCCCTCCAAAGGTTTTCTATAGGGTTGAGATCTGGAGACTGGCTAGGCCACTCCAGGACCTTGAAATGCTTCTTACGAAGCCACTCCTTCGTTGCCCTGGCGGTGTGCTTTGGATCATTGTCATGTTGAAAGACCCAGCCACGTTTCATCTTCAATGCCCTTGCTGATGGAAGGAGGTTTGCACTCAAAATCTCACGATACATGGCCCCATTCATTCTTTCATGTACCCGGATCAGTCGTCCTGGCCCTTTTGCAGAGAAACAGCCCCAAAGCATGATGTTTCCACCACCATGCTTTACAGTAGGTATGGTGTTTGATGGATGCAACTCAGTATTCTTTTTCCTCCAAACACGACAAGTTGTGTTTCTACCAAACAGTTCCAGTTTGGTTTCATCAGACCATAGGACATTCTCCCAAAACTCCTCTGGATCATCCAAATGCTCTCTAGCAAACTTCAGACGGGCCCGGACATGTACTGGCTTAAGCAGTGGGACACGTCTGGCACTGCAGGATCTGAGTCCATGGTGGCGTAGTGTGTTACTTATGGTAGGCCTTGTTACATTGGTCCCAGCTCTCTGCAGTTCATTCACTAGGTCCCCCCGCGTGGTTCTGGGATTTTTGCTCACCGTTCTTGTGATCATTCTGACCCCACGGGGTGGGATTTTGCGTGGAGCCCCAGATCGACGGAGATTATCAGTGGTCTTGAATGTCTTCCATTTTCTAATTATTGCTCCCACTGTTGATTTCTTCACTCCAAGCTGGTTGGCTATTGCAGATTCAGTCTTCCCAGCCTGGTGCAGGGCTACAATTTTGTTTTTGGTGTCCTTTGACAGCTCTTTGGTCTTCACCATAGTGGAGTTTGGAGTCAGACTGTTTGAGGGTGTGCACAGGTGTCTTTTTATACTGATAACAAGTTTAAACAGGTGCCATTACTACAGGTAATGAGTGGAGGAAAGAGGAGACTCTTAAAGAAGAAGTTACAGGTCTGTGAGAGCCAGAAATCTTGATTGTTTGTTTCTGACCAAATACTTATTTTCCACCATAATATGCAAATAAAATGATAAAAAAACAGACAATGTGATTTTCTGGATTTTTTTTTCTCAGTTTGTCTCCCATTGTTGAGGTCTACCTATGATGTAAATTACAGACGCCTCTCATCTTTTTAAGTGGTGGAACTTGCACTATTGCTGACTGACTAAATACTTTTTTGCCCCACTGTATAGGCCATGCAATATACCTCTGCAAAATTAAATATGTAAATTGGCTTTTCAGAGAGGACGAGGACTTGAACTCTAGCGCTGCCTATGGGAAGTAGCAATCCTAACAGTCAGTATCGACCCTTTAACGAGCGGTGTCACATTACTTAGGGTAAAAACCAAACCAGACACGTGTTTCAGATTGTTGCCCCTCCTCAGTGCAAAGCAAGAGATCTGATTTGGCTGTATGAGAGGCATCCTGCTGGGGCATAATCAGCAAAAAGTGGAAGTGATGCATGGAGAGGGCATGACCTGCAAAAAAGGAATATATTCTCATAGAACAGAATTGGCAAATATACCATACTCCAAAATGAAGTCAGACCCCAAATCAAGCGCCAAATTGAATCCAAGCCCCAGCCCATGTATCAAAATTAACTTAGACCTCCTAAATAAACCCAATTCCGGATTCCTAGATTATTTTAGATTTCATAATAAATCCAGTGTCATGACCCAGTATTTCCAGAGCTGAGGAGGACCATAGAATAAAGGCAGGTAAATGTATAGGAGAAATTGGGAATGGGGCTCTTGTAGAATCTCCTACAATTGTAACAGAACTGTGAGAATTATTATGCCTGTCTAGTTTTTCTGTTCATCAGTGTAAAAGATTTATGACCATTCCTTCACAACAAGCAGATACCATGAAAATAGCAAAAAAAAGTGAAATTAGAAAGTTTTAGAACTATTTTTTTTTATAAAACTGCAAACTTTAATAAAACTTTAAAAAGTTATTTGCTTGAGTCTCTTGTTATTGTGTTTGTAGTTTATGGCTATAAATGTGACAAAGTTAATTTAAACGTCAAAAAAATTCATTTAATATCATATGTTTCTGTCCAAAACAATGGAGCCCTTCTTCCTGGGGCAAGCCAGGTCTCAAGCACTCGTACATCGCCAGCCGAAATGGCAAAAAGCTTTACGGGACCATAAATGTCTCTTCACATAGTGGTGCACAAAGTGTCTCCGTTTTGTGTCCCTCATCGTCAATTATGTGTACTATCTGGAGCAGACGTCAGGAAATTATCCAAAAATGTGCTCACAGCAAATGGCAATATCAGACTGAAAACAAGCGTGGGGCGATAATTGGTGGTAACGACAGCTGACATCAGGACTTCATCAATATTCAGCAACAAATTGCGTTTTATTATTTTTACCAAAACTCATTTCCGAACGTTGAAAACTGTTTTCCGACGCGACAAAGAAATGTTGAAATTTTTAATGAGTTACAAACAAGAAAAAAATGTCCAGAATAAACCCGTGATTAGTCTTTCCATTTCTGTGGTGAAATTGCAGAGTTTACATAAGGGAAGAATCAAGGCTGGAACACGTCTAATGAAATGGGAACTTGAGATTAGTGGAGCTTCGATTTCTGAGAGACACCATAGAATGTGTAAAGTAGCACAACTAGGTCACAGTAATGCTATGGTGATGCATAAATTAGTTTATAAAAAAACTGGGCAAGGGGATGACCAGAGAAGGACCACCACGTCCACTTACAGAGAAAGTGAAAACGTTGGCAGGTATGACTTTAGGTAGTAGGGCTTTATTTTTTACTAACAGTAGCTATCTGCTTTTCCATTGTTTTCTGTAACTTCCATGCTCCATGTCTCTGTATTGTAGTGCAACCGCCAAGCTAAAAGGCTATGCTCCATGCTGTGTAACTGCCAAACTCTCAACCTCCAGTCTGAAGCATAACCACCAAACTCTGTAGATCTACTCCGAAGTGTAATCACTAATTTCTGTACCAACATTCTGAAGGGTAACCTATGAAACGTTTTACCTACAATTTGAAGGCTAACCATCAAGCTGTGTGCCTCCACTTTGAACTGTAACTTCCAAGCTTTGTACCTTCACTCTGAAGTGTAACCATTAAGATATTTACCTACACTCTAAAACTGTCAAACTCTGTGCCTATACTCTAAAGTGAAATGATAAAGCTCCGCACCTTCACTCTATAGTGTAATTTTCAAGCTCTGTAGCTTCATGCTGAACATCTGCACCTGCACTCTAAACTACAACTGTTAAGCTCTGTGCCTCCATTCTAACGTGTAATTACCAAGCTCTGTGCCTCCACTCTTGAGTATAACCTCTAAAATATACACCAACACTCTGGAATGTAATCACTGAGCTTTGTGCCTTTACTCTGAATTAGAACCGACAAACTCTGTACATCTATTGTAACCGCTAAGATATCTACCTACACTCTAAATAAAATTTTCAAGCTCTGTGCCTATACTCTAAAGTGTAATTATAAATCTCCGTACCTTCACTCTATAGTGTCATTTTCAAGCTTTGTAGCTTCATTCTGAAGTGTAACCACTGACATCTGCACCTACACTCTAAACTACAACTGTCAAGCTCTGTGCCTCCACTCTAAAGTGTAACTACCAAGCTCTGTGCCTCCACTCTAAAGTGTAACTACCAAGCTCTGTGCCTCCACTCTAAAGTGTAACTACCAAGCTCTGTGCCTCCACTCTTAAGTGTAACTACCAAGCTCTGTGCCTCCACTCTTAAGTATAACCTCTATAGTCTACACCAACACTCTGGAATGTAACCACAAAGCTTTTTGCCTCTACTATGAATTAGAACTGCCAAACTCTGTACCTCCAATCTGAAGTGTAACAGTTAAGATCTGCACACGCACCCTTAAATTTAATCACTAAGCTCTGTTCCTCTGTTTCCGAAGTTTAACTGCTATCCTCTGTATCTCCATTGCAATCTGAAGTGTAACCGAAAAAAACAAACAGCACCTACACACTGAAATGTAACCACCAAGCACTGTGCCTCCATTCTGAAGTGTAACTGCCAAGCTCCGTGCCTACCATGTTGTGGTTGTTAAACATGCACCTTCTCTTACAGACTAGGACCATTAGCTCTTTCCTGCCTCGCTGTGAGTATGCCAGTTTGAGTTCAGCTTTGCCGTGTTTGCCATTGCATCATCCTTTAGCCAGGAGCCATATCATGTGTGTGTGAAAGGGTCTCATATAAAAAATCAACAAGTAATTTAGGTATAATAGTAATAAGGCAACACTCTGTCTTTTGTTTTTTTTTTGTGTGAATGAATAGTTGACAGACAATCTGTTATCCAAATATAATACATAGCTGTCACGAGGGTGTCATGTCCCCCTGGGAGACCTGGAGTTAGACGGTGTCACATTGGGTAATGCATCTCAGGTCTTTTTTAGAGATGGTGCGATTTTTGTACCATATTAAATGGATTTACGGTAGTTTCTTCTGGTACTGAAGATGTTAACAACCCTTTCTATGCTGGTCATGCAGCATGTAGTTCCACTTCAGCTGCTTCTGATTTGGTCATTACCTCTTCCTATATAAACTGGGCAGATTGTCTTGTCCCTGCCTGTGAAAGATTTGTCTTCCTGTGCTGTGTACTAAAGCTAAGTGGTTGGAGTAGAGCTGTTGTAGTAGTGTTCTGTGGTTTGCTGTAGTACGTGTGTGTTTATCTCCTGGTCCCTGTTCCCATTTAGTTTATTCCTCCCTGTCCCTATCCTCCTCCCTATTGTTGGTTGGTGCTTTTGTATGATAGTTTTCTGTTATCCCTGTTTTCTCTGTGTCTTGTTTACATTACATTTCTGTCCCATGCCTTATGGGGAGGGGAAGGGTACAGATCAGGGTTTAACAGAAGCATAGTAAGGTCGGAAACTTGGGCCTCTCTACCTTCAAGAGTACACCCATGACAGGGATAGTTAGAGTCCCAGTTCCAGGGACAGTTTGAGGCCCAAACATAGAAAAAAGAAATATATATCGGAAAGGAATATCTAGTGACAAACATATATAAATTCCCTTAAAAGACTCAATTTATTGATTAAATATTTAAAAATACCACTTCCCAGTGAGAACAGACAAAATATATAAATATATAGGAAATATCAGTATAGGTGCACCTGCCTAGATAAATAACCCTACAATGGCCTACTGCCCCTGCCTGACAGTGGAGGTTGGCACCCTGATAGCAGTTTTGGCGCCCCCACTCCGCGACGGCTGTCCCCTGCTGGCCCTTTTAATACCCTGCCAGCTGAAAAGGGGGGAAAACAATAAGCAATAAAAAGAGATGAAGGAAGAACAAATAGGTAAGTATTCAGGTGCACACTATAACAATTAACCAGCTCCCTGTTTTTAATTTCCAATGAGGACACTCTACCAAGATGACAAAGTCACTTGTGGATCTTTAGGTACAATTGTCCTTGTGCATACTTGCAACACATCAACAAAAATCAAAGAATGTGACCTCAACAGGGAGATGGAAACAGATATAGATGACCTAATTCAGTCCGGATATAAAATTTTAGCATGCCAACACTGTCTGGCAAAGGATATTTCGATTGACCACCACTGCATATGAGATAAAGTGCATATAGTGCATATGGAGTAAAGTGCACAAGATGAACAGACACTATACAATAAATGTCTACTGGAAGCAGCGATGTAGTGACACCTATATATATAAAATCACATGCAGGTGCAAATCATAGTTGATAGCCATTGATCAGTGTTGGTATAAATACACAATGTGCTAGACCAAACAATTCATTTAAGGTACTAGCACAGGCAGCCAGTGAAAAAAATATTCTCCACTAGGGAGACACTTAGCTGTCCGTATAACGCCCCGACGCGTTTCCCCGTCATACGGTTCCTCAGGGAGCAGACACAGATATGCTGGACCGATAGTCAATGATGCAGGTGCCCTAATAGTGGAGCAGACCTGTGACAGGGACAGTTTGAGGCCCCCCTTCCTTAGCAAAGATCGTCACAGCGTGACAATAGCGTCATCAATATGAGATTCTATTTGGTTTGTTAAAAGAATATAGAAGAGTTAAAGAAGGTTTCAGGGGTGCAATAAAGTTACCAGTGAGATACGAGTTCTCTTACATAATGAAATGCTAGAAAAATTTTACTTGTTCACATGTATTAAACAATACAAAGAATTGTTACTGGACCAGGAGACATTAATTACATGTGGAGGAAATTAATTTGGATATCAATATAGGAAAGGATTATTTACAGTTAAAGCAATCAAGCATGGAATGTTCTACCATATAGATATTTTATCTAAAGACTAAGAGCATTAAAGGTTGTCATTAATATACTAATCAATTAGGTTTAATGGATCATAGGAAATTAAATTATTTGTCAGGCAGATCAGGGAGGCATCTACTCATTAGTGCCAACCACATGGGGTCAAATTAGATACAGTTGGGGAAACTTGATCATCTGGACAACCAACCTACCCTATAACATGTCAGAAAAAAGGGCTGAGAAGTCAACACTTTTGGCTTTATATTTATTTATGATATTATCACTGCCTGGGAACCTTCAGGCACCCCTAGTGCCACTGCACGTAATAGGATGTGCAGGTATCAAGTGGTCTCAAGAGCTTCGCCAACCGGCACCTGCTTTTAACAGCTGGCACCTGAGCTAGCTGATCACAGATTCAACATAAAGAAAGTAAAACAAAAAAAGTTTAAAAAAGTATAAAATATAATAGTTTGAGCCACGCTCCTTTTACCAGTTGAAACATAAAGAAAAAAAATCAACGCATTTGGTATGATATGTATATTTAGTATGGATGAGCGAAGGTGCTCGGTGATACTCGGTTATCACTCGAATATCACGGTGCTTGTACGTACTTGGCGAGCGTGGTGCTCGATGTAACACTTGAATTCCCACCCTTCATGTTTAGCGCCTGTTAGCAGCCAATAAGCATGCAGGGATTGCCTGAACATCACTGTAATACCGTAGCCATCTTTGTTGTGGCATTACTGTGATTGGCTGGCATCATCATGGGTTATAAAAGGACAGGCTCTGCCCAGCTCGGTGCCCTGATGCCATTGCACAGCTCTGTGACCCTTGTTATTGGAGGTAGAGAGTGCCTGTCCAGGCCTGTGTGTGCACAGCATAACGTATCAGAGGCCTGTAGTGTAGATACTGGTGCCTGAAGCTGAGCCATCATACTAACAGCCCTTCTAAGGGATAATATTGTGCTGTTTGTACCGCATACATTCTGCATTTAGGGAGGGAGAGTTGCAGTAACTGGGAGAGTGACAGAATCCAGTCTGTAGACCGGGATTAGAGCTATGCAGTCCCTTGCAAAATATATAGCTGCAGATCTTTTTGTGTGTGTGTGTGTGTGAAATAATTGAGTATTACGTGCTTCGTGGTACATTTTTGTGTTATATAACACTCCAAAAATGTGTTGAAAATTTTTTGGGGATTAAATTACTCACTAATAGAGTATTCCGTAGCCTGGGGTACATTTTTGTGATATCTAATACTCCACAAAAGTGTTAAAAAATGTTTCTGGGTTAAATTTCACAGCCATAAAGTATTCCATGGTGTAGAGTACATTTATGAGATATCTAACACTACAAAAAAGCATTTCAATTTTTTTCTGGGCTCAGTTACTCAACCATAAAGTATTCCGTGGGGTGGGGTACATTTCTGTGATATCTAACACTTCCAAAAAGTGTTTCGAAAATTTTTATGGGTTAAATCCTCCACCATAAACTATTCCGTGGTCTGAGGCCCATTTCTGTGGTATAAACACTCCAAAAAATGTTCACATTTTTTGCTGTAATCAAATAATCATCCATACAGTGTAATGTGCTTAGTGAGCAACAAAAATGGCAGAACCACATGAGACTCCTCATTCCTATCCTGCTATGCATGACTCCTCATCCCCATTCCGGTATGCAGAGCACCAGCTGGGGCCATGGGTTCCCGGCCAGGTCCGACGGTACTTCGTGGATTGTCACGGCAGCAGTGACCCGGTGAATGGCCCTAGGCATCCAATAAAATTAATGAAATGAAGGGGAAATAAAGTCTATAGGGAGTTAGTTCATGATGCCACCTGTGGTGTTCGGCAATGGATGGCTGATGCTGCTTAAAGGGACCGCTGGGGCCAATGGTGACGCAGCTGGCATGGTTCTGCTCCCCACAGGACTGAAGGTGCAGAAAATGACTGGAGGACACAAGGATTGCAGTGTAATGCTCGCACCGAGACTGGTTGGCACGGGCGCCTGGGGGTGTGGCCCCACTGGACCACAGACCGAACTTCCCTGGAAGGGGCGTAACTAAGTAGCTTCCTAGGTGTTCACTGGAGCCTCTGATGGTGAGGACAGACTTGTGCAATAGGAAGCTACCAGGTACCACTCCAGGGTGGAGTCGGACTGTGGATGCTGATCCCACCGGGGACAAGACACAGGCAGGCAGGCACGGTTGTGGCACTGGCTAACAGACGGGTTTGGCAGAGGCCCAGATGGGCGGACTGGCTTGACGGAGATGGGCAGGCAGACGGGCGCGGCTGGCAGACAGGCGGGCACGGCTGGCACTGGCAGACAGGACTGATACTCTGGTAGGAACTGGTATTCAGATGGTTGTATGGAAACAGGTAAGAACCTGTTCAGACTGGAGAACATAAAGAAACAGGTAGAGACCCGTACGGCAAGTTGCAGAATAAAGATAGAGCAAGAGTGGAAGCAAAGCAGAATCACAGGAGGCGGAGTAAGAGCAGGAGGTGGAGCTAAGAGAAGAGAAAGAGAAGGCAGAGCTATGAGCAGAGAAGGAGAAGGCAGAGCAAAGAGTAGAGAAGGAGAAGGCAGAGCAGAGAGTAGAGGAGAAGGCAGAGCCAAGGACGGAGCCGCAGGAGGTGGAGCCAAGAGCGGAGATGCTGGAGGCGGAGCCAAGAGCAGAGATGCTGGAGGCGGAGCCAAGAGCGGAGACGCTGGAGGTGGAGCCAAGAGCGGAGACGCTGGAGGCGGAGCCAAGAGCGGAGACGCTGGAGGCGGAGCCAAGAGCGAAGATGCTGGAGGCGGAGCCAAGAGTGGAGACGCTGGAGGCAGAGCCAAGAGCAGAGACGCTGGAGGCGGAACCAAGAGCCAGAACCGCAGGAGGTAACGCCAAGAGCAAAAGAGTGCAGAACCACAGGTTGTGGTGAGGAAAGCTGAGAAGCACAGAACCACAGGTTGTGGCAGAACAGAGCAGAGAGATGCAGAACCACTGATAGTGGCAAGCAGAGCAGAGAGATAAGGCGGAGGTACACACAGCAGAGTGGGAAATGACAAATGACAAAGAAGGAACAGGAACGGACATAGACCAGAGATCAGACAGGAACGGACACGGATACATGAACAGAACACAGATGAAGGCCTGCAGTATTGCAGCCCTCTGAGACAGGAAACAGACACGACCTGGCAGCTCAGTAGCAAATGCTAACTGAGGGGAATAGTTTGGTCAGGCATCCTCCAATGGGTGAGGATGCCTTAAGTATCAGAGGCCTCAAGTCTATTGGCCAGGAACACCCAAGGGAGGTGCACACAGTCTCAATAGGAATCTGGAGTGGCTGGCGCTGCCCCCCTATGCACACAGCCAGGAAGTGTACACAGAGCAAGCCGCCATGAAGCACATGGCATGGAGCCGGCAGCAGACAGATCTCACAGCATGGCACTGGGTGAGTGAGTTGATGTAACAGGCAGATGGGGAATGGAAGGCCATGCAGTGATGCCGGCAGGGTTGTTACATGCAGTTTCCTTTACTTGTTACTTGCAGGTGCAGTCTGGGGCACGAGTAACAGGTGATGATGGTGTCCAGGCAGCCTGGAAGCAACCTAGGATCCACCTAGCCAGGTGGGTTTGGAGGCCTTACTTCAGCGCTATTCTCTTAGGTCCTTGCTGCTTTAAGCTCTGCTCAAGTTCCTCTCCTGCGTGTTGCTTCCAAACTGTATGGCAGACAGCGTGAGCCTATCATGGGCACTGCCTTTTCACTGGCAGCCTCAGGCTCTTGGCCTGCTGTGGTGCCTCCGGGAGTTCGGTGTGGCCAGGGAGCTTGCAGTTCCCTGCCCTCCAGGTTCAGCTGTTGGGTCATACAGCAACCACATGACCAAGAACTCTGGCGTCCTCTTTGTCAGCGCTCTGTTCTTGGGTGAGCTTGGTCACAGCTCCATTCCCCAGGTTCTTCTTGACTTCTATCCTCACCTCTCACTCTCAGACTCACACACTAACTAGACTGACTCTGCCTCCAGGCCAGAACTTATAGGGAAGCTCCCCTGAAACCGGGTGTTAGAGTTCCCCCTTCTCGTCTGGAGTCAGGAATATGTTGGATGCTGGTATTACCTGATAAGGGGACCCCTCCTTTCTTCCAGGCATGACATCACCCGCTTGTGAGGGAGGCAATGCCACTGTGGCAACCAGACTCGTGGGGTGCCACAGTCCCCTTTAGTGCAATCCAGTACTCCCGGTCTGTTGAAACATAAATATTAATAAGTGAACAATTAAAAACAACAATTAATGAAAATTTACAAAGTCTTAAAAAATGAAAAAAAATTACAAAAACCCAAAAAGAAAAACAACAACACAGTTACGGCAGAGCCTAGTCTTTACGCTGCTGTCCAGGAATTGTCTTTGTCTGCCTCCCAGGAGTTTGGTTGGTGGGAACCGCCTTAACCCACTTTGTGTATCAACACTGGGCGTGGCTACAGGGCACTCTGTCGGTGGGTCTGGTTTTCGGCCACGCCGGCGGCTTATTTTCAAGGCCAAATCAGGGTAGTTATGTACAAGGTCCTGGCCACACATAATCCTGTGGCCCAATTGTCCTTTAACAGGTTATTATGAATATTTAAAAGTTCATACAGTAAGTCTCTGTAGTTTCTCATGCTTAACGATTGCAATTTTACACACTATTAACTTATTTACATTATCAACACATTTATATTTTAGTCCGTATACTGGGCTGGGACCTGACCTCTGGTACTATGGGTGGATCAACTGGTAGTGACCTGACCAGATTCACTGTGCTTGCTACCACTGGTGTAGTGCGCTTTCTATTGGCTACGCTACGGGTGACTGCATAGCACAGGTATATTTTCCAGGACTGCTCCTACTCATTGTGGGCATGACAGATTCACCGCTGGCAGGGGGTGGATTCTCTTGCTCCGCTGCTGGTGTGACATCTGCTTGAGCCCGCTGGTCTTCAGACTGGTCTTGAGTCGCATCTCTTTCTAGCACTACTAGCTGGGGAAAGGTCAAAATGGGCACGACTATGACCTAGTTCACTATTGTCCAATTT
This sequence comes from Ranitomeya variabilis, assembly GCF_051348905.1. NCBI lineage: Eukaryota > Metazoa > Chordata > Amphibia > Anura > Dendrobatidae > Ranitomeya > Ranitomeya variabilis. The sequence goes on from NC_135232.1 coordinate 30,323,323, forward strand.
GGAGGGAACTCACCAAGTACTGTGCTGATCTTTTCCTCCACTTCTTCCATTGGCTGAGGAATGTCTTGGTCTTCAATCCTCTCCTTCAGCTGGTCAAGTCATGGTTTTAGATGATCCCTCGACACTGCCGCTGAGGTTTCTCCTCCATCTTTACTGATGAGATACACCTTGGTGTTATCAAAGTCTGAAGGTAAAACTGTGTATGGCTCTGGCTCAACCTCCCACTGATCATCTAGTTTGTGAACTCGTCTCTTCCCCTTGAGAACCTGTTCTCTGGGTGACAAGGTAACTGCAGGGGCATGCTGATTATAATTTCTTTCCTGCCTCTGTCTTGCTTGAGACAAACTCTTCTTTACACATTCTTGCACTTTGCAGAATTGCTGCTGCTGCTCTGTATCCCAGTCTACATCTGGTGATGTCGTTTTAGGTGTTAAAACTCCCATATCGAAGTCAACGGGTAACTTGACAGGTCTCGCTCTCATCGGGTCGGCCAGAGTACAGCTAGTGGAGTTTACCGGGATATGGTTGTATAGATCTACCAAGTCCGGCAACTTCTCAGGCCACTGGTTTCGCTCTTCCAGGGCAAGGTCTTCAACAGGTCGATTACCACCTGGTTCATTTTCTCGCACATGCAATTTGTCTGTGGATGGTACAGCAGCATCCTGATTTTCTTGCAGCCGTACAGGTCACAGAACTCCTGGAACACTTCTGCCTCTAAGGCTGGACCTTGGTTGGTGAGCACTTGTTCAGGGTAACCGTGCAGTCGACAAAAGTGTTCTTGAAATGCTTTGGCTGCCGCCTTCACTGTTTGGTCTGTAACAGGCACGACTACCAGGAACCTTGATTAATGGTTCACTATGGTCAGAGCGTAGGTGTAGCCAGTCCTACTCGGCGTCAACTTCACGTGATCAAAAGCTACCAATTCAAGCGGCTTCTTCGTGATGATTGGCTGTAATAGGGCTTGCTGGCTGCTACGGTCTTTTTTGCGCAGGTTGCATGGGCCACATTCTCAGCACCACCTCTCAATGGCTTTTCTCATGCCAATCCAGTAGAATCTCTCACGAAGTAGAACCTCCAGCTTCTTCCACACAAAGTGTCCTGCTCCATCGTGGTACGCCTCTAAGACTATTTGCGCATCCCGCTTCAGGACTAACACCTGCCAGACCAGTTTGTGTGTGCACGAGTTAATGTTCCTCCAACACAGCTTACCCTCACAGATGAACAGCTTGCCCTTCTCCTTCCACAACTGTTGCGTTTCCTGGGGAGCATCTGGGCCAGGGTGTAAGTCAGCTTGTGTCAGCAACTCCTTTACTAGGCAGACTGCCAGGTTGCTATCCTGCATCCCTGCCCATCCATGGAGGGGCAACAGGTTAAACGTGGCCACTTGCATGACATAGAGCTTGTTCCTCACACAATGGGAGCACTGGGCTGCCTCGGGGAAGTGGAAGGCTGGTAACTCAATTTCTTCTAGCTCTTCCGGGTCTTCTCCCTCATCTGGTAAATTGGGCATCCTGTACAGCGAATCAGCATTAGCGTTCTTATGCTGTTCCAATGCACCTAGCCTGGTGGTTTCCAAGTGAGTCAGCGGATTATTGTCCGTGAAGACAGTAAACTTCGCTGAAGCCAGGTAGTGTTTGAATCGCTGAGTCACAGCCCAGACTATGGTGAGAAACTCCAACTTGAAGGAACTATAGTTGTCGGGGTTCCTCTCAGTGGGACGAAGCTTCCTACTGGCATAGGCAATCAGTCTCTCTCTGCCTTTCTACACTTGTGACAGCACTGCTCCCAAATCCCACGTTGCTGGCGTCAGTGTAAAGTATGAATGGTTGGTCACAGTCAGGATAGGCCAGGTGTCACAGAGTGACTGACCCGGTATAAAACGACCCAACCGTAGGTCTGTCACGAACAGCACAACACACAAGGGAACACCGGGGACACAATTACAATGGTGGGCCCTGTCGGTAGGGACTGAGGAAATGGGCACCTCCTGCACTGACCTGCAGATGTGCCCTGATCTTGCTACCGTCCCTATACGGGTTCTTTCAACCCGTCGTCGACCAGGATACCTAGTCCCTCACTTGCTCTGCACCTATCCCTAAGTAGGGAACTGGCAGGTGAGAGCACTGGTCCCAGCGCTGCACTAATACAACACGGGGTAAGGAAATACAGACAAGGTAAAGGAACCCACACTTAGCTTAATGCTGCAAGGCACAGCACAGCAGGAGGAAACACCAGATTCACTGGACACAGCAGTAGAACAACAGTTCCCAGCAAGCTCCTACTCCCAGCTTGGTCGTTGAAGAATGAACTAACACCGACAGTCAGCTGATGAACCACCTCTTAAAGGATGGAGGGAGTGGTCACCACAAACATCAGCTGACCCAGCAGCAATGCAATAACACCAGCGGCCACCAGGGGGAGGAAAACTGCATTAACCCCCGATGACCAGAAAGGAAAAAAAAAAGGTCTTAAACTGAGGCAAACCAGATCTGCCACAAATCCAAAATTGGATCGTGACAGTACTCCCCTTTCAATGAGGGGCCTCTGGACCCGCAACACTGGACCTCACCAGTAAACAACCTACAGTGAGAACATCTCGCTTCACCTCCTCAGTCACCTGACCCTCAGGTTTACGGTGGACACAGCACGATGGAGATGACAACGTAGGCGGCACAAATCTCCAGAGCGCCGACCTGTGGAATGAGTTGTGTATGGGTATTACTGAGGGTAACTCCAACTGGTAAGTCTTCGGACTGACAATGGCTGACACCCGATATGGCCCGATTACTCTTGAACTCCAGATTCCAGTTCCACACTTCCACCTGATATTTTTGGTGGACACCCACACGTAATCATTCACACACAGGTCTGGACCTGAACGTTTATTTTCACGCATGCGTCTGCCACTAGATGGTGAACTCTTTACAGAACCGACAACAGAGGCATCCCCCTGTGTTGCCAAACTCACTTCCCCACTATGCATCGAGGGAACCACCACCCTCCTCTGACCCCTCCTCTTAAGAGGTCTCTGACATACCGGGTTAGAATGTAGTGAGGGTAGATTCTTGCCCCTACTCCCTTCAAGCACCTCTACTGCCCCCACTGGAGAAGAAGGGGTAGGTTGTAGAAGGACGGCAGAGATCGTAGTTCCGGGTCAGCAGTCCTCACACGACTGACCCCAGCTGACTACTTCTCTGGACCACCAGTCTATGACCGGTTGTGTCTTTTCAACCAAGGGATACCTAAGACCATGGGAATTGGTATGCCCTCCAAGATGTAGCATGATAGGGACTCTTCATGACAAGCCTCTATACGCAGATGTATATTGTCTACGACTTGGGTAATGGTCCCCTGGCTGAGCGGGGCAGAGTCAATGGCCTGGACGCTTAGGGGTCTAGCTAGCAACCTACTCATCAGGCCATGGGTCTGGACAAAATGAGCATCCACCAAATTGACTCCTGCTCCACTGTCCACAAGCACCGGAACATTCTCAGTTACCCCACCAACCACCTCAGCAGGTAAGGTACACTGAGACGAGAAAATGGAGAAAATATACCCTCCCTGGTCGCTTCCCTCCACACAACCAGGGGGGCGCGGCTTTTTAGATGGAACAGGAATTTTGGCGCGAGCTGGGCAGATATTGATAAAATGTCTAGTCTGCCCACAGTAAAAACATGCCCCCACACCACGGCGAACCCCAGACAACCCCGTTTGGGAACCAACTCCTCCCACCTGCATGGGTTCGTCCGCCTGGTCAGGTGTGTCCTCCTCCATAGCAAGGACTACAGGGGGCACATTTGGTGTATGCCTCTCCCTCAAGCGTCTATCCACCCGGTTGGCAAGGGACAAGGCGGCCTCCAACGACTTGGGAGCGGCGTACTGTACCAGAGTATCTTGCAACCTAGGGGACAGACCCTGCACAAAATGGCTCCTAAGGGCCGGGTCATTCCACTGTGTGTCAGTGGCCCACCTCCTGAACTCTGAACAGTAGTCCTCCGCTGGCCTGCCCCCCTGCTTGATCTTACGGAGTCGGGATTCCGCCAAGGAGACGCCGTCCGGGTCAAAAGCTAAAAGCTAAAGCTGCAAAAAACTCGTCCACTGACCGTAGAGATGGTGAAGCGGTCGGCAGGGAGAAGGCCCGGGATTGGGGATCACCTTTAAGAAGGGAAACGATGATTCCCACCCGTTGTTCCTCACTCCCTGATAAACGAGGGCAGAGCCTGAAGTATAACTTGCAGGCCTCCTTAAAAACCAAAAATGTATCTCTCCTTCCAGAAAACCTGTCAGGGAGAGATATATTGGGTTCTGGTAGAGCCTGTACCTGAGCCGAGGCCCAGAACCCCAACAACTGCTGCAGCTGCTGCACCACCTCACCACGTAGATCCTTAAGCTCAGTGGTGAGAGTCTGGAGCAGTTGGGCAAAGGCCTACATTTGAGCCATGGCTCACCAGAAAAAATGTGACGGTCGGTGTTAATGTTGCAGAGTGACTGACCCGGTATAAAACGACCCAACCGTAGGTCTGTCACGAACAGCACAACACACAAGGGAACACCGGGGAGACAATTACAATGGTGGGCCCTGTCGGTAGGGACTGGGGAAATGGGCACCTCCTGCACTGGCCTGCAGATGTGCCCTGATCTTGTTACCGTCCCTATACGGGTTCTTTCAACCTGTTGCCGACCAGGATACCTAGTCCCTCACTTGCCCTGCACCTATCCCTAAGTAGGGAACTGGCAGGTGAGAGCACTGGTCCCACCGCTGCACTAATACAACACGGGGTAAGGAAATACAGACGAGGTAAAGGAAAATGACACTTAGCTTAATGCTGCAAGGCACAGCACAGCAGGAGGAAACACCAGATTCACTGGACACAGCAGTAGAACAACAGTTCCCAGCAAGCTCCTACTCCCAGCTTGGTCGCTGAAGAATGAACTAACACCGACAGTCAGCTGCTGATGAACCAGGTGACCTCTTAAAGGATGGAGGGAGTGGTCACCACAAACATCAGCTGACCCAGCAGCAATGCAATAACACCAGCGGCCACCGGAGGAGGAAAACTGCATTAACCCCCGATGACCAGAAAGGAAAAAAGGTCTTAAACTGAGGCAAACCACAAATCCAAAATTAGATCGTGACACCAGGACTTCATCTCCCATGAGAGCCAACTTCATCCGGGTGAAGGATTCTTCTATCCTGCTGTTTCTCTCGAATGGAGGATTCTTGTTCTTGGCCTTCTTAGATTGGCCCACTAGAAGGTCTTGCAGGAGTGTGGCGGGAAATGACTGGAGGACACAAGGATTGCAGCTTCCTTTACCTTTACTTGTTAGTTGCAGGTGCAGTCCGGGGCATGGATAACAGGTGATGATGGGGCCGGGCAGCCTGGAGGCAACTTAGGATCCACCTAGCCAGGTGGGTTTGGAGGCTTTACTTCTGTGCTATTCTCTTAGGTCATTGCTGCTTTAAGCTCTGCTCAAGTTCCTCTCCTGCGTGTTGCTTCTTACCTGTATGGCAGACAGCGTGAGCCTATCATGGGCCCTGCCTATTTCACTGTTGTGCTCTTGGCCTGCTGTTGTGCCTCCAGGTGTTTGGTGTGTCAGGGAGCTTGCAGTTCCCTGCCTTCCAGATTCAGCTGTCTGGGCGTACAGCAACCACACAGCCAAGGACTCTGGCGTCCTCTTTATCAGCGTTCCATTCTGGGGTGAGCTTGGTCACAGTTCCACTCTCCAGGTTCACCTTGACTTCCCTCCTCACCTCTCACTCTCAGACTCACACACTAACTAGAATGACTCTGCCTCCAGGCCAGAACTTATAAGGAAGCTCCCCTGAAACAAGGTGTTAGAGCTCCTCCTTCTGGTCTGGAGTCAGGAAGATGTTGGATGCTGGTATTACCTGAGAAGGGGACCCCTCCTTGCTTCCAGGTATGACATCACCCCCTTGTGAGGGTGGCAATGCCACTGTGGCAACCGAACTCCTGGGGTGCCACATATGCATGACTCCTCATCCCCATCCTGGTCTGCATGACTCCTCATTCCCATCCTGGTATGCATGGCTCCTCATCACCATCCTGGTATGCATGACTCCTCATCCCTACCCAGCCAGCGCAGTGAATATTCATTTCTCTTTAGCAGCGGGCACAGGCTTTACCGCAGCAGCCAGCTCCTGCCTCTGTGACCTCCTGCTTTGCCACTGCCGCTCCCCCTCCATCTTCTGGACCCTTACTCAAGTATAAGCCGAGGGGGGCTTGTTCTGCCCAAAAAAAGGTACTAAAACAGTTAGCTTATACTCGGGTCTATAGGGTACATTTGTTTCCTGGAATATATTCATGCTGTGAACTAAATTGTTTCTATCTGCTACATATTTAGCTGTGAGGAACGTTTGCATTACAAAAGTAACCTCTAATAAGCACACAGTTATATGTGCAGATATTTGTACATAAACCATTGATTTTTTAGACGTGTTTTGACTGTATTACCGCCTATACATTGTACACGTTTGTCTGCAGTGGTTTCGCAGAGTAGCTCACGCACCACATTTGAGTCTTTTATGTCTGTAATTGGTGTCGGCATTGTTCTGACAAGTATTTGTTTGAATAACTTGTGACTTTTCTATTGATTTTTGAGCGTTACTCTCTTCCTGGCACACTTTTCTTTGGTTGTTTCAGTACATTGTATGGTAAAATGAACGCTGTCATTCAACAGTGCAACTAGTCCCGCGAAAAAAAAAAACAAGACCTCATATGGCTATGCCATGGGATAAAATAAAAAGCCATGGCTCCGAGGAAGAAATGGAGGAAAAAACAAAAGTGCAAAATGGAAAATCACCCAGCAGGGAGCAGAAAAGCCGAGCACCTGGTTGCCCATGACGGTTGTGGGTTATAGGGTTTTGGAGATAGTGGTGCTCCAGTGATGAGTGAACATGCTCGGATAAGGGGTTATCCACATGCTCGGGTGCTAACCGAGTGTCTTTGGCGTTCTTGAAAAATATGTCCAAGTCCCCGCAGCTATATGTCTTGCGACTGTTCGACAGCCAAAACACATGCAGGGAATCCCTACATGTCTTGCGGCTGTCGAATAGCCAAGAGACATGCAGCCGCGGAGACTCGGACATATTTTTCGAGCACGCCGCATTCACCCGATTGTCACCCGAGCATGTGGATAACCCCTTATCTACGAATATTCGCTTATCACTAGTGTGCTCCAGTTATTGCAGGAAATGTGGATGGGATGAATATTCTCTCTGCCAAGGTTTGGTGAATTTACGCACATATCCAGTAGTTCGGCATCTTCCCTTGGTGGGTGTTCGCTGGGAAGGGTGGTCTCTTTGCTAAGTCCTCCATATACATGTGGCATGAATTGGAAAGGGGCACTGGTCTTCAGTTGTTCCTTGGAAGAATTGAAGGTTAACCTTCTCCAAAAAGGGTCAAAAATGATGGGACCACCAGCACCTAATATGAGACTTGTCCTTGGGAGCTGTTCTTGCTCTGCATGGGACATTGTATGGGCCTAGAAGCAGTAAATACCGCCAGATGGGGCCTCCAAGTAGTTATCTTGTTAACGAGGAAAAAAAAAAAACCATAAGTCAATTGAAGCCGTTAGTGCCCTGGAAATATTATTCTTCATGGTTCATCCATACGATTATATGAGAATACTAATGTTATAAAGTATGTTATGGAGTGTGTGATCTCTATGTATAAAAAAAGTCATAAATCCAACTGTGTCAATCCAGAAAAAAAAAATGTAGGACCCTGTTTATGTTGCCAGATGGTGCATTTGTAAGGTACTATGGTGCCTGAAGGAGAACACACTAGTAAAACAGCATGGACTGGAATGTGATGTCTCCTTGTAAAAATGATCATAAATCCAGCTTGGGGTCTAAGCATCGCACAGTAGGGTCCTGTAAATACTTCCTGACACCATGTGGTGCATCCAACAAGAATCATGATACTGAGGGAGAACATATCAACAACTCAGAGTCTGGAGAAAGACGATAAACCTACCTAAAGAAGCATTTACACCGCATGATAATCGGACATATTCTGACAGTAACGACCCGTCGCTCACAATAATTGTCGTGTGAAACGATATTTCCAAAATGATTTTCAAAAATTGTAATTGTGTAACGTAAATGGAGATGATTTGATCGACAAAAAGGAAGAGCAGAAACTCAAGTCCTAAATAGGGTGGACCGCGTCCCAAGACAATATGTTCAGCAGCAGTTGGAGCTTTGGAGTATAGATTTGCAGATGGGACAAGTAAATATTTGGAAATTTCACGATGTTAATTTTATTAAATATAGGATCAACGGAAATGTTTATGAATTCACAGACTGCACAGGAGTCAACAGTGTGATGCAGCAGCAAGAAAGGCAAACTCAGTTCTAGGATGTATTAAGAGAAGCATAGAGTCTAGATCACAGAATTATCCCCCTCTACTCCTCCTTGGTCAGGCCTCATCTGGAATACTGTGTCCAGTTCTGGGCGCCACATTCTAAAAAACACATTGAAAAACTGGAGCAAGTTCAGAGAAGAGCGACCAGGATGGTGAGCGGACTGCAAAGTATGTCCTATGAGGAATGGTTAAAGGATCTGGGAATGTTTAGCTTGCAGAAAAGACTGAGAGGAGACTTAATAGCTGTCTACAGATATCTGAAGGGCTGTCACAGTGTAGAGGGATCATCATTATTCTCATTTGCACATGGAAACACGAGAAGCAATGGAAGGAAACTGAAAGGGAGACACAGATTACATATTAAAATAAACTTTTTGACAGTGAGGGTGATCAATGAGTGGAACAGGCTGCAACGAGAGATGGTGAGTTCTCCTTCAATGGAAGTCTTCAGACAGAGGCTGGACAGACATCTATACTATGGATTATCTATCCGGGTGGACCCAGCGATGTTTGATGTTACAATGTCACCATTCCACCATTTCATTCACGATTCTCGTCCAGTATAAACACTTGTCTGACATCGTTTGCTCGTCACGAGTTACGTTCGCATCGTTAATTGTCTACATGATTATCTGCTCATGCAGATGAACCCTTGGAGTCCATGCACAAGGCATTTTAGGACCCTGTAAATAATTCATACCTCCATATGGTGCATTCTGTGGGACTGCCTATTACTGAGGAAGAATACTTCAGTATTACAAGGAGTGTGGTGAATCCTCAAAGCATCAAATTACTGAGGGGGCATAACCCCTTGTAGCAAAAAGGTGATTGATCCATGCTAGTGTCCAAGCAGAGGACATTCTAAGCCTTTCCTTATACTCCTTGCTGCCATATGCAGCATCCACAAGGCAGCGCATTACTATGGGAATGTTAGCAATACATCACCATTACACATAGAGATATGCTACCAAAGAGATCATAAATCCAACTTAGGGTCATTGCACCGGACATAGCAGAGTCGTGTAAATACTTCCTGCCATCATATGGTGCATTTTTTCTATCTGATGTAAATGCCACCGTTCTCCTGAATCCGGCGATGTTTTTCTTCTAATTCTGCACCTCTCTGTTCATGAGATATGGCTCTATATAAATCTTTCTTCCTTTTTTGCCAACTGGGTGTGGCCCTTATGAACACGCCCACAGGGAGCAGTTAAGGACTGCGCCCACTTGGCTAACAAGACTAGATCTACAACCAGAGAAGACAGGTCCATATCTCAGGAACGGAGAGGCGCAGGAGCAAAAGAAAAATATTGCCGGATTCAGGAGAACAGCGGCATTTACACCGGGTAATAATTACATATTTATGGCATATTAGTACCATATTCCTCTGTAAACAGCATGCGGTGGAGTGTGCTGCCTCCATCTGACGGATTGGCAGATCATGCCCACGGCGCATTTGGCTCGTGCATGGAAACATGTCAGAAACTATTACTGAGCGCACAATGAAGGCAAATCATCATAACCCCAAGTGCCACCTCCTGTACGATGCCTCGGCACATTACTGGTGGTGATCACCCAGATGTCGGACAAACATCTGCAGAGGACGACGCAAAAACGTGGAAGTGTATCGTTTCCATAACCGACTGCAGCAATGTTTCTCCCATGTTTGTAATCACTGCAAGTTCCGGCCTCTGACACGAGAAGCGGAGTCTTCCATCTCCGTGCAGATAGTCATTTAGCAAAACTGGAAGGGTGACCTAGATGCATTAATATGCCGACGTCCCCACAGAGGCCGCTCCGTACTGTGCTCCGCCGACGGGCTCAACTTTACTGCAGGATATGGGACAAAGGGGGGAATTATACGGCCGGGGGGATAGTATCGGGGTCAATGTCTGACATAACAGGAAGAGTGTAATGTATCAATGTTACTATCCACAGGAGCCCCGTATACTGCCAAGCTCAGCGTGGACAAGGGCCGTCTTGTCTACCCTTAGTATATACAGCGGGGGGGATTGCTTAACCAATTAGCTGCCAGATCCCAGGCATCGAAAAATCAAGCTGTATGGATGCAGCAGATGGCAAGAACGTTTCACAGGTAAAGCTAATAGAAAGCGCAGAGCAATGTCCGCCCAGGTTGTCTCTTTCATGTTACATAACAAGATTTATTTAAGCGTGCAAATAATTGTGTTTCACCAGCGTGCGCCCGTGGGGGGTTATACTCCTATTCCAGGAAACTTTCATTGATTGTAGTTACAGATTTAGGGGTTTACCTCGTATTTTTTTCTTGATCATCCCATTCTACATGCCCATATAGACAAGTAGAGAGGGGGTCCCACACCGGAGACCCCTACTCAGATATCTCATTGGTGCAACCACCAGGGGCTCCAGAGGTAAGGGGGCCACATCCACCTCCAAATCAGGAGGAATGGTGCACTACGATGAGCTCTTGGGCTCCTATACTGCCATTTATGTATTGTCTGGACTCCGAACAGGGTGAGTATTGATTACAAAAGGTCCAAGTGCAAGAACATTATATGGAGCATTATATTCCCACGATGGAACAACCCCTTCCTAAATGTTAAAGATAAAAAAAAATAAGTGTCAGTCACTGATCGGTTGCAGCAGTCAGATGACATAACAATGTTGCAGCGGAAGAGGCAGCGGCGACATCGCTGAAATGGTGGTGGTGGGAATATGGGATTTTGTAATTATTTCATCTAGGAGATTTTAGAAGAATCATCCATACACAGTGATGTGAGGAGAAACTCCTGCTCTCCTGTCTGCATGCAGCACATGAGCAGAAGCAGCATAAAGGTCATTATACTGAAATACTGAGCAGTGTAACTGTGAATCCAGCATTTATTAAAGGGAACCTGTCACCCCCAAAATCCAAGGTGAGCTAAGCCCCCCCCGGCATCAGGGGCTTATCTACAGCATTCTGTAATGTAATGTATTCCGATGTAACCTGAAAGATGAGAAAAAGAGGATAGATTATACTCACATCGGCGGGCGGTCCAATCCGATGGGCATCGCGGTCCGGTCTGGGGCCTCCCATCTTCATAGGATGACGTCCTCTTGTCTTCAAGCTGCGGCTCCTGCGCAGGCGTACTTTGTCTGCCCTGTTGAGGGCAGAGCAAAGTACTGCAGTGCGCAGGCGCTGGGCCTCTCTGACCTTTACCAGCTCCTGCGCACTGCAGTACTTTGCTCTGCCCTCAACAGGACAGATAAAGTACGCCTGCGCCGGAGCCGCAGCGTGAAGACAAGAGGAGGACGTCATCATAAGATGGGAGGCCCCGGACCGGACCGCAGCGGGACCGCCCCTGGGTGAGTATAATCTAACCTCTTTTTCTCATCTATCAGGATACATCGGGGGCTTATCTACAGCATTACAGAATGCATTACAGAATGCTGTAGATAAGCCCCTGATGTTGGTGGGCTTAGCTCACCTTCGATTTTAGGGGGTGACAGGTTCCCTTTAAAAAGGACCAGCACAGGTCTGTGCATGTCATTGTCTGCTCCTCCCTCCTCCCCTTTCCATAGACTTTTATAGGCAGCAGCATAAAGGTCATTATACTGAAATACTGAGCAGTGTCACTGTGAATCCAGCATTTATTAAAAGGACCAGCACAGGTCAGTGTATGTCATTGTCTGCTCCTTCCTCCTCCCATTTCCATAGGCTTTTATAGGCAGCTGTAATCTGATCCCCCAGTGAGCTGGAAATCTGTCTTGTTTTGTTTCTAAGAGTGAATCAGTAGAAAGGGAGGAGGGGAAGAATTGGTTCATAAGTGGAGAAAGAAGCAGATGTCTCTGATAAAATACATCACAAAACTTCCTTCACTCACTTGTACTTTTGATTTATGTTTTGGAATGATTGTGATTCAGAGAAATCCAACGTGTTTATCATCCCGAGGAATAAAAGAATTGCAGCAGCGCAAGTCTGCCGTTTCCATGGTAATAAAAACTCTTTATGGCTATTTTTTGGACGCAGATGTGGCCCCGACCGGTTTGATTGGGTTTGGTGACCTTTCTCTAGGAGCTTTCTCCGTCTATTGTGCCAATTGTTTGATCATTAACGAGCTTGATGTGTTATTGTGTTGGTGACGGGTGGAATAATTGCCCCATGTGATGCTGGAAATCAGAAGAGACAAAAAATATCATAAAAGCAACACAAACATGATATCATTTCACGTGTATCAGAAAGAGAGATGTTACCCACCTGTGTCCGAACTATCCTCCTAGACGTCAGGTTTGGAGTGATGGGTGGGAGTCTCAGGACCCGGACCCCCACCGTTCAGCACCATGCGTAAAAGGGAAACATATTTTTGATGAATTTCTGCTCCACCAACTCTTTGCTAATTTTTATACATCGTGGTTCAATTCTACTATCTGGGTTTTGACTCTGCTACATCGTTGTATTCAGACTCCACTAGGCCAGCTCTGCTACATCAGCAATCGCTGGACCAACTCTTTTAAATCAGCCATCACTGGGAAAGTTCTGCTACACCAAACATCACCGTGCCAGCTCAACTTCACCAGCCATCGCTGTCTGAGCTCTGCTTTATTAGTCATCGGTGTTCCAGCTCTGCTATATCAACTATCACTGTTCCAGCTCTGATATGTCAACTATCGCTGTACCAGATCTGCTGTGTCAACTATCGCTATTACAGCTCTGCTATATCAACTATCGCTGTTTCAGCTTTGCTATACCAGTTTTCGCTGTCCCAGCTCTGCTATATTAGTCATCGGTGTTCCAACTCTCCTATATCAACTATCGCTGTTCCAGCACTGCTATATCAACTATCACTATTACAGCTCTGCTATATCAAACGTTATTGTTCAAGCACTGCTATATCAACTATCGCTGTTACAGCTCTGCTATATCAAACGTCATTGTTCAAGCACTGCTATATCAACTATCTCTGTTCCAGCTCTGTTATATCAACTATCACTGTTCCAGCTCTGCTATATCAACTATCACTGTTCCAGCTCTGCTATATCAACTATCGGTGTTCCAGCTCTGCTATATCAACTATCACTGTTTCAGCTCTGCTATATCAACTATTGCTGTTCCAGCTCTGCTATATCAACTATCACTATTACTGCTCTGTTATATCAACTATCTCTGTTCCAGCTCTGCTATATCAACTATCGCTGTTCCAGCTCTGCTATATCAACCATCACTGTTTCAGTTCTGCTATATCAAGTATCACTGTTCCAGCTTTTCTACATCGGCCATCGCTGTTCCATTTCTGCTACAACTTCCATATTGTGCCTCTGTGTAGCACCATAGGATGGAGATATAATCCCCTATAAATATTGATGCAGTGGAATAATTGCTTGATGATACGACACTGCGAGGACTATGACCTATCAAACCCTTTGATTGTCTAAGCATGTAATTCAGTTCTCCTCAGTTGACTTTTCTTTCGAGTAACAGCGTCACTCCTGTCCTTAGGCTGTGTCTGGCATTGCAACTCTCCACAAACAGGGCCACTTATCGACATTGGCTGTGTCTGTCCAACTACCACTGTTCCAGCTCTGCTATATCAACTATCACTGTTTCAGCTCTGCTATATCAACTATCACTGTTCCAGCTCTGCTATATCAACTATTGCTGTTCCAGCTCTGCTATATCAACTATCGCTATTACTGCTCTGCTATATCAACGATCACTGTTCCAGCTCTGCTATGTCAACTATCCCTATTACATCTCTGCTATATCATCTATCGCTATTACAGCTCTGCTATATCAACTATCACTATTACAGCTCTGCTGTATCAAACGTCATTGCTATATAAGCCATTGCTGTTTCAGCCCTGCTATACCAGATTTCGCTGTCCCAGCTCTGCTATATTAGTCATCGGTGTTCCAACTCTCATATATCAACTATCACTGTTCCAGCTCTGCTATATCAAACATCATTGTTCCAGCACTGCTATATCAACTATCACTGTTCCAGCTCTGCTATATCAACTATCACTGTTCCAGCTCTGCTATATCAAATATCATTGTTCAAGCACTGCTATATCAACTATCGCTGTTCCAGCTCTGCTATATCAAACGTCATTGTTCAAGCACTGCAATATCAACTACCACTGTTACAGCTCTGCTATACCAACTATCACTGTTCCAGCTCTTCTATATCAACTATCACTGTTTAAGCTCTGCTATATCAACTATTGCTGTTCCAGTTCTGCTATACCAACTATCTGTATTCCAGCTCTTCTATACCAACTATCGCTATTCCAGCACTGGTATATCAAGTATCATTGTACCAGCTCTGCTATATCAACTATCTCTATTTCAGCTCTGCTATATCAACTATCACTGTTCCAGCTATGCTATATCAACTATCACTGTTCGAGCTCTGCTAAATAAACTATCACTGTTCCAGCTCTGCTATATCAACTATCTCTATTACAGCTCTGCTATATCAACTATCGCTGTTCCAGCTCTGCTATATCAACTATCACTGTTCCAGCTCTACTATATCCACTATCGCTGTTGCAACTCTGCTATATCAACTAACCCTGTTCCAGCGCTGCTATATCAACTATAGCTATACCAGCTCTGCTATATCAACTATTGCTGTACCAGCTCTGCTATAACAACTATCGCTATACCAGCTCTGCTATGTCAACTATCCCTATTACATCTCTGCTATATCATCTATCGCTATTACAGCTTTGCAATATCAACTATTGCTATTACAGCTCTGCTATATCAACTATCGCTATTCCAGCTTTGCTATATCAAACGTAATTGCTATATAAGCCATTGCTGTTTCAGCCCTGCTATACCAGATTTCGCTGTCCCAGCTCTGCTATATTAGTCATCGGTGTTCCAACTCTCCTATATCAACTATCACTGTTCCAGCTCTGCTATATCAACTATCACTGTTCCAGCTCTGCTATATCAACTATCACTGTTCCAGCTCTGCTATATCAACTATCACTGTTCCAGCTCTGCTATATCAACTATCACTGTTCCAGCTCTGCTATATCAAATATCATTGTTCAAGCACTGCTATATCAACTACCACTGTTACAGCTCTGCTATATCAACTATCACTGTTCCAGCTCTTCTATACCAACTATCACTGTTCCAGCTCTTCTATATCAACTATCACTGTTTCAGCTCTGCTATATCAACTATTGCTGTTCCAGTTCTGCTATGCCAACTATCTGTATTCCAGCTCTTCTATACCAACTATCGCTATTCCAGCACTGCTATATCAAGTATCATTGTACCAGCTCTGCTATATCAACTATCTCTATTTCAGCTCTGCTATATCAACTATCACTGTTCCAGCTATGCTATATCAACTATCACTGTTCCAGCTCTGCTAAATACACTATCACTGTTCCAGCTCTGCTATATCAACTATCGCTGCTCCAGCTCTGCTATATCAACTATCGCTGTTCCAGCTCTGCTATATCAACTATCACTGTTCCAGCTCTACTACATCCACTATCGCTGTTCCAACTCTGCTATATCAACTAACACTGTTCCAGCTCTGCTATATCAACTATAGCTATACCAGCTCTGCTATATCAACTATCGCTATACCAGCTCTGCTATACCAACTATCACTGTTCCAGCTTTGCTATATCAACTATTACTGTTCCAGCTCTGCTATATCAACTATCACTGTTCCAGCTCTGCTATACCAACTATCGCTATTCCAGCTTTGCTATATCAAACGTAATTGCTATATAAGCCATTGCTGTTTCAGCCCTGCTATACCAGATTTCGTTGTCCCAGCTCTGCTATATTAGTCATCGGTGTTCCAACTCTCCTATATCAACTATCACTGTTCCAGCTCTGCTATATAAACTATCACTGTTCCAGCTCTGCTATATCAACTATCACTGTTCCAGGTCTGCTATATCAAATATCATTGTTCAAGCACTGCTATATCAACTATCGCTGTTCCAGCTCTGCTATATCAAATGTCATTGTTCAAGCACTGCTATATCAACTACCACTGTTACAGCACTGCTATACCAACTATCACTGTTCCAGCTCTTCTATATCAACTATCACTGTTTCAGCTCTGCTATATCAACTATTGCTGTTCCAGTTCTGCTATGCCAACTATCTGTATTCCAGCTCTTCTATACCAACTATCGCTATTCCAGCACTGCTATATCAAGTATCATTGTACCAGCTCTGCTATATCAACTATCTCTATTTCAGCTCTGCTATATCAACTATCACTGTTCCAGCTATGCTATATCAACTATCACTGTTCCAGCTCTGCTAAATACACTATCACTGTTCCAGCTCTGATATATCAACTATCGCTGCTCCAGCTCTGCTATATCAACTATCGCTGTTCCAGCTCTGCTATATCAACTATCACTGTTCCAGCTCTACTACATCCACTATCGCTGTTCCAACTCTGCTATATCAACTAACACTGTTCCAGCTCTGCTATATCAACTATAGCTATACCAGCTCTGCTATATCAACTATCGCTGTACCAGCTCTGCTATATCAACTATCGCTATACCAGCTCTGCTATACCAACTATCACTGTTCCAGCTCTGCTATATCAACTATTACTGTTCCAGCTCTGCTATATCAACTATCACTGTTCCAGCTCTGCTATACCAACTATCGCTATTCCAGCTTTGCTATATCAAACGTAATTGCTATATAAGCCATTGCTGTTTCAGCCCTGCTATACCAGATTTCGTTGTCCCAGCTCTGCTATATTAGTCATCGGTGTTCCAACTCTCCTATATCAACTATCACTGTTCCAGCTCTGCTATATAAACTATCACTGTTCCAGCTCTGCTATATCAACTATCACTGTTCCAGGTCTGCTATATCAAATATCATTGTTCAAGCACTGCTATATCAACTATCGCTGTTCCAGCTCTGCTATATCAAATGTCATTGTTCAAGCACTGCTATATCAACTACCACTGTTACAGCTCTGCTATACCAACTATCACTGTTCCAGCTCTTCTATATCAACTATCACTGTTTCAGCTCTGCTATATCAACTATTGCTGTTCCAGTTCTGCTATACC
Source organism: Ranitomeya variabilis (assembly GCF_051348905.1). Lineage (NCBI taxonomy): Eukaryota > Metazoa > Chordata > Amphibia > Anura > Dendrobatidae > Ranitomeya > Ranitomeya variabilis. The sequence goes on from NC_135232.1 coordinate 30,340,753, forward strand.
AACTATCACTGTTCCAGCTTTGCTATATCAACTATTACTGTTCCAGCTCTGCTATATCAACTATCACTGTTCCAGCTCTGCTATACCAACTATCGCTATTCCAGCTTTGCTATATCAAACGTAATTGCTATATAAGCCATTGCTGTTTCAGCCCTGCTATACCAGATTTCGTTGTCCCAGCTCTGCTATATTAGTCATCGGTGTTCCAACTCTCCTATATCAACTATCACTGTTCCAGCTCTGCTATATAAACTATCACTGTTCCAGCTCTGCTATATCAACTATCACTGTTCCAGGTCTGCTATATCAAATATCATTGTTCAAGCACTGCTATATCAACTATCGCTGTTCCAGCTCTGCTATATCAAATGTCATTGTTCAAGCACTGCTATATCAACTACCACTGTTACAGCTCTGCTATACCAACTATCACTGTTCCAGCTCTTCTATATCAACTATCGCTGTACCAGCTCTGCTATATCAACTATCGCTATACCAGCTCTGCTATACCAACTATCACTGTTCCAGCTCTGCTATATCAACTATTACTGTTCCAGCTCTGCTATATCAACTATCACTGTTCCAGCTCTGCTATACCAACTATCGCTATTCCAGCTTTGCTATATCAAACGTAATTGCTATATAAGCCATTGCTGTTTCAGCCCTGCTATACCAGATTTCATTGTCCCAGCTCTGCTATATTAGTCATCGGTGTTCCAACTCTCCTATATCAACTATCACTGTTCCAGCTCTGCTATATAAACTATCACTGTTCCAGCTCTGCTATATCAACTATCACTGTTCCAGGTCTGCTATATCAAATATCATTGTTCAAGCACTGCTATATCAACTATCGCTGTTCCAGCTCTGCTATATCAAATGTCATTGTTCAAGCACTGCTATATCAACTACCACTGTTACAGCTCTGCTATACCAACTATCACTGTTCCAGCTCTTCTATATCAACTATCACTGTTTCAGCTCTGCTATATCAACTATTGCTGTTCCAGTTCTGCTATGCCAACTATCTGTATTCCAGCTCTTCTATACCAACTATCGCTATTCCAGCACTGCTATATCAAGTATCATTGTACCAGCTCTGCTATATCAACTATCTCTATTTCAGCTCTGCTATATCAACTATCACTGTTCCAGCTATGCTATATCAACTATCACTGTTCCAGCTCTGCTAAATACACTATCACTGTTCCAGCTCTGCTATATCAACTATCGCTGCTCCAGCTCTGCTATATCAACTATCGCTGTTCCAGCTCTGCTATATCAACTATCACTGTTCCAGCTCTGCTATATCAACTATAGCTATACCAGCTCTGCTATATCAACTATCGCTGTACCAGCTCTGCTATATCAACTATCGCTATACCAGCTCTGCTATACCAACTATCACTGTTCCAGCTCTGCTATATTAACTATTACTGTTCCAGCTCTGCTATATCAACTATCACTGTTCCAGCTCTGCTATATCAACTATTACTGTTCCAGCTCTGCTATATCAACTATCACTGTTCCAGCTCTGCTATACCAACTATCGCTATTCCAGCTTTGCTATATCAAACGTAATTGCTATATAAGCCATTGCTGTTTCAGCCCTGCTATACCAGATTTCGTTGTCCCAGCTCTGCTATATTAGTCATCGGTGTTCCAACTCTCCTATATCAACTATCACTGTTCCAGCTCTGCTATATAAACTATCACTGTTCCAGCTCTGCTATATCAACTATCACTGTTCCAGGTCTGCTATATCAAATATCATTGTTCAAGCACTGCTATATCAACTATCGCTGTTCCAGCTCTGCTATATCAAATGTCATTGTTCAAGCACTGCTATATCAACTACCACTGTTACAGCTCTGCTATACCAACTATCAATGTTCCAGCTCTTCTATATCAACTATCACTGTTTCAGCTCTGCTATATCAACTATTGCTGTTCCAGTTCTGCTATGCCAACTATCTGTATTCCAGCTCTTCTATACCAACTATCGCTATTCCAGCACTGCTGTTATGACCCCAATGGCGAGGGTCTCAGAGGAACGTGGAAGTCTGCAGAATACAAAAATCCAGCTCATAGGGCAGTGGTAACTGGGTTGACCATATATCTACTCCTAACGCCAACACTAGAAGTAGCCGGGGATCATTCCTACGTTGATTCTAGATGACACGCTCCAGCCGGAGAATCTAGCTACCCCTAGTAGAGGAAAACAAAAGACCTTTCTTGCCTCCAGAGAAGGGGACCCCAAAGCTGGATAGAAGCCCCCCACAAATAATAACGGTGAGGTAAGAGGAAATGACAAACACAGAAATGAACCAGGTTTAGCACAGAGAGGCCCGCTAACTGATAGCAGAATAAAGAAAGGTAACTTATATGGTCAACAAAAACCCTATCAAAATCCACACTGGAAATTCAAGAACCCCCGAACCGTCTAACGGTCCGGGGGGAGAACACCAGCCCCCTAGAGCTTCCAGCAAAGGTCAGGATATAGATATGGAACAAGCTGGACAAAAATACAAAACCAAAACAAATAGCAAAAAGCAAAAGGCAGACTTAGCTGATATAACTGGAACCAGGATCAGTAGACAAGAGCACAGCAGACTAGCTCTGATAACTACGTTGCCAGGCATAGAACTGAAGGTCCAGGGAGCTTATATAGCAACACCCCTAACTAACGACCCAGGTGCGGATAAAAGGAATGACAGAAAAACCAGAGTCAAAAAACTAGTAACCACTAGAGGGAGCAAAAAGCAAATTCACAACAGTACCCCCCCCTTAGTGAGGGGTCACCGAACCCTCACCACGACCACCAGGGCGATCAGGATGAGCGGCATGAAAGGCACGAACTAAATCGGCCGCATGAACATCAGAGGCGACCACCCAGGAATTATCCTCCTGACCATAGCCCTTCCACTTGACCAGGTACTGAAGCCTCCGCCTGGAGAGGCGAGAATCCAAGATCTTCTCCACCACGTACTCCAACTCGCCCTCAACCAACACCGGAGCAGGAGGCTCAGCAGAAGGAACTACAGGCACAATGTACCGCCGCAACAAGGACCTATGAAATACATTGTGAATAGCAAACGACACAGGAAGATCCAGACGAAAAGATACAGGATTAAGGATTTCCAAAATCTTGTAAGGCCCAATAAAACGAGGTTTAAATTTGGGAGAGGAGACCTTCATAGGAACAAAGCGGGAAGAAAGCCATACCAAATCCCCAACGCGTAGTCGGGGACCCACACCGCGGCGGCGGTTGGCAAAGCGCTGAGCCCTCTCCTGTGACAACTTCAAGTTGTCCACCACATGATCCCAGATCCGCTGCAACCTATCCACCACAGAATCCACCCCAGGACAGTCAGAAGACTCCACATGACCCGAAGAAAAGCGAGGATGGAAACCAGAGTTGCAGAAAAAAGGCGAAACCAAGGTGGCGGAACTAGCCCGATTATTAAGGGCAAACTCAGCCAACGGCAAGAATGTCACCCAATCGTCCTGATCAGCAGAGACAAAACACCTCAAATAAGCCTCCAAAGTCTGATTGGTTCGCTCCGTCTGTCCATTAGTCTGAGGATGGAAAGCAGACGAAAACGACAAATCAATGCCCATCCTACTACAAAAGGATCGCCAGAACCTGGAAACGAACTGGGATCCTCTGTCTGACACAATATTCTCAGGGATGCCGTGCAAACGAACCACGTTCTGGAAAAACACAGGAACCAGATCGGAAGAGGAAGGCAGCTTAGGCAAAGGAACCAAATGGACCATCTTTGAGAAGCGATCACATATCACCCAGATAACAGACATGCCCTGAGATAGCGGAAGATCAGAAATGAAATCCATGGAGATATGTGTCCAAGGTCTCTTCGGGACAGGCAAGGGCAAGAGCAAACCGCTGGCACGAGAACAGCAAGGCTTAGCTCGAGCACAAGTCCCACAGGACTGCACAAATGACCGCACATCCCTTGACAAGGAAGGCCACCAAAAGGACCTGGCCACCAGATCTCTGGTGCCAAAAATTCCCGGGTGACCTGCCAACACCGAGGAATGAACCTCGGAAATGACTCTGCTGGTCCACTTATCCGGGACAAACAATCTGTCAGGTGGACAAGACTCAGGCCTATCAGCCTGAAATCTCTGCAACACACGTCGCAGATCCGGAGAAATAGCTGACAAGATAACTCCATCTTTAAGAATACCAACAGGATCAGCGACTCCAGGAGCATCAGGCACAAAGCTCCTAGAAAGAGCATCGGCCTTCACATTCTTTGAACCTGGTAAATACGAGACAACAAAATCAAAGCGGGAGAAAAACAATGACCAGCGGGCCTGTCTCGGATTAAGGCGTTTAGCAGACTCGAGATACATCAGATTTTTGTGATCAGTCAAGACCACCACACGATGCTTAGCACCCTCGAGCCAATGACGCCACTCCTCAAATGCCCATTTCATGGCCAACAACTCCCGATTGCCCACATCATAATTTCGCTCGGCAGGCGAAAACTTCCTAGAGAAAAAGGCACAAGGTTTCATAACCGAGCAACCAGGGCCTCTCTGCGACAAAACGGCCCCTGCTCCAATCTCTGAAGCATCCACCTCAACCTGAAAGGGAAGTGAGACATCGGGCTGGCACAAAACAGGCGCCAAAGTAAACCGGCGTTTCAACTCCTGGAAAGCCTCCACGGCAGCAGGAGCCCAGTTAGCTACATCGGAGCCCTTCTTGGTCATATCCGTCAAAGGTTTCACAATGCTAGAAAAATTAGCGATAAAACGACGGTAGAAGTTAGCGAAACCCAAGAACTTCTGAAGACTCTTAACTGACGAGGGCTGAGTCCAATCAAGAATAGCTCGGACCTTGACTGGGTCCATCTCCACAGCAGAAGGGGAAAAAATGAACCCCAAAAAGGGAACCTTCTGTACACCAAAGAGACACTTTGAGCCCTTGACAAACAAAGAATTTTCACGCAAAATTTTAAAGACCAACCTGACCTGCTCCACATGCGAATCCCAATTATCAGAAAAAAACAAAATATCATCCAGATAAACAATCAAAAATTTATCCAGATACTTCCGGAAAATGTCATGCATAAAGGACTGAAAAACTGAAGGCGCATTGGAGAGCCCAAAAGGCATCACCAAGTACTCAAAATGACCTTCGGGCGTATTGAATGCGGTTTTCCATTCATCACCTTGCTTAATGCGCACAAGGTTGTACGCACCACGAAGGTCTATCTTGGTGAACCACTTGGCACCTTTAATCCGGGCAAACAAGTCAGACAACAGCGGTAAAGGATACTGAAATTTGACAGTGATCTTATTTAAAAGCCGATAATCAATACAAGGCCTCAAAGATCCGTCCTTTTTTGCCACAAAAAAGAATCCCGCACCAAGAGGGGAAGAAGACGGACGAATATGTCCTTTCTCCAGAGACTCCTTGATATATGAACGCATAGCGGTATGTTCAGGTACCGACAGATTAAACAGTCTTCCCTTAGGAAATTTACTGCCTGGGATCAAATCTATAGCACAGTCACAGTCCCTATGAGGAGGCAGTGCACTGGACTCAGACTCACTGAAGACATCCTGATAATCAGACAAATACTCCGGAACTTCCGAAGGCGTAGAAGAAGCAATAGACACAGGCAGGGAATCCCCATGAATACCACGACAGCCCCAACTTGAGACTGACATAGCCTTCCAGTCCAGGACTGGATTATGAGTCTGTAACCATGGCAGCCCTAAAACAACCAAATCATGCATTTTATGTAAAACCAGGAAACGTATCACCTCGCGGTGTTCAGGAGTCATGCACATGGTAACCTGTGTCCAATACTGCGGTTTATTTGCTGCCAATGGCGTAGCATCAATACCCCTAAGAGGAATAGGATTTTCTAATGGTTCAAGAGTAAAACCACAGTGCTTAGCAAATGACAGATCCATAAGACTCAGGGCAGCACCTGAATCTACAAACGCCATGACAGGAAAAGACGACAGTGAGCAAATCAAAGTTACAGACAGAATAAATTTAGGTTGCAAATTACCAACGGTGACAGGACTAACAACCTTAGCTATACGTTTAGAGCATGCTGAGATAACATGTGTAGAATCACCACAGTAGTAGCACAAGCCATTCCGGCGTCTATGAATTTTCCGCTCATTTCTAGTCAGGATTCTATCACATTGCAACGAATCAGGTGTCTGTTCAGACAACACCATGAGGGAATTTGCGGTTTTGCGCTCCCGCAACCGCCGGTCAATTTGAATAGCCAGTGCCATAGTATCATTCAGACCTGTGGGAATGGGAAAACCCACCATAACATTCTTAATGGCTTCAGAAAGGCCATTTCTAAAGTTAGCGGCCAGTGCACACTCGTTCCAATGTGTCAGCACGGACCATTTCCGAAATTTTTGGCAATACACTTCAGCCTCGTCCTGCCCCTGAGACATAGCCAGCAAGGCCTTTTCTGCCTGAATGTCAAGATTGGGTTCCTCATAAAGTAAACCGAGCGCCAGAAAAAACGCATTAATATCAGCCAATGCCGGATCTCCTGGCGCCAGCGAAAAAGCCCAATCCTGAGGGTCGCCCCGTAAGAACGAAATAACAATTTTTACTTGCTGAGCAGAGTCTCCAGATGAACAGGGTCTCAGGGACAAAAACAACTTACAATTATTCATGAAATTCCTAAACTTAAACCTGTCTCCGGAAAACAGTTCAGGAATCGGTATTTTAGGTTCTGACCTAGGATTTCTGATAACATAGTCTTGTATGCCCTGCACACGAGTAGCCAGCTGGTCCACACTTGTAATCAAGGTCTGGACATTCATGTCTGCAGCAAGCATAGCCACTCTGAGGTAAAGGGGAAGAAGAAAAAAAAAAAACTCAGAATCTTCTTTCTTATAATCCCTCTTCTGCAATGCATTAAACATTTAATACTGGCCTGGCAAACTGTTATGACCCCAATGGCGAGGGTCTCAGAGGAACGTGGAAGTCTGCAGAATACAAAAATCCAGCTCATAGGGCAGTGGTAACTGGGTTGACCATATATCTACTCCTAACGCCAACACTAGAAGTAGCCGGGGATCATTCCTACGTTGATTCTAGATGACACGCTCCAGCCGGAGAATCTAGCTACCCCTAGTAGAGGAAAACAAAAGACCTTTCTTGCCTCCAGAGAAGGGGACCCCAAAGCTGGATAGAAGCCCCCCACAAATAATAACGGTGAGGTAAGAGGAAATGACAAACACAGAAATGAACCAGGTTTAGCACAGAGAGGCCCGCTAACTGATAGCAGAATAAAGAAAGGTAACTTATATGGTCAACAAAAACCCTATCAAAATCCACACTGGAAATTCAAGAACCCCCGAACCGTCTAACGGTCCGGGGGGAGAACACCAGCCCCCTAGAGCTTCCAGCAAAGGTCAGGATATAGATATGGAACAAGCTGGACAAAAATACAAAACCAAAACAAATAGCAAAAAGCAAAAGGCAGACTTAGCTGATATAACTGGAACCAGGATCAGTAGACAAGAGCACAGCAGACTAGCTCTGATAACTACGTTGCCAGGCATTGAACTGAAGGTCCAGGGAGCTTATATAGCAACACCCCTAACTAACGACCCAGGTGCGGATAAAAGGAATGACAGAAAAACCAGAGTCAAAAAACTAGTAACCACTAGAGGGAGCAAAAAGCAAATTCACAACACACTGCTATATCAAGTATCATTGTACCAGCTCTGCTATATCAACTATCTCTATTTCAGCTCTGCTATATCAACTATCACTGTTCCAGCTATGCTATATCAACTATCACTGTTCCAGCTCTGCTAAATACACTATCACTGTTCCAGCTCTGCTATATCAACTATCGCTGCTCCAGCTCTGCTATATCAACTATCGCTGTTCCAGCTCTGCTATATCAACTATCACTGTTCCAGCTCTACTATATCCACTATCGCTGTTCCAACTCTGCTATATCAACTAACACTGTTCCAGCGCTGCTATATCAACTATCGCTGTACCAGCTCTGCTATATCAACTATCGCTATACCAGCTCTGCTATACCAACTATCACTGTTCCAGCTCTGCTATACCAACTATCGCTGTTTCAGCTCTGCTATATCAACTATCGCTATTACTGCTCTGCTATATCAACTATCGCTGTTCCAGCTGTTCTATATCAACTATCGCTGTTCCAGCTCTGCTATATATCAACTATCGCTATTACTGCTCTGCTATATCAACTATCGCTGTTCCAGCTGTGCTATATCAACTATCGCTGTACCTGCTCTGCTATATCAACTATCGCTATACAAGCTCTGCTATACCAACTATCACTGTTCCAGCTCTGCTATATCAACTATCACTGTTCCAGCTCTGCTATATCAACTATCGCTGTTTCAGCTCTGCTATATCAACTATCGCTATTACTGCTCTGCTATATCAACTATCGCTGTTCCAGCTGTTCTATATCAACTATCACTGTTCCAGCTCTGCTATATATCAACTATCGCTATTACTGCTCTGCTATATCAACTATCGCTGTTCCAGCTGTGCTATATCAACTATCGCTGTTCCAGCTCTGCTATATCAACTATCGCTGTTCCAGCTCTGCTATATCAACTATCGCTATTACTGCTCTGCTATATCAACTATCTCTGTTCCAGCTCTGCTATTTCAACTTTCACTGTTCCAGCTCTGCTATATCAACTATCACTGTTCCAGCTCTGTTATATCAACTATCACTGTTTCAGCTCTGCTATATCAACCATCACTGTTCCAGCTCTGCTATATCAAGTATCACTGTTCCAGCTTTTCTACATCGGCCATCGCTGTTCCATTTCTGCTACAACTTCCATATTGTGCCTCTGTGTAGCACCATAGGATGGAGATATAATCCCCTATAAATATTGATTCAGTGGAATCATTGCTTGATGATACGACACTGTGAGGACTATGACCTGTCAAACCCTTTGATTGTCTAAGCATGTATAGTGCCTAAAAGTAGTATTCAACCCCCTTCAGATTTAGCAGGTTTAATAAGATGCAATTAAGTTAGAGCCTTCAAACTTCAAACAAGAGCAGGATTTATTAACAGATGCATAAATCTTACAAACCAAAAAGTTTTGTTGCTCAGTTAAATTTTTATAAATTTTAAACACAAAAGTGTGGGTCAATTATTATTCAACCCCTAGGTTTAATATTTTGTGGAATAACCTTTGTTTGCAATTACAGCTAATAATCGTCTTTTATAAGACCTGATCAGGCCGGCACAGGTCTCTGGAGTTATCTTGGCCCACTCCTCCATGCAGATCTTCTCCAAGTTATCTAGGTTCTTTGGGTGTCTCATGTGGACTATAATCTTGAGCTCCTTCCACAAGTTTTCAATTGGGTTAAGGTCAGGAGACTGACTAGGCCACTGCAACACCTTGATTTTTTGCCTCTTGAACCAGGCCTTGGTTTTCTTGGCTGTGTGCTTTGGGTCGTTGTCTTGTTGGAAGATGAAATGACGACCCATCTTAAGATCCTTGATGGAGGAGCGGAGGTTCTTGGCCAAAATCTCCAGGTAGGCCGTGCTATCCATCTTCCCATGGATGCGGATCAGATGGCCAGGCCCCTTGGCTGAGAAACAGCCCCACAGCATGATGCTGCCACCACAATGCTTGACTGTAGGGATGGTATTCTTGGGGTCGTATGCAGTGCCATCCAGTCTCCAAACGTCACGTGTGTGGTTGGCACCAAAGATCTCGATCTTGGTCTCATCAGACCAGAGAACCTTGAACCAGTCAGTCTCAGAGTCCTCCATGACGCTTTGAAAGTAAAGGTACCTTATGGGCTCGTCTGGAACGGAGACCATTGCGGTGGAGTACGTTACTTATGGTATTGACTGAAACCAATGTCCCCACTGCCATGAGATCTTCCCGGAGCTCCTTCCTTGTTGTCCTTGGGTTAGCCTTGACTCTTCGGACAAGCCTGGCCTCGGCATGGGAGGAAACTTTCAAAGGCTGTCCAGGCCGTGGAAGGCTAACAGTAGTTCCATAAGCCTTCCACTTCCGGATGATGCTCCCAACAGTGGAGACAGGTAGGCCCAACTCCTTGGAAAGGGTTTTGTACCCCTTGCCAGCCTTGTGACCCTCCACGATCTTGTCTCTGATGGCCTTGGAATGCTCCTTTGTCTTTCCCATGTTGACCATGTTTGAGTGCTGTTCACAAGTTTGGGGAGGGTCTTAAATAGTCAGAAAAGGCTGGAAAAAGAGATAATTAATCCAAACATGTGAAGCTCATTGTTCTTTGTGCCTGAACTACTTCTTAATACTTTAGGGGAACCAAACAGAATTCTGGTGGGTTGAGGGGTTGAATAATAAATGACCCTCTGAAAAAACTTTTCACAATTTAAAAAAAAAAAATAAACAAAGAAATAACATTCTTTTTTGCTGCAGTGCATTTCACACTTCCAGGCTGATCTACAGTCCAAATGTCACAATGCCAAGTTAATTCCAAATGTGTAAACCTGATAAATCTGCAGGGGGTTGAATACTACTTGTAGAAGAATGGTGAGATCAGTCAAGGACAATCCTCAGACCACCTCCAGAGAGCTGCAGCATCAACTTGCTGCAGATGGTGTCACAGAATCGCAGCGATTCTGCACAAAGAAGTGACATGCTGCGGGTTGTAAACCGCTGCGTTTCTGCACGTTTTTTTCTGCAGCATGTGCACAGCGGTTTGCGGTTTCCATAGAGTTTACATGTAAATGTAAACGCTATGGAAACTGCGGCGGACCCGCAGCTGCAGAAACGTTGCAGATCCGCGGTAAAACCCGCAAAGTGTGAACATGGCCTTAGGCTGTGTCTGGCATTGCAACTCTCCACAAACAGCGCCACTTATCGACATTGGCGGAGTCTGGGATTGCAGATCATCTCCCTGCTACATTGTGGCATAGTGCTATCGCTGGAGCAGCCCAGTTTGCCCATTGTGCCGTGTTCTATTGCCCAGTTAGATAACTTGGCGCCTAATGAATGCAGCCATTAATTAATCATTCCGGCAGTGTCCCTTCTGACCAGTGAGGAGCGCGGCCGGCTCTGCACGGTGCTTTTTGGGTGATGACTCCCTCTATTATAGCATCTCATGATCCTCCTGCATAATTCCCAGTCTGGCATCAGACCGGCTCCAGCTGCCAGAGATGAATGAAACTACCAAGTTCTCCGCGTTCTGCTCCAAATTCTCGAGGGGTCGTTTCATTAAGAAAAATCAATGAACTTTCTGGATTTAAGTCAAGATTTCTACTATAATAATAAAAAAATTCTCCATATATTCTGCTTCTTCTATGACATGTTATCAGTATGGAGGGCGCTGGTGAATAGCAGACACGGACAGCAAGGTGGAGTTTTCTATGTTGCAGATTTTCTGCATCCTATTATGTAAATTAGCTTATTTGCATTTTTTTATTCAGTTTTTATGCCGTTCCTGATGTTTCTGCACCCACTAAGTAAAATTGGTTGCTTGCATTATTTCGAAACTGCGCAGCATAAAAAAAAAAACTCTCCGAAAACTCATTGTGGGAACTTAGCCTAATGCAAGTCTATGGGGAAAATCTGCACAGAAAGCTCAGAGTAATAGAAATTGACGTGCAGCAGTTTACGCTGAGTATAAAAAAACAGCAAGAGATTTCTATGAATCCCATCCGCTTTGCTGAAACTGTAAGACGTTGATGAATCGAAAGTACGCAGCGTCAGGAACTCACCAAAAACTCAATGTGTGAACACAGATTTAGGCTAGGGTCACAATTACGCTAATCGCAGTCTGGTCAGATTCTCTCGGATGAGGAAAAGATGTTAAAGAAATGTCTCCATCTTCTCCATTCTGTCAGTCCATGGAATTCGGACTGCACTCAGATGTCATCCGAGTGCAGTCCGATCTTTCCTCCGGCGTCACTGACTTGCTGAGTTCAATTGAAATAGCAGATCCAATTCGGGTATACTTAAAAAAAGAAAATCGGACATGTACCCAGGTCCATAGACATTGGTCCAAGTGAATGTTTTGTCACATCGCACCCAGACCGAAAATACGGTCATCTGCACGAGCCCCTAGAGTCATTTTCCATGCACCTTCCCAATATTGCTGCAGCTGTGAAAGGGTTCTTACTTAGCAGTTTTTTGTTGCTACTTTTTGGGTGTGGACTAAGAAAACAACTATAAGGAGAACTAAAAAGAAAGAAATCTGACTGTGACGAATAGTGCGTGTCACACACAAGGCTGATTTGCGCACCTGTCTGGTTGGCGTAATTTGCCATTTATCTGTATATGTTGTCGTCGCTTTGACATTACGCGGACAGAGTTTATGTTAAAGAAGCTTGAAATGCGTTGGACGTGGTGTTCGGAGACATCGGGGCGTCACACACGTCTCTTCAGAACATTCACGGTGAATCGATTTGCTGCAAATTGATTTTCACCAGCTGAAATCGAGCAAATTTGTTGAATTCGTGAGATTTTCTCATCCTTATAATCCAGTCTATATCCTAGGCAGGGTTGGACTGGCCCACCGGAGAATAGTGGTGGAGAAGTGGGTGACAGGAGGCAGGAGCCGGCTGCTGCGGCTAAAGCCTGTGCCCACTGCTAAAGAGAAAATTAATATTCACTGCTCCCCATGCCCATGGGAGTGGAGAGCAGTGAATATTCATTTCACTTTAATAGTGGACACGCTGTTAGCCACAGCCGCCGTTTCCTGCAGCAGCTAGGTGATCACTTGTGTCGGCTACTAAAGAGAATGAATATTCACTGCTCTCCATTCCATTTAGTAGGGGGTACACGTGATCGACCAGCACCAGGAAACCTGCAGCAAACACTGCCTGCTATTATAATGAAATTAATATTCACTGCTCTCCACTCCGATAGTCCCGGCGTGGGTAGCAGTGAATATTCTGGCAGCTGTTCTCAGCTTGTAAGCAGAACATGACTTTACTGTCATGCGCTGCCTTCAAGCTGAAATCAGGTGCTGGCAGCAGAACAGGATGCTGCGAGGGAGCGCAGGAAAGGTAAGTAGAATGGTTTATTTTTTAATGTTTTTTGATGGGGGCCATGCATACCAGGATGGGGAGGTAGGGGCATTCATACCAGGATGAGGATGAGGGTGCCATGTATACCAGGATAGGGATGAGCAGGACATTCATATCAGGCTGGTGATGCTAGGGCTATGCATACCAGGGTGGGGATGAGGGGGCCATGCATACCAGGCTGGGGATGAGGGGGCATACACACCACATACCAGGCTGGGGATGAGGGGGCCATGCATACCAGGATAGGGATGAGGGAGCTATGCATACTAGGCTGGGGATGAGGGGGCCATGCATACCAAGCTGGGGATGATGGGGCCATGCATACCAGGATGGGAATGAGGGGGTCATGCATACCAGGATGGAGATGAAGAGCCATGCATACCAGGATGGGGATTTGAGGGCCATGCATACCATGATGGGGATGAGGAGCCACGCATATCATTATAGGAATGAGGGGGCCATGCATACCAGGATGGAGATGAGGAGCCATGCATACCAGGCTGGGGATGAGGGGACCATGCAGTCCAGGATGGGGATGAGGAGCCATGCATACCAGGCTGGGGATGAGGGGGCCATGCATACCAGGCTCGGGATGAGGGGACAATGCATACCAAGCTGGGGATGAGGAGGCTATGCATACCAGGCTGGGGATGAGGGGACAATATATACCAGGATGGGGATGAGGAGCCATGCATATCAGGCTGGGGATGAGGGGACAATGCATACCAGGCTGAGGATGAGGGGACCATGCAGTCAAGGATGGGGATGAGGGGGCCATGCATACCAGGATAGGTTTGAGGGGACAATATATACCAGGATGGGGATAGGGGCCATGCATAGCAGGATTTTTCATGAGGGTGTCATACCAGTATAGGGATGAGGGGGCTATGTATACCTGGATTGGGGACATATATACACCAGGATGAAGGATATTAGTACAGAATTGACCACATTTTTTACTTCAATCTTTTTCTGTTTTCCTTATCTAAAGCATAGGTGCATCTTATGGTTCGAAAAATACGGTATATATCAGTGAGTGATTGAGTATGTGGAGTCCATAATACTGTAGGACTCCATTATATTCTATGAGTGGAGCTACATTATATTTTATGAGGGGGCTACATTATATTCTATGGGGGGCTGCATTATACTATATGAGTGGGGTTACATTATATTCTATGGGGGGCTGCATTATACTATATGAGGGGGGCTACATTATATTCTATGAGGGGGCTGCATTATACTCTATGAGGGGGGCTACATTATACTCTGTGAGGGGGCTATATTATATTCTATGAGGGGGCTGCATTATATTCTATGAGGGGGCTGCATTATATTCTATGGGTGGCTACATTATATTCTATGAGGGGGCTACATTATATTCTATGAGGGGCTGCATTATACTATATGAGGGGGGTTACATTATATTCTATGAGGGGCTGCATTATATTCTATGAGGGGGGCTACATTATACTCTATGAGGGGGCTGTATTATTTTCTATGAGGGGGCTGCATTATATTCTATGAGGGGGCTGCATTATATTCTATGGGCGGCTACATTATATTCTATGAGGGGGCTACATTATATTCTATGAGGAGCTGCATTATACTATATGAGGGGGTTACATTATATTCTATAAGGGGCTGCATTATATTCTATGAGGGGGCTACATTATACTCTATGAGGGGGCTGTATTATTTTCTATGAGGGGGCTGCATTATATTCTATGAGGGGGCTGCATTATATTCTATGGGTGGCTACATTATATTCTATGAGGGGGCTACATTATATTCTATGAGGGGGCTGCATTATATTCTATGGGCGGCTACATTATATTCTGTGAGGGGAGCTACGTTATATTCTATGAGGGGGCTGCATTATACTATATGAGGGGCTACATTATATGCTATGGGGGCTGCATTATACTATATGAGGGGGGTTACATTATATTCTATGAGGGGGCTGCATTATATTCCATGAGGGAGGCTGCATTATACTCTATGAGGAGACTACATTATATTCTATGAGGGGTCTGCATTATACTATATGAGGGCTTCATTATACTCTATGAAGGGGCTACATTTTATTCTTTGGGGGCTGCATTATATTCTATGAGGGAGGCTACATTATATTCTATGAGGGGGTTACATTATATTCTATGAGTGGGCTACTCCAACCCCTGCTACATAATTAAGACATGTACTACCTTATATTATACCCTGATACTATCCTGACATTATATGTTTTACTGCATAATCGGTGGTCTTGTATTTATTTCTATGTAGCTACATAGTGGGCCCCAAGAATGATTTTCTCTGGTGGGCCCAAGGTGCTCCTGTACGACGCTGGTCCTAGGTATTCAGGGCTGCATATATACCAAGTGAGTCGACCACACATTCGACCTCATCTTGGACTCTCAAAAATGATGTCCAACAGAGCTCAGTGTGACTCCATCTGCATCATTCTAGTCAGGTCTTCAGACAGAAGTCCCGATGGAGCCACTGACGTTACAATGTGGACCTAGCCTTAGTCTTCCTATGACGTCCAATGTGTGGTCGGGCTTCAGAGTAGATCATTTATTCAACATACTGCAGTACTGAAGTGTTGCAGTATATCGGCGTCCTCGAAAAATATGTTCGAAACCCCACGGCTGCCTGTCAGACAAGCTGCATGTGTTCCAGCTGTCAAACAGCAGCGAGACATGAAGCAGCAGAGACTCGAACATAGTTTTTGAGGACGCCGAAGACACTCAGCGCACGAGCATACTTGGAGAATACCTTATCTGAACACGTTCGCTCATCACTAATAAGAAGCCATCAAAATGTCTTATGGAACCCAAAATGGTACAGAAAAAAAGTTCAGCTCACCACTATATAAAAAAAAGCTCTCGCGCAGCTCCAGTAATAGAAAAATGAAAAAGTTTCAAGTCTGAGATAATAGATACACAAACAAATTTTTCTTTACAAATTTCTTCAATTTTTTTTCACTGCTCACAAATAAATTAACAACCATTCCAGTTTGGTATTGCTGTAATCGTACTGATCGGGAGAATCATGTTTCCAGCATATGAAAAAGGAGGAATTTTGTGGATTTTTTTCAGTATTTTATCTCTCTTGGAATTTTTTCTCCCCTACAATTTTCAGTATATCATATGATAAATTGTGTCTTTCTCGTCCTGCAAAAACAAGTTCTCTTATGACTGTGTCAATTAAAAAGTAAGGACGTAATTGCAATAATTAAAATTGCCTGTGTCAGAAAAGGGATGAAGAATTGATCCTATTTGCCTTGCAGGCAGCTGCCTGACACTAGTTGCCATAGAAGCTTTCCAGCCTCTGACATCAGAAGATGAAGTCACAGGAGCAGGTCCTAGTGGAGGTGTAACAAGTACTGAAAAATGTATCTGTAAATACAGCACGTTAGTGAGATAAAATATCTTCTAGAAAGCAGCAGCAATACCATAGCGAACATTATTCAGCTGTACTGGGAAGTGTAGCTGTGAATCCTGCTCTGGAGGTGAGATAAGACTTTCTATAAAGCAGTATCATGGAGGACAATTGTCAGGAACATGACGTATTTGATTGTCTATTATTGTGCACACTGAGCTCTGCTACATCCAAGAGCTGAGAACAGACACCCGCTGCAGAGTCGACCCCTCTCTTCTTTTCTCTGCCTGCAGCACAGTGGAATTCAAAACAATCATTCCCCCCTCCCCCAGGAATGTCTTTGTTTGCCACTCTGAAGCTAAAACGTAAGAAGTACACAAAACATGAGCTTCTATTGTTCTATTAAAGTGATATATAGGGGCACCGATCCGAGCTAGAGACATAAGAATTATATATTCCGGATGTCCATCGATAGATCTATCACTCACTCAAACCGCTAGCAGCTAAACGCAATGAGTGCAAAGAATGGATTTCTTCGTAAGTGGATCATGTAATTACTCAGTGTTTACACTAAAAAGAATCCCCATGATGTGGGGCACATTCTGATCATCGTGTCATTCGTATATGAGATTCATACAGCGAGCTAGGCATAAAAATAGTTTTCATAATTCTCAGTAAAGGGAAGGTTTCAGCCTCTAAGTGAGGTCACCATAGGCGGAGGGCTTTGGTTTTAGGCTAGGAAATAACTGTGTGAAGCAGGAGTATTCAGTGTCTTTTGTCTGGGGTCTAGCTGCTATACCAATGTGATAGGCATCTTGATGTGTCTCCTGAGCACATGGGCAAGCAGGAGATTAAATGATCTGAACGCTATGTAAGTGTTTTTTCAACTTTAATCCCATTTTATTTGTAATTGTATTGTACATATGATTTGTCTCCTTTATAATATCTTTTTATACTCTGTAAACACTGCCTACCTTTTTTTTGGAGTAAAATATAAAACTACCAGCTTGTCTCTCCCTGCTCTATAATGAACTGTCGCGTCCTCTGAAGTGAATTATGCTACTGATTTGGGTTGGCTCCGGACCCGTTAATACTTGGAAAATCGGAGCTGGTGGCAGCGGATTTGTCCTGTGCGTTGGGAGGCTTTGTAGCGATGGCGGCATCGATAATTGTTCCCGCCTGAGTGGGAGTAGTTATATCGCCCTCGCTGCAGCGTGCCCAATAGCCAGCACATAGCAGGCAGCCTTTCTGGCGACTAATTACCCTAGGTGCAGTACCCTGACTGACCTGAGTGTAAGGGGGTGCCAGAGATCTGCAAGTTCCAAACCGGAACTGAGAAGTGGGATATAGATAAATCCCCTTCAGAAGGAACAGAAGTGGTGGGGATGATAAAGGTATCTTCCCCGTGAACCGTGACAGTTTGGCGGGATCCCTGACATACCCGGTGGGATTTGTGACAACAATATACAATAAATATTGAGAGGAGCATCTTAAATCCAGCAGTTTAGTACCATAAAACATCTTCTAGAAAGCAATAGCAATACCATGGAGGACATTATTCAGCTGTACTGAGGAGTGTAGCTGTGAATCCTGCTCTGGGGATGAATGGGTTAACTGAGAATCCATGAGTGAGCTCCTGATGATCGTCTGACAAGAGAGTTTGTAACTTTTCTTTTCTCTTTTTCTGAGCTCCTCTGAGTTGATTAAGGCACCAGAAAAGCAAAGAACATGTAAAAGCGAACCAGCACAACATTTTCAATGCAGTTAGAAAAATGATTTTTAGCTTGAATTAAAGAGTTTAAAAAAAAATTTGTCTTTAAGCTGAACAACCCCTTTAAGCAATGCTCACCTCTAGTAGGTGCTTTGGAAGAGCATTACTGGATTATGGAATGGAATTAATTATAAAATAAGGTGGAATTTTTTTTATTTATTTTTTGAATAGATTTTAGCTCTCTGAGGGCAGCGAAAAAAAAAATTGTGACAAAAAATTAAACCTGTGTTCTCCTAAATGGAAACATATATTCTGTGCTGACACATACCGAAGCTGGTCGCTTTTGTCAAGCAAGATTACGGTTCTCCACATCAGGATAAAGATGGTTCCAATTAAAATTGTGGAAGGTCGTGAGCTCCAACACTCTCAGGCTGCAGATGTTACATGTGTGCCGGAGGGTACGGATTGTAGCTGCTGCCAGGCAAGACAGCGAGCGCACAGGGGTCCTATAACGACTTCAGAATGTAGAAGATGTATAATACCCAAAGTTACCAGTTACCGGAATGATAAGTTGTTCAGGAAAAGACTGTCACAGTTTCTTGTAAATTTGAAAAAAAATCTAATACATGTCTGTACCTGACGTTATGGGCGATTTTTCACAATAAGCTGTCATGTGTGAGTACGTGAGGAGTAACACTATTTGTGGCCATTATATGACCTGTATCCTGCATTTTTCTCCAGTTTTCCCCTATGCAGGCTCTACTGTACTGAGAAGTTTATCTGTAAATTCAGCACATAAGTGACATAAAACATCCTCTTAAAAGCAGCAGCAATACCATGGAGGACACTATTCAGTGGTACTAAAAAGTATAGCTGTGAATCCTGCTCTGGGGTGAGATAAGACTTTCTAGAAAGCAACATCACGGAGGACAATATACAGTAAATACTGAAAAGAGCATCTTAAATCCAGCAGTTTAGTACCTTAAAACAACTTCTAGAAAGCAAAAGCAATACCATGGAGAACATTATTCAGCTGTACTAAGAAGTATAGCTGTGAATCCTGCTCCGCGGTGAGATAAGACTCTAGTAAACAGTATCATGGAGGACAATATACAATAAAAACTGTGAAGAGTGTCTTAAATCCAGCAGTTTAGTACCATAAAACATCTTCTAGAAAGCAACAGCAATACCATAGAGGACATTATTCAGCTGTATTAAGAAGTATAGCTGTGAATCCTGCTCTGGGGAGAAATAAGACTTTCTAGAAAGCAGTATCACGGAGGACAATATACAGTAAATACTGAAAAGAGCATCTTAAATCCAGCAGTTTAGTACCATAAAACATCTTCTAGAAAGCAAAAGCAATACCTTGGAGGACATTATTCAGCTGTACTAAAAAGTATAGCTGTGAATCCTGCTCTGGGGTGAGATAAGACTTTCTAGAAAAAAAGCATCATGGAGAATAATATACAATAAATACTGAGAGCATCTTAAATCCAGCAGTTTAGTACCATAAAAACACATTCTAGAAAGCAACAACAATACCTTAGAGGACATTATTCAGCTGTACTGAGAAGTGTAGCTGTGAATCCTGCTCTGGGGTGAGAAGACTTTCTAGAAAACAGCATCACGGAGGACAATATACAATAAATACTGAGAAGAGCATCTTAAATCCAGCAGTTTAGTACCATAAAACATCTTCTAGAAGGCAGCAGCAATACCATGGAGAACATTATTCAGCTGTACTAAGAATTGTAGCTGTGAATCCTGCTCTGGGGGTGAGATAAGACTTTCTAGAAAACAGCATCATGGAGGACAATATACAATAAATATTGAGAAGTGCATCTTAAATCGAGCAGTTTAGTACCATAGAACATCTTCTAGAAATCAACAGCAATACCATGGAGGACATTATTCAGCTGTACTGAGAAGCATAGCTGTGAATCCTGCTCTGGGGTGAGTTAAGCCTTTCGAGAAAGCAGGATTATGGAGGACAATATACTATAATACTGAGAATTGTAAATGTGAATGCAGCTCTGGGGTGAGATAAAACACTTACTAGAAAGCAGTATGTTTGTGTTTCTCCATGCCCGTCCCTCTGTTCACTTAGACCCTAAGAAATCCCAAACAGTTTTCCAAAGTCCCCTGTATGAATGGAGATGTTGTGTGCATGCTTGACCATTTTTTCCTTCACTAAACCTCTCTCTGATTCCAAGAACAGAGATAAAAACGGTCCTCTGCGTGAACGGAGAGATGTGTCATGCGTGACTATTGGTGAACGGAGCGGTGGTCCAGTGGTCATAACCACTCCATTTGCAAATGGGACTTTGGGAACCAGGCCCTAGAGGTCAAGGTCGAATCCTCAGTTATCTCTATCATTCCCATAGAAGTGAATGGAGCATACACACTAGCGCTTTATTTACCTAGCAGACTTTAGGATGCCTGTTATTGGGATTGATGGAGGTCCGAGTAATCCAGCCCCCAAGCAATCATACATTTGTCCACCATCCTGTGAAGATATGATAAATGTATTTAGTAGGAAAGTCCCTTTAAGGATGGTTTTGGGGCCCCATTGCTACATTTGCAATGCCCTTACGTGCTCCTTACTTACTTTTATCTTCCTTTTTTCATTTTTTTCATCTTTATGCTTTTCTTTTTGTCATGAACTTTCCATCGCTCTCACATCATTCATTGTTAAAAAAAAAGAAAAAAAGAAAAACCTTTTTGCTTGACTTAGAATGCATTGAATTTGTACTTTTCTTTTTCGGTACAGATGATTGCTGATCGCCCAGGGTCACCGCGCATTTGTTCCTCACAAGGCCGGATAGTTTATGCACAATTCTTAGAAGTGAGCCGCACAGACGAGAGGTTATCTTATTTCTTTCGTCTATGTTTGGTTTCTGTGATTTTCCCCCTTACATAAATACTGGCTGTATCGCAGAGGGATGTACAAGTTATCAGAGAGATCGCAGGAGACACTATGCATAAGAAATGATGAAGAAGAAGAGCCGGCATTGGTGGCTTGTGAGGGCATTCTGCCGGTGCGGTTATCACCACTGACATCTCTACGTGGCGGTTACTGAAGGTTACTGATACTTTTCCAAGGAAATCACTTGTACTAATAGGAGCAAATTCCAGAGAAAACCTAAATTGGTTCAATGTTTCAGAAACGTCTCGGAAACTTCTAAAGTGGTCTTATCTTCAGGCGAAGGAGAACTTATAGGGGTGCCGGGATAATAGCCAGCAATAGTCAGTCTTAAATTTGTGCTGTAGCCTAAGAGCCTAGGACAATTTTAGGTTAGGGCTACATTCGAGGGCCTACACGCTTTGTAAGCCTTTCACTCAAGCCCACCACCTCTGAAAGATGTGGATGACGTCCCCTACATGTCCTGCGTGGAGCTAAAAACACTGCATGCCCCCTGGAAATCCAGAACATGTGCCTGGGGCAAGTTGCAATGTGTAAGCACCAGGCTTCCAGCTGGTGGACCATCCGCACATCCATCAGAGGCATGAAGGCTGGTCTGAAGGATTTACGTGAGGTGCCAAACCCGGACGTCCATCAGAGGCATGAGGACTGGTCTGAAGGATTTACGGGAAGTGCCAAACCAAGTCATCAGATTGGAAAAGTTGATAACAGGTTCCCTTTAAGGGTGAAAAGTGTAGCCTTTATGGGGGTGGATGTGGTAAATCCATGAAGGCAAATCATTTAAAGACAGAGGCATAAACAAGGGATCTATGGCAAATGAAAGTGGTCCCCAATATGGCAAAGGTTTTGCCACCAAAGTTAGACAGAATTGAGGGGTTTTATCCTTCCATTCCCTTGGGGCTTTTCCCCATTCCTTTACCAGTTCCTCTTAAGAGGAGAGTTCTGCCCAGGTGTTTACTGACTCGTAGTAAATGGGAGGGAACAACTAGGCCTGGACCACTTCTGAGGACCCTTATGGTGCAGGCATCATTCCCGAGAGAGCAACATTGGTCAAGACACCTACGGTAAATATACTCATGGCTGTTGGCAGTCATGCAAGAGGGGAGTCCCATTGTAATTTTTTTCTAAGCCCTCAAAATAGTCCTAGTTTAGCTTTATAGACCCCATTTTCCTGTCTAGGCGACAAATGTTTGAATACAAGGAATATGTATGGGTGCGTGCTTTGTGGAAAACGCAATGAGTGAGAAATAATGGACAATATAGACTAATGCAGTCTCCAGGAGGACAGTCCCTCATCCAGTGACCGGCAAGGGATATTGGATCAGCTTAGAGTCTTATGTGTAGTAGTACTATCTTGCCTTCCTTCTGCCTCAGGCAGTACAATAGGGTTGTCATTAACTCCATGAACTCTCTAATGATAACGAGATGACTCTGCACATTCTATCCCAGTCCATACAGCAAAACTGAAAAGCGAGTTGCAAAACTGGGAAGTGCAAGCCTACTGTGTGCTCTAGCATCAATATTTCAAGATATCCTAATAAATATAATAATAATTTTATTTCTAGAGCGCCAACATATTCCGCAGCACTTTACATTATAGAGGGGACTTGTACAGACAAAAGACATTGCAGAATAACAATAAACACATAGATCAAGAAACGAAGATGAGTGAGGGCCCTGCTCACAAGCTATGAGAAAATAGGGGAGACATGAAATTATTATTATTTATTTATATAGCACCATTGATTCCATGGTGCTGTACATGAGAAGGGGTTACATACAAATTACAGATATCACTTACAGTAATTAAACTAACAATCACAGACTGATACAGAGGGGTGAGGACCCTGCCCTTGCGGGCTTACATTCTACAGGGTGGTGGGGAAGAAGACAGTAGGTTGGGGGTTGCAGCAGCTCCTGTGTTGGTGAGGCGGTAGCTTCTATAGTGGTGAGGAGGCAGCGGGGTCAGTGCAGGCTGTAGGCTTTCCTGAAGAGGTGGGTTTTCAGGTTCCGCTTGAAGGATCCGAATGTGATTGATAGTCGGACATGTTAGGGTAAAGAATTCCAGAGGATGGGGGATATTCGGGAGAGGTATTGGAGGCGGTTGGGTGAGGAGCAAATAAGTGTGGAGGAGAGAACGAGGTCTTGGGAGGACCGGAGATTACGTGAGGGAAGATATCGGGAGATTAGTTCAGAGATACAGTATATGGAGGAGACAGGTTATGGATGGCTTTGTAGGTCAGTATTAGTAATTTGAACTGGATACACTGAGGGAATGGGAGCCAGTGAAGAGATCTGCAGAGGGGGGAAGCGAGGAGAGAGATGAATTAGTCGGGCAGCAGAGTTGAGGACAGACTGGAGAGGTGCAGGGGTGTTAGCAGGGAGGCCACAGAAAAGGATGTTGCAGTAGTCAAGGCGGGAGATGATAAGGGCATGCACAAGCATTTTAGAAGATTGATGGTTGAGGAAATGACGGATTCTGGAGATATTTTTGAGCTGGAGGCGACAGGAGGTGGAAAGATCTTGGATGTGAGGTTTCAAAGACAGGGCAGAGTCAAGGGTTACTTCGAGGCAGCGGACTTCCGGTACGGGGGAAAGGGTGATGTCGTTAATTGGGATATATAGGTCAGGTAAGGAAGATCTTTAAGATGGAGGAAAGATGATGAGTTCAGATTTGTCCACATTGAGTTTGAGGAAGCGAGAGGAGAAGAAGGAGGATATGGCTGATAGACAGTCTGGGATTCTGGACAGCAGAGAGGTGACGTCTGGGCCAGAGAGGTAGATCTGAGTGTCATCAGAATAGAGGTGGTACTGGAATCCATGGGACTTTATGAGTTGTCCCAGGCCAAGTGTATAGATTGAGAAGAGTAGGGGTCCTAGAACAGAGCCTTGGGGGACTCCAACATGGAGAGGGTGGGATGAGGAGGTAGTGTGGGAGTGGGAGACGCTGAATGTGTGGTTGGAAAGGTATGAGGAGATCCAGGATAGGGCGAGGTCTTTGATACCAAAGGAGGAGAGGATCTGTAGTAGGAGGCAGTGGTCAACTGTGTCGAAAGCAGAGGACAGGTCTAGAAGGAGGAGTACAGAGTATTGTCCATTAGATTTGGCTGTAAGTAGGTCATTAGTAATTTTGGTCAGAGCTGTCTCACTTGAGTGATGGGGGTGGAAACCAGATTGTAGATTGTCAAAGAGCAAATTAGATGAGAGGTGGGAGGAAAGTTCAGCATGGACGTTCTGCTCCAGGAGTTTGGAAGCAAATGGGAGCAGCGATATTGGGCGATTGCTGGACATAGCAGTTGGATCGAGGGTTGGCTTTTTAAGGATAATGCAAAAATACCAGTGCACTACCAGTAGTATGAGTAATATAAGGGGTGCAAAAGAGTGGTCGACACGACAAAATCAAAAAGGAAGAAAAAGCGCCACTCTACACAATTGCACACCACTAAGAAAATGTGAAAATATAAAAGGCAAACTTTTATTGATGTACCAATAAAAACAATTAAAAATGGTATTATACCAAAATCCCCACACTGACCTGCCAGAATGACACTAATTAATAACGGCACATGTCCAAAATAACAATATCTTACATGACCAAATCATCAATAAGGCACATGTGACCAAATAACATGCGGCGTATTCAGTACAGAAGAATCCCCCGGGGGTTAAAGATGTAGACAATGCCTCTAGATAGAAGTTTGTTTGTCCAACAACAGCAAGTGAACCGTGTGTTGCAGTAAAGGTGTACAGAACACTATATGCTGATAGCCAGAACCGGCTGCCAATATGAAACAACGGTGTAAGACCTGGGACTGTGTGGAAAAAAGTACGGATCCACAGAAATGCCTCAATTTGGCAATACAGTTACCATGTTAAGAGAGAATGCATCCGGGTCCTAGGTCCAGCCATGTAGAACAAACAAGGGCAATGAAGCAAAAAGCCACCAGGGGGACCGAGCGCCGAAGGGCAGAAGTCAGCGCGGGGAAGAGACCCAACGCGTGTCGCCGTTACACGGACGGCTTCGTCAGGGGATCTTCCCCTGACGAAGCGCATCTTCCCCTGACGAAGCCGTCCGTGTAACGGCGACACGCGTTGGGTCTCTTCCCCGCGCTGACTTCTGCCCTTCGGCGCTCGGTCCCCCTGGTGGCTTTTTGCTTCATTGCCCTTGTTTGTTCTACATGGCTGGACCTAGGACCCGGATGCATTCTCTCTTAACATGGTAACTGTATTGCCAAATTGAGGCATTTCTGTGGATCCGTACTTTTTTCCACACAGTCCCAGGTCTTACACCGTTGTTTCATATTGGCAGCCGGTTCTGGCTATCAGCATATAGTGTTCTGTACACCTTTACTGCAACACACGGTTCACTTGCTGTTGTTGGACAAACAAACTTCTATCTAGAGGCATTGTCTACATCTTTAACCCCCGGGGGATTCTTCTGTACTGAATACGCCGCATGTTATTTGGTCACATGTGCCTTATTGATGATTTGGTCATGTAAGATATTGTTATTTTGGACATGTGCCGTTATTAATTAGTGTCATTCTGGCAGGTCAGTGTGGGGATTCTGGTATAATACCATTTTTAATTGTTTTTATTGGTACATCAATAAAAGTTTGCCTTTTATATTTTCACATTTTCTTAGTGGTGTGCAATTGTGTAGAGTGGCGCTTTTTCTTCCTTTTTGGCTTTTTAAGGATAGGCGTGATTGTGGCATTTTTGAAAGCAGAAGGGAAGGTGTCAGAAGTTAGTGATAGGTTGAAGAGGTGGGTTAGGGATGGAATAAGAGTGGCGGTGAGGTTGGAGAGGAGGTGGGATGGGATGGGGTCGAGCGCACAGGTGGTGAGGTGCGATTTGGAGAAGAGACAATTAAGCCCCCTTCAGTGATGTTGGATAGGGAGATTATGGGGTTTGGGCATTGGTCTGGTATACAAAGGGGTTGTGGTGGTTAAACAATGAAGATTTGCCTCGTTTGGTCGATCTTATTTTTAAAGTGTGTGGCAAAGTCCCCAGCAGAGATGAGGGAGGTTGAAGGGGGCAGTGGTTGGTGGAGGAGGGAGTTAAAGGTTTTGAATAATTGTTTGGGGTTGCAGGATAGGGAAGATATGAGGGTTGTGAAGTAGGCCTGTTTAGCAGAGATGAGAGCAGATTTGAAAGCGAGTGTTGCCTGTTTGAATGCAATGAAGTCGTCTTGCGAATGTGTTTTCTTCCAACGCCGCTCTGCAACCCTGGACACTTGCCAGAGCTTTTTAGTGATGTTATTGTGCCAGGGTTGTCTATTGATACGTCGCACTCTGCCATGAACGAGAGGGGCAACCGTGTCAATAGCTGATGCGAAAGTGGCATTGTAGAAAGCAGTGGCAGTGTCTGTGTTGTGGAGTGAGGATATGGATGCCAGTGGTAGAATAGAGTCAGAGAGCATATGGTTGTCTAGGTGTGCGAGGTTTCTGCGGGGGTATGCATGTTGCTGGACATGGGTGACCAGTGAGGAGGACAGGGATGAGAAAGTGAGCAGATGGTGGTCGGATAGAGGGAGAGGGGAGGTGGTGAAGTTGGATTGAGAGCAGAGACGAGTGAAGACCAGGTCTAGGGTATGTCCGTCTGTGTGGGTGGCTGCGGAGGACCACTGAGTAAGTCCATAAGATGACGTAAGGGACAGAAGTTTGGAGGCTGTTGACTGACGGGTATCAAGTGGACTTCAAACGAAGGGAGGATAAGGGAGGTGAGAGGTGGAATTGGGTTAAAGGTGCAGTTAGAAGAAAGGAGAAGACCCATCCCTCCACCATGTCTGTTGCCGGGGCGAGAGGTGTGGGTGAAGTGGAGGCCGCCGTAACACAGCACAGCAGGGGAGGCGGTGTCAGAGGGTGTTAGCCATGTTTCTGTGAGGCCGAGGAAGGCAAGCTTGTGAGAGAGAAAAAGGTCATGAATCACATGGAGCTTATTGCAGATTGAGCGGGCATTCCAGAGTGCTCCAGAGAGAGGGAGCAGTGGGGGTGGGCGTCAGGGGCACGGGTTTTATGTTAGAAAGATTGCGGTAGTTCATATTAGATAGGGAGTGGTCGGAGGGGGTAGTAATGGGAGGCATGAGCTGTGGGGGTCCAGGATTGGGAGATATGTTGCCAGCAGTGAGAAGAAGCAGAGAAAGGGAGAGCAGGTGGGAGAAGGAGAATAGCCGGCTTGTTTTATGTTTTATTAGGACAGATTTGAGGTTGAGGAGCAGCTCAACAGAGGAGGACAGGTGGGGAGGAAAGAGGGAAGAGGAGATGGTTATTTGGTTGGAGGGTGCTGGGTTTAGGAATAGCGGAGGAGAGAGACGATTAGTGGAGCAAACACTGTTGGGGCATACGTAAACATGATGGAGTAAGATGGGTTAATACAAAAGCTAGATACAAGTAATAAGAAGTGCTTACTCAGCAGACTTACCCAAAAGAGACAGATACATAGAGTGGGGTCCTGACTCCTGCCGTGACTAAAGGTACCGTCACATTAAGCGACGCTGCAGCGATAGCGACAGCGATGCCGATCGCTGCAGCGTCGCTGTTTGGTCGCTGGAGAGCTGTCACACAGACCGCTCTCCAGCGACCAACGATGCCGAGGTCCCCGGGTAACCAGGGTAAGCATCGGGTTGCTAAGCGCAGGGCCGCGCTTAGTAACCCGATGTTTACCCTGGTTACCAGCGTAAAAGTTAAAAAAACAAACAGCACATACTCACCAGCGCGTCCCCCAGCCTCTGCTTCCTGACACTGACTGAGCTCCGGCCCTAACAGCACAGCGGTGACGTCACCGCTGTGCTTTCACTTTCAGTTTAGGGCCGGCGCTCAGTCAGTGTCAGGAAGCAGAGGCTGGGGGACGCGCTGGTGAGTATGTGCTGTTTGTTTTTTTAACTTTTACGCTGGTAACCAGGGTAAACATCGGGTTACTAAGCGCGGCCCTGCGCTTAGTAACCCGATGTTTACCCTGGTTACCAGTGTAAAATATCGCTGGTATCCTTGCTTTTGCTGTCAAACACGGCGATACACGGCGACCTAGCGACCAAATAAAGTGCAGACCTTCTAGCAGCGACCAGCAATTTCACAGCGGGATCCAGATCGCTGCTGCGTGTCAAATACAGCGATATCGCTATCCAGGTCGCTGCAACGTCACAGATCGCTGGCGATATCGCCTAGTGTGACGGTACCTTTACTTCCATTGAAATAACTGCACTTCAAGATACTTTAGCTGCCGTGATACTTTGCTGCTGGGAGACGCATGTCAAACCCTGCACGCGTGCCCCCTAGAATGCTACTAAATTTATAGGACTAAGTAGATGATCAGCTGAAAGGGATTGTGAGACATGATTGGGGATAAATTAGCAACTGGCAAGCACACCAGGGGAGGTTACATGATCAAAGGCACTGGGCCTGGCTACATTCCATATGCTGTTAAGGCCCCGTCACACACAGCGACGCTGCAGCGATACAGACAACGATGCTGATCGCTGCAACGTTGCTGTTTAGTCGCTGTGTGGACGCTGGGGAGCTGTCACACAGACCGCTCTCCAGCGACCAACGATGCCGAGGTCCCCGGGTAACCAGGGTAAACATCGGGTTGCTGAGCGCAGGGCCGCGCTTAGTAACCCGATGTTTACCTTGGTTACCAGCGTAAAAGTAAAAAAAACAAACAGTACATACTCACCTTCGCGTCCCCCGGCGTCCGCTTCCTGCACTGACTGAGCGCCGGCCCTAACAGCAGAGCGGTGACGTCACCGCTGTGCTGTACTTTCACTTTACGGCCGGATCTCAGTCAGTGCGGGAAGCAGACGGCAAGGGACCTGACGGACACCGGAATGTGAGTATGTACTGTTTTTTTTTTTTTACATTTACGATGGTAACCAGGGTAAACATCGGGTTACTAAGCGCGGCCCTGCGCTTAGTAACCCGATGTTTACCCTGGTTACCAGTGAAGACATCGCTGGATCGGTGTCACACACACCGATTCAGCGATGTCAGCGGGACCTCAACGACCAAAAAAAGGTCCAGGCCATTCCGACACGACCAGCGATCTCGCAGCAGGGGCCTGGTCGCTGGTACGTGTCAAACATAGCGAGATCGCTACTGAGGTCGCTGTTGCGTCACAAAACTTGTGACTCAGCAGCGATCTCGCTAGCGATCTCGCTATGTGAGACAGGGCCTTAACACCATGCACAAGATAACATCTCCTGTGGCCCCAGCATGGATACACAGCAGTGAGTACAATGCAACAAATGGATTTAGCACACATTCAGCAGGCACTGTTATATACCATTAAAGGGGAATGTTGCATGATGATAAGCAGTAGATGACAGCAAGCAGATATTGTACCATTAAAGGGGAATGTTGCAGGGTGATAAGCAGTAGATAACAGCAAGCAGATACTATACCATTAAAGGAGATGTGGATGGTAACAATTGCATTTGTTGTTCGGACCAGCCATAATGTAAGAAATCAGGTGTTCATGTAATGCTGAATGAACCGGTTATCAGTCTAAGTATGTAACAGTACAGACACAGAGGCTATTAAATGCATGAAGCATGTGAGAACATGACACGAGGAACCTGGTTATGGTAAAAATGTTGAATGGGCCACACAGGGATAGTTAGGTTAATGCGTTGAGGCGGTAGGCCAGTCTGAACAAATGAGTTTTTAGGGCTCGCTTAAAACTGAGGGGATTGGGGATTAATCGAATTATCCTGGGTAATGCATTCCAAAGAATTGGTGCAGCACATGTAAAGTCTTGGAGACGGGAGTGGGAGGTTCTGATTATTGAGGATGCTAACCTGAGGTCATTAGCAGAACGGAGAGCACGGGTAGGGTGGTAGACTGAGACCAGGGAGGAGATACAGGGTGGTGCTGAGCCATGGAGCGCTTTGTGGGTAAGGGTAATAGTTTTGTACTGGATTTTGGAGTGGATGGGTAACCAGTGTAATGACTGGCGCAAGGCAGAGGCATCGGTGTAATGGTTGGTGAGGAATATAATCCTGGCAGCAGCATTCAGGACAGATTGGAGTGGGGAGAGTTTGGTAAGAGGGAGACCGAATAGTATAGAGTTACAATAGTCCAGGCGAGAATGAATAAGAGAAATAGTAAGAGTTTTTGCAGAGTCGAAAGAAAGAAAATGTCGAATTCTAGAAATGTTTTTGAGGTGCAGATAACAAGAGCGAGCCAGTGATCGGATGTGGGGGGTGAATGAAAGCTCGGAATCAAGGATGACCCCAAGGCAGCGGGCATGTTGCTTGGGAGTAATGGTGGTACCGCACACGGAGATGGTAATGTTGGGCAAAGGTAGGTTAGTAGAGGGAGAGAACACGAGGAGTTCAGTTTTTGACAGGCTCAGTTTCAGATAGAGGGAGGACATGATATTACAGACAGCACTAAGATAATCACTTGTGTTTTGTAATAATGCAGGCATGATGTCAGGAGTAGAGGTGTATAATTGGGTGTCATCAGCATAGAGATGGTACTGGAAATCAAATATACTGATTGTTTGACCAATGGGGCAGTATAAAAGGAGAAGAGGAGGGGGCCTAGGACTGATCCTTGAGGAACCCCAACAGTAAGGGGAAGGTGAGAGGCGGAGGAACCAGCAAAAGATACAGTGAAAGAGCGGAGCTGATGATCCACAGTGTCGAATGCTGTGGAGAGATTCAAGAGAATTAGCATGGAGCAGTGACCATTAGATTTAGCTGTTAGTAGATCATTAGAGACTTTAGTGAGGGCTGTTTCAGTAGAGTGTAAAGAGCGGAAACCAGATTGAAGAGGGTTGAGAAGAGAGTTATCTGAGAGATAGCGGATAAGATGGGAGTGGACCAGGCGTTCCAGGAGTTTAGAGATGAAGGGAAGATTAGAGACAGGTCTATAGTTAGCGGCACAGTTTTGGTCGAGGGATTTTTTTTAAAGTAATGGATGTATGATGGCATGTTTAAATGAGGAAAAGAAACCGGAAGAGAGAGAAAGATTGAATATTTTTGTTAGGTGAGTGGTGACAGCAAGGGAAAGGGACTGGAGGAGATGTGAGGGAATAGGGTCACTGGTGCAAGTAGTAGAGCGAGAAGATGCAAGGAGCCTGATTACTTCAGTGGGGGAGTTAGGACAGTGCATGGTATGAGAGGATTGGGACAAAATTTACTGTCTGATATTGTCAATATTTTCTTTGAAACAATTGGCCAGATCATCAGCACG
Organism: Ranitomeya variabilis; assembly: GCF_051348905.1. NCBI lineage: Eukaryota > Metazoa > Chordata > Amphibia > Anura > Dendrobatidae > Ranitomeya > Ranitomeya variabilis. The sequence continues at coordinate 30,372,031 of NC_135232.1, forward strand.
GAGATCCGTGGTTGCGGCCCGCACTCTTGGGTTGAGTAGGGAATGAAAAGTGTCAAAGAGACATTTTATGGGGATATTCGTATTCTTTTTCTGCTGAGATTTCCTCTTTAAGGGGATTTTACATCCAGCTGGTTGGGTTTTTCTCCATCTTTTATGCATCACCCTCAGTGAGTCAGGCGAGTACAAACTTAATTAAATCTATATTTCTCCTTTTGTTGAAGTGCAGTCACCACTTTTAATTCTAAATTGTGCCATTAATCAAAAAAGTGCAGATCACGGGCTGCTAAAAACACGATGTTATTGGTCCCCTACTGGGTCCCACATGGTCGGAGAGTGCAGTATGACCGCTGGCTGCTGTAATGTCCTGGTGCAAAGGGAAGCAGATGTTCCTCATTTCTTGCCTCTCCACCAAGTGCTTCTACTGGTGCCAGAGCGAATCGAGAGTTCATCCCTTTAAATGTCTTCAAGTCATGATGGTTTCTTCTACTGCATCTAAACCAGACTAAGACTAAGCCCTTTCCCCCTCTTATTGGCCAGGCACAGTTTCTCATTTTTTCAGTATCGTTTTTTTCTATGTAAAATATTTTTTTCCTTTTTTTCTGGGATTTGGGGGTCATTAATTTTATGCCTGTTTTCTATTAGTGTCTTTTTGGTTTGTTTGCTTATTTTGTGTTATTGGTGGAAAATGTAAAAAATAAATTACAAAAACAAGTTTCTGGTTTTAACAATTTTTCAGATTCCTTTCTACTCAGTTCCACTAAAGTACATTGGATCCAAGTCATAAAGTAGTTTTTGATAGAGATGAGAGGATCTATGGAAGTTCTCGTTAGTTGGGTTCAACCGAACTTTATTCACAAACTTTATCGAAATCAATGGGGACCCGAACTTTGGAGCTGTTAAAAAAGTCTCCCTCTCTCTCTATCTCTCCGGACAGATTTTTCAGAATCTTTCTCCCCCAAAAAAGATGCATAAAATTAGAACAAAAATGTCAAATATGTTCTCTAATCCATGGCTGGAGTTCATTTCTTGTGGTGGCGTATGCCAGATGGAACATGTACCAAATGTCACGATTTATCCGCTCAGTGAGTGATTGCTATGCTGTCCTATGGAAACTGAGTCATGCTGAGTTGTCAGCTCGGCTGTCCAATCTGTGTCTGGGAGGTGCGGGACTTTCTCCAGGTGTTCTCTGTTCTGGAGATTGCCCAAGTTATTTAGCTGTGCTGTTTGCCTCTGATTCCTGCCAGATGTAGTTTGTCCTTCTTTGTGAGTGTTTGCCTGATTCTGTTAGATCTGATCATCCCCTGCCTGACGCATGGTCCATGTTCTGACTATCCCGTTGTCTTGTCCTTTTGCTTTGATCCACAATCTCCTGGCATTTTGACCCCATACTGTGACCTGACTTACCCCTTTTTGTCTTGTCCCTTGGTTACCTATGTGCTCTCTTGGTACCCGAAACATCTGACTTTTCTGCCTCACAGTCTGACCGTGAGGGGCACTTTTCTTAGTGAATCTGGTATGTGTTATTCCAGCGCATTCTCCTTAAAGACTGGCATTCAAAATGATGAATTTTTAGGATGGGGTTACACGGCAAGTTTAGAACTCTGACCTGGCTCTGCAAAGACCAAGCAGCTCCTGCAACTACTTAGCACATGACGATCCCCGGAGCATTAAGCAGCATTTCCTCTTACTAAGGACACAGTTAGACGGCCGGAACACAGTGCATGGACTGGCCGGAGGCTCTCCCGACTCAAGTGTGACAGTTACATAAATACATGAAGCTGTCATGTTCGGCTGAGGAGAGCCGCCGGCCAGTTCTTCCCCTGCATTCCGATCTATATGGCTATCTGACTGCACCAGAATCCTAATTCAATATATGCCAAATTTATTCATTATTTTAGACTCTTTTTTGACGAGTTTTATAAACTTTACAAAAGTGTTTAGAAAAAGGGATGTTCAGTAGTAAAATGTGCCGAATTTATGCCATCAATTTTTTCGTAATGACGTAAAGTAAACTGGTTCTGAGCTAGAATAAACAAGAGAAAAGTTCCTAACTCCTAACAATTTCGATGTTTTTTTATCTGATTTTGATCCTACTTTTTTTTCATCAGATTTCACTCATTCAACTGAACGCGTCCATCTAAAAAAAAAAGTGGATAGTGCTCGCATACTAGTTGTCTGCCATCCTGTTTTGTTTTACTATTTAATGTGTAGAAGCTTGCAAATAGTTTTTTGTTTTTTTTTTGCTCTGTGAACTAATCATAATTGTATCCTGCGCAGACAATGATCTGTGAGCTAATCATAATGGTATCCAGTGTAGACAATGCTCTGTGAGCTAATCATAATTGTATCCAGTGTAGACAATGCTCTGTGAGCTAATCATAATTGTATCTATTGTAGACAATGCTCTGTAAACTAATCAAAATTGTATCCAGTGTAGACAATGCTCTGTGAGCTAAACACATCAGCAGCAGCTGCACAGATCTCTGCTGGATTGATACATTGTATCAGTCTGGAGTGTGGGACAATTAGCTCACAGAGCATTGTCTACACTGGATACAATTATTATCAGCTCACAGAGCATTGTTTACATTGGATACAATTATGATTAGTTTACAGAGCATTGTAAATATAATTAACAGCGATGAGCGAATATACTCATTAGGGTACCGTCACACTCTGCAACTTTCCAACGATCATGACCAGCGATACGACCTGGCCGTGATCGTTGGAAAGTTGTTGTGTGGTCGCTGGGGAGCTGTCACACAGACAGCTCTCCAGCGACCAACGATGCCGAAGGCCTAGGGTAACCAGGGTAAACATCGGGTTACTAAGCGCAGGGCCGCGCTTAGTAACCCGATGTTTACCCTGGTTACCAGCGTAAAAGTAAAAAAAAAACAAAAACCGTACATACTCACATTCCGGTGTCCTTCAGGTCCCTCGCAGTCTGCTTCCCGCTCTGACTGAGTGCCGACCGTAAGGCAGTGGCACAGCACAGCAGTGACGTCACCGCTGTGCTCTGCTTTCACTTTACGGCGGCACTCAGTCAGAGCGGGAAGCAGACTGCGAGGGACCTGAAGGACACCGGAATGTGAGTATGTACGGTTTTTTTTTTTTTACTTTTACGCTGGTAACCAGGGTAAACATCGGGTTACTAAGCGCGGCCCTGCGCTTAGTAACCCGATGTTTACCCTGGTTACAAGCGAACGCATCGCTGGATCGCTGTCACACACAACGATCCAGCGATGACAGCGGGAGATCCAGCGACGAAAGAAAGTTGATTTAGTTTTCCTTGCAGCAGCTGAATGATTTACATCTGTTAGCCAGCATAAGTACATGTGGGGATTCCCTAGCAACCAGGCAACCCCCACATGTACTCAGCCTGGCTAGTAGCTGTAAATCATTCAGCTGCAGCGATTAAAACTAAATCTCCGAGCAGTTACAAATACTCGAAGGACACCCGAGCGTGCTCGGAAAATCTCGAGTAACGAGTATATTCGCTCATCACTAATAATTACTAATTTTTGACCCTTAGCTACAGAAACTTTTTTGCTTTCTTCCTATGGGGGGGAGAGGTGTCCCAATTCTGGCTTTTGCTTTGAGCCCCCGAGATCTGACAGATATGTTGGAACGCTATGGACGGAGCACTTTTACTTAAGACATTTTTAGCTGCAAACATAACAGCGGCAGATGATTCTGCTTTTTTTCATCGTGTCACAAAATGTCCTAAGAGTAATTATCGGCAGTCTGGGATGTGCATTACGCACAACATGTAATGATCTTTTCACAAGCGACACTTCTGATCGCCTCTTCAAGGGCTTGGCATGCAGTTTAATTAGACTTAATTACATCTCTATTGGCACCAAATGATTCCAGGATGGAACTTGCTAAATAGAAATTATTTCATTGATCCTCCGCAGAAAATCTAAAGGCTGATTGAATATTGAATAACAATGACGCGCGTCGCCGCCGATGTGATCACATGCTCCTCTGTGCCGGAAGAGCCGAGGACAGGGGAGCTGGGGAGAAGGACAGAGGAGTATAAAATGTATTTTTATTTTAACCATTTTCTCAACCACAAAAGAATCCAGTAAATCAATTTTGCTGGAATTGTGTGATTCGAGTCCCAAAAGTTCCTAATTAGCCAGAATCCGAAACTTTTAGGAAATTCATAAGAAATAAATAAAAGAATATTTATACAATTAATCCGCTGCTGCCAATAGCACAAAACAGCAAAAATCGCTTCCTACCGTCAAAACTGGCAATGAATCGCGGCTTAGTGCTGAGTCCAACACTTACATTGAGGTGTGAAAGAAGCCCTGGCCACGAGACCCTGACGCGCGTCCTGGTGTTTGCAGAAGTGGAGGCACATGTCATGTCTTTCTCATAAAATTCATGATTTATTTTCTTAAAAAATAAGTTGCATTGTGGCTGTCATTAATATGGGACATTGTGGCTGTCAATAAATTGGGGACATTGTGGCTGTCACTATTATGAGGACATTGTGGCTGTCACTGTTATCTGGACATTGTGGCTGTCACTATTATGGGGACATTGTGGCTGTCACTGTTATGGGGACATTGTGGCTGTCACTATTATGGGGACATTGTGGCTGTCACTAATATGGGACATTGTGGCTGTCACTGCTATTGGGACATTGTGGCTGTCACTATTATGGGGACATTGTGGCTGTCACTGTTATGGGGACATTGTGGCTGTCACTAAAATGGGGACATTCTGGATGTCACTATTATGGGAACATTGTGGCTGTCACTATTATGGGGACATTGTGGCTGTCACTATTATGGGGACATTGTGGCTGTCACTGTTATGGAGACATTGTGGTTGTCACTAATATGGGGACATTGTGGCTGGCACTACTATGGGGACATTGTGGCTGGCACTATTATGGGGACATTGTGGCTGTCACTGTTATGGAGACACTGTGGCTGTCACTAATATGGGGACATTGTGGCTGTCACTAAAATGGGGACATTGTGGCTGGCACTACTATGGGGACATTGTGGCTGGCACTGTTATGGGACAAAAGAGCTGATACATACATCTTTCTCACTTTATAGAGACCTGTCACTTGCCAGAAATATGTAATTTTTTTATCTGGTGTAAATGCCGCTGTTCTGCTGAATCCGGCGTCATTTTTCTCATGTTCCTGTGCCTCTCTGTTCCTGAGATATGATCCTCTTCTTTTAGCATATAAATAACATCTTCTTTCCAGGTGGGTGTGGTCTCAGGAACACGCCCACAGAGCAGAGTTAATGACTACACCCATTTCATTAAAAAAAGACTTGATTTACATACAAGGAAGAGGAGGCCATATTTCAGGATTGGAGCGGCACAGGAACATAAGACAAACTACGCCAGATTCAGGAGAACAGCGGCATTTACACCAGGTAAAATATATATATATTTATGGCATGTGACAAGTCCCCTTTAAGCCTGCCTGATGCATTCAGCAGACATACAGCATTTACAGAACATGGACATTAATTGCCTCCCTTGCCTTGAACTTCGCCCATCTCTATAAGAAACCATAATCAGCATTCTCCCTCACTAGAAGTGTTAGATATCTGGCATTGGAGCTGAGGTGATTGATTTGTCAGTAAGTAAAATTGAAATGTGCCCATCAACTGTAAAAGATACGGAAAGCCAATAGCGGAGAGCAATAATTGATCCGGGAATCGGAGCTGTCATCACAGCCAGGTGCTCAGAGCTGATATTCATTATCCTAATGCAGTCTAACAATAAAAGAAAATGTCCTGTCAGTATATACAGATATATCTCTCCCTTATCAGGATAAGATTTAATTATAAACCCGGGAGATTTCCTTTTCATGACTTTTTCGTTAAGTAGACAGAAATAATTATCACTAATATTACAAGGAAGCAATAAGAGGATGCGAAGGGCGACCTCACCTGGGTCAGCGCCAATGGTCACACATGTAGCGTGCACAAAGTAGTGTGAAAAATGCATATTACACGATACCGCTATAAGCTTTGCATATAGTACATAAACAATATCTGTCAAGAGCAAACTGGCAAATACAGGAGAGGGAGGAGGGGGATGCAGCTGCAGCATTTTCTCAGGCACTGTGTCTACGTTTTTACAATCCATTAACACAATCTTTAAAATGGGTATGGCAAAATCCACCACTTACTATGACAACACACAACCCCAAATTATAATTCGAGAACATGCAGCTCGATTGCAAATTTCATTTAAAATTAACTTTTTATTAATAAAGTATTAAAACAACAGTAAAAATTCAAGCTGTAGGACTAAAGGTAGTGCACTGACACTAGGAATACATTTAGAAACAACAGTGCTATCTGAAGACAGTATCTATGCTTTTACAGCTAAAGGTAATTAGCATACATGTGAGCATATCAGGTGTATATAATATAATGGGAAATACTGTTGGGTCTCACAGAGACCGTGTTATCAACATGATGTTTTAAATATGATTAAACATCGATGGCAAAACCAAATCTATGAATCAAAAAAGTGCAAGCGCAAAAATGAAAATCAGAAACCTCTGATGTTTAGTATGTAGTTCCACATTCAGTGATGATGTAAAGAGCAGCTTCATATGTTCAGGAAGTGCAAGTGCAAGAATGAAAATCAGAAATCTCTGATGTTTCTTATGTAGTTCCACATTAAGTGATGATGGACAGAGCAGATTCATATATTCAGAAAGTGCAAGTGCATGAATGAAAATCAGAAATCTCTGATGTTTGGTATGTAGTTCCACATTCAGTGATGATGGACAGAACCGATCCATAATTTCAGAAAGTGCAAGTGAATGAATGAAAGTCAGAAATCTCTGATGTTTAATATGTAGTTCCACATTCAGTGATGATGGACAGAGTAGCTTCATATGTTCAGGAACTGCAAGTGCAAGAATGAAAATCAGAAATCTCTGATGTTTCTTATGTAGTTCCACATTAAGTGATGATGGACAGAGCAGATTGATATATTCAGCAAGTGCATGAATAAAAATCAGAAATCTCTGATGTTTGGTATGTAGTTACACATTAAGTGATGATGGACAGAGCAGATTCATATATTCAGAAAGTGCAAGTGCATGAATGAAAATCAGAAATCTCTGATGTTTGGTATGTAGTAACACATTAAGTGATGATGGACAGAGCAGATTCATATATTCAGAAAGTGCAAGTGCATGAGTGAAAATCAGAAATCTCTGATGTTTGGTATGTAGTTACACATTAAGTGATGATGGACAGAGCAGATTCATATATTCAGAAAGTGCAAGTGCATGAATGAAAATCAGAAATCTCTGATGTTTGGTATGTAGTTCAACATTCAGTGATGATGGACAGAACCAATACATATTTTAAGAAAGTGCAAGTGAATGAATGAAAATCAGAAATCTCTGATGTTTAATATGTAGTTCCACATTCAGTGATGATGTAAAGAGCAGCTTCATATGTTCAGGAAGTGCAAGTGCAAGAATGAAAATCAGAAATCTCTGATGTTTCTTATGTAGTTACACATTAAGTGATGATGGACAGAGCAGATTCATATATTCAGCAAGTGCATGAATAAAAATCAGAAATCTCTGATGTTTGGTATGTAGTTACACATTAAGTGATGATGGACAGAGCAGATTCATATATTCAGAAAGTGCAAGTGCATGAATGAAAATCAGAAATCTCTGATGTTTGGTATGTAGTTACACATTAAGTGTTGATGGACAGAGCAGATTCATATATTCAGAAAGTGCAAGTGCATGAATGAAAATCAGAAATCTCTGATGTTTGGTATGTAGTTCAACATTCAGTGATGATGGACAGAACCGATACATATTTTAAGAAAGTGCAAGTGAATGAATGAAAATCAGAAATCTCTGATGTTTAATATGTAGTTCCACATTCAGTGATGATGGACAGAGCAGCTTCATATGTTCAGGAAGTGCAAGTGCAAGAATGAAAATCAGAAATCTCTGATGTTTCTTATGTAGTTACACATTAAGTGATGATGGACAGAGCAGATTCATATATTCAGCAAGTGCATGAATAAAAATCAGAAATCTCTGATGTTTGGTATGTAGTTACACATTAATTGATGATGGACAGAGCAGATGCATATATTCAGAAAGTGCAAGTGCATGAATGAAAATCAGAAATCTCTGATGTTTGGTATGTAGTTACACATTAAGTGATGATGGACAGAGCAGATTCATATATTCAGAAAGTGCAAGTGCATGAATGAAAATCAGAAATCTCTGATGTTTGGTATGTAGTTACACATTAAGTGATGATGGACAGAGCAGATTCATATATTCAGAAAGTGCAAGTGCATGAATGAAAATCAGAAATCTCTGATGTTTGGTATGTAGTTCCACATTAAGTGATGATGGACAGAGCAGCTTCATATATTCAGAAAGTGCAAGAATTAAAATCAGAAATCTCTGATGTTTGGTATGTAGTTCCACATTCAGTGATGATGGACAGAGCGGATTCATATTTTCAGAAAGTGCAAGTGCATGAATGAAAATCAGAAATCTCTGATGTTTGGTATGTAGTTCCACATTAAGTGATGATGGACAGAGCAGATTCATATATTCAGAAAGTGCAAGTGCATGAATGAAAATCAGATATCTCTGATGTTTGGTATGTAGTTCCACATTCAGTGATGATGGACAGAGCGGATTCATATATTCAAAAAGTGCAAGTGCATGAATGAAAATCATAGAAACATAGTTACATAATTTTTAAGGTTGAAGGAAGACTTTAAGTCCATCTAGTTCAACCCATATCCTAACCTAACCATGTTACTATGTTACTATGTAAATGGAAAATTCTAAGTGAGAAACATTGTAGCATGTTAGTGTGAAATTGTCACTGAATTAAAGGGGGAGGAGGGAAAGGGTAATAGAAATCCTGGGTGAAAATTGTGAATGTGGCTATGGATGTGCAAATCTAAACACAATAAATGAAATATAATAATGAATATAGCAAAATTATAATTTACACATAATAAATTAAAGTGTTTACTCTCATATAAAGTTCTTTGTCTCAAAGGTCACACAGAAAATGTTTCAGAGGACCAAATCCCCAGAAAAAAAAAACATTTATAAATAAAGATCTGGTTACTGCAACAAGAGTAGGGCTGACTGATGTCAGAATAGGATGAGATCCCGAATAGTACATCTTTTTGTTTATCAGTTGCCAATTTCTTGAAGGTAGTTTCTTCCTTCCTTCCTGTTCTCGCACGAAATTAAATTTGCAATTGAGCCGCCTCTCCTCAAACTATCATTTGGGGTTGTGTGTTATTATTACAATCCAGCTGTATTTCACAACAAACCTTCAGGATTTCTAGAAAACTGACATTTAGACTGATTAACACTTTAGATGCCACACTTAATGCTGACCGTGGCATCTAAGCAGTTAGAAAAAGGCAGTATATGCATTCTCTCAGCCAGTGAGCACTCACACGATGCAATTTTGGTAGTAAAGTGTTGCTATTAGAGAAGAATTTTCCATAAAATTTGGTAAAATTTCTCCAGAATTTGATTAAATTCAAATTAACTTGGGAAGGAGTTAAAAAAAAGAAACAATATAGTCATCCGATCTGTTACTGCAATCCCATCCTGGTCTTCCTCTTGCTTAGGATCAGTCTTCGGTCTGGATCTTCTTGCACTGACAAGGCTTTAGTTACGTGGGACGCGACGCACCTCATCGACAAGCATTGCCCCCCACGTCACTGTGCGAAGACTCGTCAGTACAAGAAGATCCAGATCGAAGAGATATCCGAAGACCGAGCCGAAACGAGTGGAGGAACGGAAGGTGTTGTGAAATTGGATTTTGGGCTCCCCCGGTGGCCACTGGTGGAATTGAACTGGTGTGCATCATCCTCTCTGTTCACCTGTTTCCATCAGGATGTGGGAGTCGCTATTTAGCCTTGCTCCTCTGTCACTTCCATGCCGGTCAACATTGTAATCAGAAGCCTTTCTGTGCATGTTCCTGCTGCTAGACAACTCCCAGCTAAGTTGGACTTTAGTCCTTGTTTGTTTTTGCATTTTGTTCCAGTTCACAGCTGTAGTTTCGTTTCTGTGTCTGGAAAGCTCTTGTGATCTGAAATTGCCACTCTGATGTTATGAGTTAATACTAGAGTCTTAAAGTAATTTCAGGATGGTGTTTTTTGATAGGGTTTTCAGCTGACCATGAAAGTGCCCTTTCTGTCTTCCTGCTATCTAGTAAGCGGACCTCAATTTTGCTAAACCTATTTTCATACTACGTTTGTCATTTCATCTAAAATCACCGCCAATATTTGTGGGGGCCTCTGTCTGCCTTTCGGGGAAATTTCTCTAGAGGTGAGCCAGGACTATATTTTCCTCTGCCAGGATTAGTTAGTCCTCCGGCCGGCGCTGGGCGTCTAGGGATAAAACGCAGGCTACGCTACCCGGCTACTGTTAGTTGTGCGGCAGGTTTAGTTCATGGTCAGTTTAGTTTCCATCCTTCCAAGAGCTAGTTCTTATGTTTGCTGGGCTATGTTCTCTTGCCATTGAGAACCATAACAGTTTGACCGGCCAGAAAGGGTTAAATTAATTGACAGAGAAAGGAGAGATAAGAGAAGTCTGCTGAAGATTTTTTTTTTTTTTTTCCTTCAGTTCTGAGTGTGCTTGTAATTGAATCTCTTGCAAGTCTGCCTATATTGCAGCCTTTCTCTCTCTCTCTCCTTCTAATCCTGGAATGGCTCTGTGTTCACCTGTTTAAAATGGATATTCAGAGTTTAGCTGCAGGTTTGAATAATCTCACCACGAAAGTTCAAAATTTACAAGATTTTGTTGTTCATGTTCCTATATCTGAACCTAGAATTCCTTTGCCTGAATTTTTCTCGGGGAATAGATCTTGCTTTCAAAATTTCAAAAATAATTGCAAGTTGTTTTTGTCCCTGAAATCTCGCTCTGCTGGAGATCCTGCTCAGCAGGTCAGGATTGTGATTTCCTTGCTCCGGGGCGACCCTCAGGATTGGGCTTTTGCATTGGCTCCAGGGGATCCTGCGTTGCTCAATGTGGATGCGTTTTTTCTGGCCTTGGGGTTGCTTTATGAGGAACCTCAGTTAGAACTTCAGGCGGAAAAGGCCTTGATGTCCCTATCTCAGGGGCAAGACGAAGCTGAAATATACTGCCAGAAATTCCGTAAATGGGCTGTGCTTACTCAGTGGAATGAGTGCGCCCTGGCGGCGAATTTCAGAGAGGGTCTCTCTGATGCCATTAAGGATGTTATGGTGGGGTTCCCTGTGCCTGCGGGTCTGAATGAGTCCATGACAATGGCTATCCAGATCGATAGGCGTCTGCGGGAGCGCAAACCTGTGCACCATTTGGCGGTGTCTATTGAGAAGACGCCAGAGAATATGCAATGTGATAGAATTCTGTCCAGAAGTGAACGGCAGAATTTTAGACGAAAAAATGGGTTGTGCTTCTATTGCGGTGATTCAACTCATGTTATATCAGCATGCTCTAAGCGTACTAAGAAGCTTGATAAGTCTGTTTCAATTGGCACTTTACAGTCTAAGTTTATTCTATCTGTGACCCTGATTTGTTCTTTATCATCTATTACCGCGGATGCCTATGTCGACTCTGGCGCCGCTTTGAGTCTTATGGATTGGTCCTTTGCCAAACGCTGTGGGTATGATTTGGAGCCTCTTGAAACTCCTATACCCCTGAAGGGGATTGACTCCACCCCATTGGCTAGCAATAAACCACAATACTGGACACAAGTAACTATGCGGATTAATCCGGATCACCAGGAGATTATTCGCTTTCTTGTGCTGTATAACCTACATGATGTGTTGGTGCTTGGATTGCCATGGCTGCAATCTCATAACCCAGTCCTTGACTGGAAAGCTATGTCTGTGTTAAGCTGGGGATGTAAGGGGACGCATGGGGACGTACCTGTGGTTTCCATTTCATCATCTATTCCCTCTGAGATTCCTGAATTCTTGACTGAATATCGTGACGTTTTTGAAGAACCTAAGCTTGGTTCATTACCTCCGCACCGGGAGTGCGATTGTGCCATAGATTTGATTCCGGGTAGTAAATACCCTAAGGGTCGTTTATTTAATCTGTCTGTGCCTGAACATGCTGCTATGCGAGAATATATAAAGGAGTCCTTGGAAAAGGGACATATTCGTCCTTCGTCATCTCCCTTAGGAGCCGGTTTTTTCTTTGTGGCTAAGAAAGATGGCTCTTTGAGGCCGTGCATTGATTATCGGCTTTTGAATAAAATCACGGTTAAATATCAATATCCGTTGCCACTGCTGACTGATTTGTTTGCTCGCATAAAGGGGGCCAAGTGGTTCTCTAAGATAGATCTCCGTGGGGCGTATAATTTGGTGCGAATTAAGCAGGGGGATGAGTGGAAGACCGCATTTAATACGCCCGAGGGCCACTTTGAGTATTTGGTGATGCCTTTTGGTCTTTCAAATGCCCCTTCAGTCTTTCAGTCCTTTATGCATGACATTTTCCGTGATTATTTGGATAAATTTATGATTGTGTATCTGGATGATATTTTGATTTTTTCGGATGACTGGGACTCTCATGTCCAGCAGGTCAGGAGGGTTTTTCAGGTTTTGCGGTCTAATTCCTTGTGTGTGAAGGGTTCTAAGTGCGTTTTTGGGGTTCAAAAGATTTCCTTTTTGGGATATATTTTTTCCCCCTCTTCCATCGAGATGGATCCTGTCAAGGTTCAGGCTATTTGTGATTGGACGCAACCCTCTTCTCTTAAGAGTCTTCAGAAATTTTTGGGCTTTGCTAACTTTTATCGTCGATTTATTGCTGGTTTTTCTGATGTTGTTAAACCATTGACTGATTTGACTAAGAAGGGTGCTGATGTTGCTGATTGGTCCCCTGCTGCTGTGGAGGCCTTTCGGGAGCTTAAGCGCCGCTTTTCTTCCGCCCCTGTGTTGCGTCAGCCTGATGTTGCTCTTCCTTTTCAGGTTGAGGTCGACGCTTCTGAAATCGGAGCTGGGGCGGTTTTGTCGCAGAGAAGTTCCGATTGCTCCGTGATGAGACCTTGTGCCTTTTTCTCGCGTAAATTTTCGCCCGCCGAGCGGAATTATGATGTTGGGAATCGGGAGCTTTTGGCCATGAAGTGGGCTTTTGAGGAGTGGCGTCATTGGCTTGAGGGGGCTAGACATCAGGTGGTGGTATTGACTGACCATAAAAATCTAATTTATCTTGAGTCCGCCAGACGCCTGAATCCTAGACAGGCGCGCTGGTCGTTGTTTTTCTCTCGGTTTAATTTTGTGGTGTCCTACCTGCCGGGTTCTAAGAATGTTAAGGCGGATGCCCTTTCTAGGAGTTTTGAGCCTGACTCCCCTGGTAATTCTGAACCTACAGGTATCCTTAAGGATGGAGTGATATTGTCTGCCGTTTCTCCAGACCTGTGGCGGGCCTTGCAGGAGTTTCAGGCGGATAGACCTGATCGTTGCCCACCTGGTAGACTGTTTGTTCCTGATGATTGGACCAGTAAAGTCATTTCTGAGGTTCATTCTTCTGCGTTGGCAGGTCATCCTGGAATCTTTGGTACCAGGGATTTGGTGGCAAGGTCCTTCTGGTGGCCTTCCCTGTCTCGAGATGTGCGAGGCTTCGTGCAGTCTTGTGACGTTTGTGCTCGGGCCAAGCCTTGTTGTTCTCGGGCTAGTGGATTGTTGTTGCCCTTGCCTATCCCGAAGAGGCCCTGGACGCACATCTCGATGGATTTTATTTCGGATCTTCCTGTTTCTCAGAAGATGTCTGTCATCTGGGTGGTGTGTGATCGTTTCTCTAAGATGGTCCATTTGGTTCCCCTGCCTAAGTTGCCTTCTTCTTCCGAGTTGGTTCCTCTGTTTTTTCAAAATGTGGTCCGTTTGCATGGTATTCCGGAGAATATCGTTTCTGACAGAGGTACCCAATTCGTGTCTAGATTTTGGCGAGCATTCTGTGCTAGGATGGGCATAGATTTGTCTTTCTCGTCTGCTTTCCATCCTCAGACTAATGGCCAGACCGAGCGGACGAATCAGACCTTGGAGACATATTTGAGGTGTTTTGTGTCTGCAGATCAGGATGATTGGGTTGCTTTTTTGCCTTTAGCGGAGTTTGCCCTCAATAATCGGGCCAGCTCTGCCACCTTGGTGTCTCCCTTTTTCTGTAATTCGGGGTTTCATCCTCGATTTTCTTCTGGTCAGGTGGAATCTTCGGATTGTCCTGGAGTGGATGCTGTGGTGGAGAGGTTGCATCAGATTTGGGGGCAGGTAGTGGACAATTTGAAGTTGTCCCAGGAGAAGACTCAGCTTTTTGCCAACCGCCGGCGTCGGGTTGGTCCTCGGCTTTGTGTTGGGGACTTGGTGTGGTTGTCTTCTCGTTTTGTCCCTATGAGGGTTTCTTCTCCCAAGTTTAAGCCTCGGTTCATCGGCCCGTACAAGATATTGGAGATTCTTAACCCTGTGTCCTTCCGTTTGGACCTCCCTGCATCTTTTTCTATTCATAATGTTTTTCATCGGTCATTATTGCGCAGGTATGAGGTACCGGTTGTGCCTTCCGTTGAGCCTCCTGCTCCGGTGTTGGTTGAGGGCGAGTTGGAGTACGTTGTGGAAAAAATCTTGGACTCCCGTGTTTCCAGACGGAAACTCCAGTATCTGGTCAAATGGAAGGGATACGGTCAGGAGGATAATTCTTGGGTGACTGCCTCTGATGTTCATGCCTCCGATTTGGTCCGTGCCTTTCATAGGGCTCATCCTGATCGCCCTGGTGGTTCTGGTGAGGGTTCGGTGCCCCCTCCTTGAGGGGGGGGTACTGTTGTGAAATTGGATTTTGGGCTCCCCCGGTGGCCACTGGTGGAATTGAACTGGTGTGCATCATCCTCTCTGTTCACCTGTTTCCATCAGGATGTGGGAGTCGCTATTTAGCCTTGCTCCTCTGTCACTTCCATGCCGGTCAACATTGTAATCAGAAGCCTTTCTGTGCATGTTCCTGCTGCTAGACAACTCCCAGCTAAGTTGGACTTTAGTCCTTGTTTGTTTTTGCATTTTGTTCCAGTTCACAGCTGTAGTTTCGTTTCTGTGTCTGGAAAGCTCTTGTGATCTGAAATTGCCACTCTGATGTTATGAGTTAATACTAGAGTCTTAAAGTAATTTCAGGATGGTGTTTTTTGATAGGGTTTTCAGCTGACCATGAAAGTGCCCTTTCTGTCTTCCTGCTATCTAGTAAGCGGACCTCAATTTTGCTAAACCTATTTTCATACTACGTTTGTCATTTCATCTAAAATCACCGCCAATATTTGTGGGGGCCTCTGTCTGCCTTTCGGGGAAATTTCTCTAGAGGTGAGCCAGGACTATATTTTCCTCTGCCAGGATTAGTTAGTCCTCCGGCCGGCGCTGGGCGTCTAGGGATAAAACGCAGGCTACGCTACCCGGCTACTGTTAGTTGTGCGGCAGGTTTAGTTCATGGTCAGTTTAGTTTCCATCCTTCCAAGAGCTAGTTCTTATGTTTGCTGGGCTATGTTCTCTTGCCATTGAGAACCATAACAGGAAGGTGCGTTGCAGCTGAGGAACCCCCTCCCAACTCTCAGGTCTTATGTTTGGGGTATGGAAAGTCCTTAGAGCATAATAAATATCGTTTTTAGGCAAATTCAATTTGGACCAAATTTTATTCTGTCCAAATCGAAAATGAATTTCGTGAGATCCGCTCAAGTGTAGTTGCCACCGAGTTAAACATGCGTTTTTCCAACAAATAGGAGACAAGCACAATGTAGTCTACTGCCTAATTCACATTATTGGGCGCGATGGTTCACGAAAAATCAGAAAGTAAAAATCAGTCTCCAGATACGTTCTCTCATTATATGGCCAGTGTACGGTTCGCCTGCATTGGCAGCAGGTGTCCGACTGAGACCAACAGTATTATAAGTTGGGTGTGGACACCCTTGGTCACTATGGGCTCATGTTTGGTCCTGTGCTTTAATATTACCCAGTTTGTAGAGATCTTGAAATCTAGAAGAACCATGTCTGATCATAGGCTAATAATCACAAGCTCAAGTCTCCTACGACTAATATCAAAAAGAAAAGCATTCCATAATGATTGCAGAATTCTTAATCAGAATGTTACACCCTTGTGCCATCAGGGTACTAATTGCTAATATAAGATCTGTCAGCAGCAGCTTATCTGATTGTTGACAGATTGCACATAATAGGAGATATATATTTATATATAGACTGAAAAATAAAATAAAAAAGGATATAAGAAAGGTGAAAAAAAGTAATGACGATGTATTACAGGTCGTACCCGGAATCGTCTTCTGATACACTGAAGCTGTATTCACACGATGCAGTCACATTGCATTTTTTCCCTGTGTACCGCAACCATAATGGGAAAGTTTTGCACAAAAACAATGAAGTTTTTATTAATGAGATCGTACATTAAAGAAAAATTACATTTAAAGAGCGTTTTCTGCCTTCTGATGGGTGAGAGCTAAAGCGATGAGATGGGGCAGCGCAGGAACAGATAATCCTCATATTATTAGTAAATACCCTGAAATAACGCAATGACCTAATAGTGACCTCACCAAGTGTTTATCTATAAACATGGAAGCCGAGGACGCCATTAACCCTCTCAGCGCCATGCGGCACATGAATAGGCAAGTGATGCAATCACCCATGGACATGGTCTTATACATAAGACCTATCCAGACATGGGGTCCATATTACTAGGGGGGTATATGGAGCGCTTCCATTTTGCTAAGCAATCAGTCCTTTTAAGACCTCTGCTTATTATCTACCTGTGGACATGATCTCAGTTGGACATAATGAGCACACGGCAGATGGAACAGGACGGACATGTTGCAATAACAAACATAGATTTTTTTCACTCTCTTCACATCTATTACCTGTGTGAAGACACAACAGGAGTGAAGTCCAGAGGCAGCGTTCCCTCTGACGTATGGGAAACCCTGGCTAAAAGTTCTATCCCCATGGAATCAATTTACAGTGCTACGCATGTACTCCTAATCTCCATGGATGGCATAGAACTGTCATCTACACAGCATGTCATCTCTGTGATATGTCTTTACTTCTTGCAGGTGTTTTTCTCTTATTTTTTTACTTTTATTCTGCAATCTGCTATAAAAATTCTGTTGTTGCCTTTAATTTCTAAATAGGCCAATAAACTACAGTATAGTTATGTGTTTATATTTAGTACCCTTATAACAAGAGGGTGCAGTATTCTGAACAGAGATTATATTAGAGTTGTGTAACCACTTTTTATTTAGGTACCAAAATCCAGATAATTATTTTGGAAAACCTTGCAAGATCACCTATTTTGGTGACCTAAAATATGTCTACCAACTATCCTGCCATCCAGGAATGAAATACTAACAGGATGGATATAATAATTTAGTAGTGATGAGCAAACGTGCTCAGATAACGTTTCACCCAAGCATGCTCAGGTGTTATTCAAGTATCTTGGGCGTGCTCGTTTATTATGTTAAGGTCCCTGCAGCTGCATAATTTGCAACTGTTAGACAGACTCAGCCTGTTTGTTAGGGAATCCCCATATGTGTTGAGGCTGTCTAAAAGTTGCAAATCATGCAGTTGCAGGGACCCGAACATAATATAGAAGCACGCCAAAGATACTTGGATAACATCCGAGCACGCTCGGAGAAGATGTTAAACAAGATCGACCAAACAAGGCAAACCTTTACTGTTCCACCACCCCAACCACACCACTCCATATACCAGACCTCTGCCCTTCCCTAAAAACCTCCTTCTCCAACATCACTGAAGGAGAGCTTACACACCTCCTTTCAAAATCACACTTCACCACCTGTGCACTCGACCCCATCCCTTCCCACCTGCTCCCCAACCTTACTAACACGCTCATTCCAGCCCTAACCCATCTCTTCAACCAATCACTACATTCTGGTACCTTCCCCTCTGCCTTCAAACATGCCACCATCACACCCATTCTCAATAAAACAAATCTTAACCCAACTGCTATGCCCAGCTATTGCCCCATATCACTGCTCCCGTTTGCTTCAAAACTCCTTGAGCAGCATGTCCATGCTCAACTTTCCTCCCACCTCTCATCTAACTCTCTCCTTGACAACCTCCAATCTGGCTTCCGCCCTCACCACTCCACCGAAACTGCCCTGACCAAAATTACTAATGACTTACTCACAGCCAAAGATAACAAACAGTTCTCCATCCTCCTCCTTCTCGCCCTGTCCTCTGCCTTCAACACAGTCGACCACTGCCTACTGCTACAGATTCTTTCTTCCCTTGGCATCAAAGACCTTGCCCTGTCCTGGATTGTCTCATACTTTTCCGACCGCACATTTAGCGTTTCCCACTCTCACACTACCTCCTCATCCTGCCCTCTATCTGTTGATGTCCCTCAAGGGATCTGTCCTGGGGCCCCTACTTT
The DNA here is from genome assembly GCF_051348905.1 of Ranitomeya variabilis. Taxonomy (NCBI): domain Eukaryota; kingdom Metazoa; phylum Chordata; class Amphibia; order Anura; family Dendrobatidae; genus Ranitomeya; species Ranitomeya variabilis. The sequence goes on from NC_135232.1 coordinate 30,390,467, forward strand.
TTTCCATCTATACCCTTGGCCTAGTACAGCTCATAAAGTCCCATGGCTTCCATTACCACCTGTATAAGGATGATACTCAGATCTACCTCTCTGACCCAGATGTCACCTTTCTGCTGTCTAGAATCCCAGAGTGTCTATCAGCCATATCCTCCTTCTTCACCTCTCGCTTCCTAAAACTCAATGTAGACAAAACCGAACTCATCATCTTTCCCCCATCTCGTGTATCTCCCCTACCCGATCTTTATATTATGGTAAACAGCATCACGCTCTCTCACGTACCTGAAATCCGCTGCCTCAGAGTAACTCTCTACTCTGCCCTGTCCTTCAAACCGCACGTCCAAACTCTTGCCACCTCCTTTCGCTTTCAACTCAAAAATATTTCCAGAATTCATCCCCTCCTCAGCCCTCAATCTACTAAAACTCTTGTGCATGTCCTCATCATCTCCTGCAACACCCTCCTCTGTGGCCTCCCCGCTAACTCTCTTGCACCACTCCAGTCTGTCCTGAACTCTACTGCACAGCTAATCCACCTCTCTCCTTGCTACTCCCCTGCTTCACCCCTCTGCAAATCCCTCCACTGGCTCCCAATTCCCAAACGAATGCAGTTCAAACTACTAAAACTGATCGACAAAGCCATCCACAACCTGTCCCCTCCCTATATCTCTGAACTAATCTCCCAATATCTTCCCTCACGTAATCTTCGATCCTCCCAAGACCTCCTACTCTCCTCCACACTTATTCGTTCCTCACACAAGCGCCGCCAATATTTCTCTCGAATACCCCTGTCCTCTGGAATTCCATGCCTCAACATGTTGTCACGGGGATACAAGGAGGGCGAGAGCTAATAACCCGGGCCCCTGCAATTTCCCTCAGACTAGGGAAATCCTGTCTGACCCTCTACCTGAAGTTTACACTGAAGGTGTGCATGTTCAGGCCTCCACCCTCACCCTGACTCCTGATTCAGCCCTAGACTGAACACCACCACCCACCACCCAGTGAATGCAATAGACCAATACCCACAGTAAAAACAAACAAGGATAAAGGAAAATATACACCACGCCGCAGTCAATCAGGAATACACTATAAAGGTGCAGGGCAAAATAAATACAAATATAGGAAGGAATAAATAAGACAAAGGAAAATACACCACCAGCAACGATTCTCCAACAACCAGCTCTCCACTCCGGACCAAGATAACTACGGATAAGACAGAAGCTATAATTGGCGACGCCCAAAGATCAGGAGAACCATTTAAAGGAAATGGGCATGGCCCAGCTTCCAATCCGAGGATCAGATAAATTAACCCCGGAGCAGCCAGACGAAAACTAGCCGACGCCAATGAGCAAACAGTGTTCAAACGCGGAATTACCGCTGTCTGTCAGACGACCTGGTCTGAACAGTGTCCGACATGACACATGTCCGACTATCCACCACCCTCGGATCCTTCAGACGGAACCTGAAAACCCATCTATTCAGGAAAGCCTACAGCCTGCAATAACCATTCTGCTGCCTCACCACCACCAGAGCTGCCACCTCATCAGCAGCAGAGCTGCCGCCTCACCACCACCAGAGCTGCCGCCTCACCACCACCAGAGCTGCTGCCTCACCACCACCAGAGCTGCCGCCTCACCACCACAAGAGCTGCCGCCTCACCACCACCAGAGCTGTTGCACCCCCGACCTTCTGTCTCTTCCACATTATCCCGTAGAATGTAAGTCCGCAATGACAGGATCCTCTCCGCTCTGTACCAGTCTGTCATCGTAAATTTGTTTACTGTAAACAATATCCATAATTCTGTATATAACCCCTTTCTCATGTACAGCACCATGGAATTAATGGTGCTATATAAATAAATAATAATAATAATCTGAGCACATTCGCTCATCACTACTGCCCATAATACACTGTAGGCTTATTTACAGAGGTTGACTCCTGTACATAAATGGTTTAAAGTTGCATCATTGTGATTTACTTTGATATAGTAGGTGTGAAGTCGGAGGCAGCGTTCCATCTGATGTATGGGAAATCCTGAATAAAAGTTTTATCTCCACGCAATCAATTTAAAACCCCCAAGTACTCCTAATCTCCAAGGGTGGCATAGGACTGTCATATACAACACTTGCTATCTCTGTAATATGGCTTTACTTTTCATAGATGTTTTTCATTCGTTTTTTAGATTCCTTTTACTCTGCAATCTACTAAAAAAGTCTGATGCTATCTTAAATCTTTTAACAGGTCAATAATTTATAATTATGCCTTTTTATTTAGTACCCTTATAGCAAGAGGGTGTAATATTCTGAACAAAGTTTATATTAGGGTGGTGTCACCACCCTGGAGTTATGTGTCAAAGTGGAGACAATAGTTAATTATTTTGGAAAACCTTGGACCACCACCTTTTTTGGTGACCTAAAAAAACTTCACCAACTACCCTGCCACCCAGGAGTGAAATCATGACAAGGTGGAAAGACCTTACCACCATTTACTGTAGACTTATTTACAGAGATTGACTCCTGTTCACAAATGGTTTAAAATTGCATCTTTGTGACTTACTTCTTATTGAATATTCCTCTCTGTTCTGAACAACAAAGGTATTTTTAATTTTATAGATTACAGCTCATTGCCTAGGTTACCAGCCACATCTGAATTCTATCAGAAGTGGCAGATTTCCTACGCTTGTAGGCTTTTTTCCATACAGCTTGCAAGTGCTGATCTGATGCTGGGTCTGTCTGGCTTCAGTATCCTCTGATGCTTCAGAGATAAAGCAGCCTCATATGACAGTATAGGAGAGAGCTCATTTTTTGGCAAAGAGGTTTAGCCATGCCACAGTCCCAAATTGTCAATCTTCCAGAACTCACCACCTCTAGGCAAGCCAAAAATTGGGAGGTAGTGGAGTGGTGTGCTCTCGAAGAGCAAAAGATTATACAACCCTTTTAAGCTTTAGATTAGGCTTGAGATTAATCTTGAGATTAAGTTTAAGATTAAGTTTGAGATTAAGCTTAGGAACAGACATTGTACCCAAAGAAATAAATTTTGGATAAAAGTGTCAATTTTATTTATTGTACATAAGTACACAATAAAACATTCTTTATACACAGGTTAAATAATTAAAGGGGCTAGAGCTAAACTGTATGGGCGCAGATACAGCTGCAGACCCAGGGGAGAAGACAGAAGCGGCTTTTATTACCACTTCTGTCTTCTTTGCCATCCACATAGTACTCAGTGAGCAATTTCTACTGACCAGGCTTCATAAGACCTAACGATCACAGGATCAAAGGGTGTTTGCTAAAGACCCAAATCAACTCTACCAGTGACTTCTGTACTTACTGTATAGGGAGCTGTTTTCCTCTATACCGGGGACTCCTATAGACGATCCAGTTATAGTGTAAAAATGTACAAATTGGGGGGGGGAGGGGGACGAAATCCCCAGAGATCTGTTATGATCTCTTGAGGGATGAATTATCTAAAAAAGATAAGATTTAAATTATTAATTAAACAATTATAAAAGATAAAAAGTCCTCACTGCTCAAAAATTTTAAAAATATATATTTCATAAAAAATTTTGAAATTAATAAAGAAAAAAAAATCATTTTTAGTTTAGTTATATTGGTTTATATTTTTGTATTGTTCACGATGCAAAATAAATAACCTCTTCAATAAATTATCAAGGTTATTACTGATGTGTGGATACCTGTATATCTCTCTCTCTCTCTCTCTCTCTCTCTATATATATATATATATACAGTACATACATACATACAACCCCTGGCAAAAATTATGGAATCACCGGCCTTGGAGGATGTTCGTTCAGTTATTTAATTTTGTAGAAAAAAAGCAGATCACAGACATGGCGCAAAACTAAAGTCATTTCAAATGGCAACTTTCTGGCTTTAAGAAACACTAAAAGAAATCAAGAACAAAAAATGTGGTAGTCAGAAAAATTATGGAATCACTCAATTATGTGGGAAAAATCATGAAAAACAAACAAACAAAAAAACACTTCAAAACATCACTAGTATTTTTACACAAGGAGAAAATCGAGTCCAAATAGCCAATAAAAATATCAACATTTTATTTTAACAAACAAAATTTTGATATTTTTATTGGCTATTTGGACTCGATTTTCTCCTTGTGTAGATGTGTATAGCGAGTGGCTTTGTACGTGAGTACATTGTATTATACTTCTGGTGAATATATGTGGATCACTGGTATTTTGTTGCACCACCTCTGGCTTTTATAACAGCTTGCAGTCTCTGAGGCCTGGACTTAATGAGGGTCACACAGGACTCTTCATCAATCTGGCTCCAACTTTCTCTGATTGCTGTTGCCATATCAGCTTTGCAGGTTGGAGCCTTGTCATGGACCATTTTCTTCAACTTCCACCAAAGATTTTCAATTGGATTGAGATCCGGACTATTTGCAGCCCATGACATTGACCTTACGTGGCTTTTTTTAAGGAATGTTTGCACAGTTTTTGCTCTATGGCAGGATGCATTATCATGTTGAAAAATGATTTCATCATCCCCAAACATCCTTTCAATTGCTGGGATAAGAAAAGTGTCCAAACTATCAACATAAACTTGTGCATTTATTGAAGATGTAATGACAGCCATCTCCCCAGTGCCTTTACCTGACATCCAGCCTCATATCATCAATGACTGGGGAAATTTGCATGTTCTCTTCAGGCAGTCATCTTTATAAATCTCATTGGAGCGGCACCAAACAAAAGTTCCAGCATCATCACCTTGCCTGATGCAGATTCGCGATTCATCACTGAATACGACTTTCATCCAGTCATCCACATTCCACGATTGCTTTTCCTTAGCCCATTGTAACCTTGTTTTTTCTGTTTAGGTGTTAATGATGGCTTTCGTTTAGCTTTTCTGTATGTAAATCCCATTTCCTTTAGGTGCTTTCTTACAGTTCGGTCACAGACGTTGACCCCAGTTTCCTCCCATTCGTTCCTCATTTGTTTTGTTGTGCATTTCCTGTTTGGGAGACATATTGCTTTCAGTTTCCGGTCTTGAAGCTTTCATGTCTTCCTTGGTCTACCAGTATGTTTGCCTTTAACAACCTTCCCATGTTGTTTGTATTTGGTCCAGATTTTAGACACAGCTGACTGTGAACAACCAACATCTTTTGCAAAATTGCGTGATGATTTACCCTCTTAAGAGTTTGATAATCCTCTCCTTTGTTTCAATTGACATCTCTCTTGTTGGAGCCATGATTCATGCCAGTCCACTTGGTACAACAGCTCTCCAAGGTGTGATCACTCCTTTTTAGATGCAGACTAACGAGCAGATCTAATTTGATGCAGGTGTTAGTTTTGGGTATGAAAATTTACAGGGTGATTCCATAATTTTTTCCCACATAATTGAGTGAGTCCATAATTTTTCCCCTCTGCTTGTTCTAAAAAAGTAACCATTACTGACTACCACATTTTTTGTTCTTGATTTCTTTTAGTGTTTCTTAAAGCCAGAAAGTTGCCATTTGAAATGACTTTAGTTTTGTGCCATGTCTGTGATCTGCTTTCTTTCTACAAAATTAAACAACTGAATGAACATCCTCCAAGGCCGGTGATTCTATAATTTTTGCCAGGGGTTGTATATATGTTTTATCTATCTATATAATTGTCTAAGGTCCACTTCCGTCTGTTTGTCTGTTTTCCACCTCCGTCTGTTTGTCTGTAAGGGAAATCCCGCTTCGCTGATTGGTCGCCACTGGCTGGCCGCGACCAATCAGCGACAGGCACAGTCCAGCCGCGAATTGGCCCCTCCCTACTCCCCTACACTCAGCACCCACATAGCGTTTCAGAAGTCCATTAAACGGACTGCGTTACACAACGGCATAACGCGGTGTAACGCAGTCCGTTAACGGTGCCATTAACCATATGTGAACAACGTTTTACTATTGATGCTGCCTATGCAGCATCAATAGTAAAAACATATAATGTTAAAAATAATTAAAAAATAAAAAATCATTATATTCTCACCTTCCGGCGCCTTTCCCGCTGCTCGCGACACTCCGGTCCCAAGAATGCATTGCGGCAACGACAGGTGATCATGTAGCCGTCTCGCGAGACCGCTACATCATCATGTGTTATTGCTGCAAGGCATTACTGGGAACGGAGCGTCGCGATGAGCATCGCTAAAGGTCTGGGCTGGATCCGGGGGCCGCCGGAAGGTGAGTATATAACTAATTTTTATTTTAATTGTTTTTTTAACAGGGATATGGGGCCCACTGTTGTGATCCTAGTGGTAGAGGATCTCTGAAGTTCCAGCTAAGTCCGCAAACACAAAATCTAGCTCATAGGGAGGTGGTAACTAGGCTGACCGAATATCTAATCCTAACACAACAACTAACAGTGGCCGGGGAACGTGCCTACGTTGATTCTAGACGTCTCGCACCAGCCGGAGAACTAACTAACCCTTTCAGAGAAAATAAGACCTCACTTGCCTCCAGAGAAGGGACCCCAAAAGGTATGATACAAGCCCCCAACAAATAATAACGGTGAGGTAAGAAGAAAAGACAAACGTAAGTATGAACTAGATTTAGCAAAGTGAGGCCCACTAATTAATAGCAGAAAATAGAAAGAGGACTTATACGGTCAGCAAAAACCCTACCAAAATATCCACGCTGAATATCCAAGAACCCCCGCACCGACTAACGGTGTGGGGGGAGAATATCAGCCCCCTAGAGCTTCCAGCAAAAATCAGGAATCACATTGTAACAAGCTGGAACAAAATAGCAGTAATGCGGATTAACAAAATAAGGAAGCAGGACTTAGCTTATCTTGCAAAAAGCAGGAGACCAGGAGACAGGAGCCAAAAGACATAGACTGATTACATCGATTCCAGGCACTAGACTGAATTTCCAGGAAGTCTAAATAGGAACACCCAAGGCCAAACGACCCAGGTGGGGACAAACCTGGAGAAAGGCAATCCAAGTGTAATACCGCTAGTGATCACAAGAGGGAGCCAAGAAATACAATTCATAACAGCCCACATTGCTATATACTACGCGGGCTGTGTTATATACTACGTGGGCTGTGTTATATACTAAGTGGCTGTGCTATATACTACATGGCTCTGTTATATACTGTGTGGGCTCTGTTATATACTGCGTGGGCTGTGCTATATACTGCGTGGGCTGTGCTATATACTACGTGGGCTGTGCTATATACTACGTTCTAGAATACCCAATGCGTTAGAATCGGGCCACCATCTAGTGTATATCTAGTTTTATATATATATATATATATATTGTAACAAAACACTCCTGAGTATCCTGAAAATACTGAGCGGCCTAATTCACATAGGACAAATACCTGGGCGAGATATATCTGCCCCCGACTACCAGACCGACATGACTCTTACATATCCTCCCCCCCTGCTCAGACCACTCAGGTCGAGCAAGAATACTCTCAAAACAGTGTACTCGGGACAGGGCATCAGCGTTCCCCATCTGCACCCCGGGGCGGTGCTCCACCATGAAAGAGTAAGCCTGCAGGGCAAGGAACCACCGGGTTACCCGACTATTACGGTCCTTGTGGAGATGCATCCACTTGAGAGGGGCATGGTCCGTGACCAGCCTAAACTTCCTACCTGCCAGGTAATATTTGAGGGAGTCGAGAGCCCATTTGATGGCTAGGCACTCTTTTTCAATCACGGCATACCTCTGCTCATGTACATTCAGTTTCCGACTGAGGTAGAGGACCGGGTGTTCGACTCCGTCCCTTACCTGGGAAAGTACAGCTCCGACCCCAGTATCAGAAGCATCAGTTTGCACCACAAACTCGCTGCTGAAATCAGGAGTCACTAGTACGGGCTGAGAGCACAAAGCCCGTTTCAGACTGTGGAAGGCCTCTTCAGCCGCTAAGGTCCATTTTACCATGACGGAATCCCTCCCTTTGGTAAGATCCGTCAAGGGGGTAGCCATGGCCGCAAAGTTGGGTATGAACCGGCGGTAATAGCCGGCAATGCCCAGGAAAGCTTGAACTTGTTTCTTGTTCACTGGTTGCGGCCAGCCCTGAATTGCCTGTATTTTATCGATCTGTGGTTTAACCACTCCTCTGCCAATCACGTAGCCCAAGTATCGGGCTTCTTCATGGCCGATGTGACATTTCTTGGGGTTCGCCGTTAAGCCTGCGTCTCTCAGGTCATCAATCACCGCCTGTACCTTCCGGAGGTGAGCTTCCCAGTCCACGCTGTAAATTATGATGTCGTCTAGGTAGGCAGAAGCGTACTGCCTGTGGGGCCTCATGACTCGATCCATCAATCTCTGGAACGTTGCTGGGGCTCCGTGAAGTCCAAACGGCATGTAGATATACTGGAACAGCCCTTCCGGTGTAGCAAATGCCGTCTTCTCTCTGGCCGCCTCGGCCAGAGGGATCTGCCAGTACCCCTTTGTTAGATCCAGGGTCGTAATGTATCGGGCTTTACCCAGCCGATCGATCAACTCATCGACCCGGGGCATAGGGTTGGCATCAAATTTAGAAACCACATTCAGTTTCCTAAAGTCATTGCAAAACCGTATAGAGCCATCCGGCTTAGGTATCAACACGATTGGACTGGACCAGGTGCTGTGCGACTCTTCAATGACTCCTAAGTCCAACATTGCCTTCACCTCCCGGGAGACGGCTTCACGGCGTGCTTCCGGAATCCGGTACAGCTTCACATGAACTGTGACACCAGGCTCTGTGACAATCTCATGTTTCACTAGCCTAGTCTGGCCAGGTTTTTCCGAGAAAAACTGTTGGTTCTGTAACAAAAACTGCTTAACCTCAGATTTTTGTCGTTCAGAGAGAGTCTCAGCAATCTGCACCTCCGGTACGGTAGGTGAGCAAACCGGACGGGGCAGATCCGCTGTTAGGGCAGCGCGGTCTTTCCAGGGTTTTAGCAGATTCACATGATAAATCTGTTCTGGTTTTCTCTTACCAGGCTGGTGCACTTTATAGTTCACTTCTCCAACTCGTTCCATGACCTCAAAGGGGCCCTGCCATTTTGCCAGAAATGTACTATCCACCGTAGGGATTAGGATCAACACCCTATCCCCGGGTGCAAACGTACGGACCTTGGCGCCTCTATCATAACTTAGCCTCTGGGCTCCCTGGGCCTGTAACATATGTTCCCTAACAATGGGCATGACAGCAGCAATACGGTCCTGCATTTGCGTTACATGGTCTATCACCGTTTTAAAGGGAGTGACTTGACCTTCCCAGGTTTCTTTTGCGACGTCCAACAGTCCACGGGGACGACGGGCGTATAATAGCTCGAAAGGCGAGAACCCTGTGGAAGACTGGGGAACTTCCCTAATGGCAAACAGCAAATAGGGTAACAAGTAATCCCAGTTCTTCCCATCTTTGTCTATCGCCTTCCGGAGCATCTGTTTTAAGGTTTTATTGAACCGCTCAACCAACCCATCTGTTTGAGGGTGATAGACAGAGGTACGCAACGGATCTATTTGTAAGAGTCTGCAGAGCTCCTTCATTACCCTCGACATAAAGGGAGTCCCCTGGTCGGTGAGTATCTGTTTTGGAATTCCTACCCGACTAAACACTTGCACCAATTCTTTGGCGATCGTTTTGGTAGCAGTGTTACGCAAAGGGATGGCTTCCGGGTAGCGAGTGGCATAGTCCATGATGACGAGGATATGTTGGTGCCCACGTGCGGATCGGGGAAGGGGCCCAACCAAATCCATCCCAATTCTCTCAAAAGGGACCCCAATGATAGGGAGGGGTACCAAAGGGCTACAGAACCGAGGTTTAGGTGCCGAGATTTGGCACTCTGGACAGGACTCACAATAGTTACGCACATCATTATGTATGCCGGGCCACACAAAACAATGCAATATCCTCTCTATGGTTTTTTGTACCCCCAGATGTCCCCCCATTATATGTCCGTGGGCCAGGTCCAGTACCTTCCGCCGATAAGGTTTGGGTACCACTAACTGCTGCACAGTGTCTTCCCCTTTTTTTTCTACCTGGTAGAGCAAATCATTTTCAAGAACCATGTACGGGTATGCCAGCCTAGTGTCAGGTTCTACGGGTACCCCATCTATCATTTTTACATTTTTCCTAGCCTGAGTCAGGGTAGGATCTTTCATTTGTTCGCTGTGGAAGTCATCCAACTGGACTCCCAAATCTGGTTTGCAGGGTGCTGGATGGCTGTCTGCCTCCGCCTCTCGCTGAGTTTCCTCAGTTTCCTCAGTTTCCCCAGCCATAACTGAGAAGGGGTACTGAAGGTTAGATTCACTAATCTCCCCAAATACAACAACCACTGATGCATGTCATTTGCAAAGCTCCAAACGGAAGTAAGCCCCGCAAAAGACATAAAGGATAACAGGGAAACTCCACTAATGCATAAATCCTATAGAGAAACTACGGAGTATATATACCCATTGAGTCATAAGTAAAAGAATTATCAAATTTTATTAAATAAATCACATATATTACAAACATAACAGACAAAGTGTACGCATAATGCATGTGCGGCAGACGAATCACACCGTAAGTATCACCTGGGGTATAAAGAGGGCAAACACAGCTACCTACTCTGGGCCTACTGATAGTTCAATGGAGCATTTTACTCAGTTTAAAGTGCATAGTGCTACCTACAACCCGACATATGCCATTCCTTTCATTAGTACCACTACTCCAACCCCCACAGTAGGGATAAGTGCTAATCATATATCATTGCCAATCTTACCCCAATATCATTGGTGTCAGTGTGTGTCCGGCGGCCCCTGTCACTAATCTCCCCAGCAGCATCTTCCTGTGGGGTCTCCTCCAGGAGCTCGGGACCTCCAGGTTGCATGGGAGAAGATTCACGGTCACAGCTACCGTGAAGATTCTGATTCTCCCACAACTGCCAGAAAAGAGGAAAATCCCTGCCCAAGATTATATCCTGTAACAATGCGGGAACGAGTCCCACTTTGTGTTGCACAGACCCATAGGGAGTGGAGATACATATGACCGCTGTAGGATACGAGCAGGTGTCACCATGCACACACGTTACAGAAAATTTATCAGACGGACCAGATGGAAGTGCCACCAGACTGGCTTTCACCAGAGTCACCACACTTCCAGAGTCTAGTAATGCCACAACATTTTTCCCATCTACAGACAATTCACACAGATGTTTTACTGTATCATTTTGACCTGCATTCACACTTACTAGCCGTGTAACCAAAGACATGCGTTTCTTAGAGTCCGTAACGTCGCACTGCATGGGTTCAGTGGTAACAGGACAGTTCGCAGAAACACCTAACAAGCCCCCTATTGAAACCAGAGTCCGAGACCCTTGATCTCGGGGTGCGAGCAGTCCCGTGTTCCTCCCCCACAGTTTTTGGCAATTTTCCTTCCCCCGCAGTCCCTGGAACAGTCTTACCGGTTCCACGAGGAGGAGGTACAGTTCGGGTAGTAGCAGTATCATCAGAAAGTCCTTCCGCCACGGAATAACGCTCCACCAAGTCCACCAGTTGATCCACTGTCGCTGGATTTCCTTGGCTCACCCACTTTTTCAGCGCTGGTGGTAGTACCCTCAGGTACTTGTCCAGAACGACCCGCTGGATTATCTCCGGATTTGTCAGTACCTCGGGTTGCAGCCATTTCTTTATCAAGTAGATCAGGTCGAACATCTGAGACCGCGGCGGTTTATCTGGCTGGTATGTCCATTGGTGTACCCTCTGTGCACGGACAGCCGTCGTCACACCCAGCCGGGCCAGGACCTCAGCTTTCAGCCTCTCAAAGTCCTGAGCGACTTCCGGGTCCAAGTCATGGTAAGCTTTTTGGGCCTCACCGGAGAGAAACGGAGCAATTAGATCGGCCCATCGTTCCTTCGGCCACTTCTCCCTCAACGCTGTCCGCTCAAACGTTGTCAGGTACGCCTCGACGTCATCTTCTGCGGTCAGCTTTTGCCAGTATCGACTCACATGGATCCTCCTGGACTCTGCTTCCGGGTCAACCTCAGGCATGGTCACCAAGCGTTGCGCCACCTGTTGGAGGAGCTGGCGGTCTGCAGCCGTGATGTCCAGTAACTCCTTCAGCTGTGCGGCCATCAAGCGATTAGCTTCCTGCTGTGCCGCAGTGGCCTGCTGCTGTATGGCAGTGGACTGTACTAGGGCTTTCACCACGTCTTCCATACTGTCGCCTGTGCCACGCGTTGCCCGCGTTCTCCACCACAATGTAACAAAACACTCCTGAGTATCCTGAAAATACTGAGCGGCCTAATTCAGATAGGACAAATACCTGGGCGAGATATACCTGCCCCCGACTACCAGACCGACATGACTCTTACAATATATATATATATATATATATATATATATATATATATATATATATATATATAACCAAACAATCTACAGGTATCCACACAACAGTAATAAATGAGAATTTGTTGGACAGGTTTTTTGTTCTGAGTCATGAACAATAAAAAGAAAATATAAACCAATAAAACTAAACAAAACATGACTTGTTTTTCTTAATTCCTTTTTTTTTTTTTTTTAACTACACAGTAATGTCCCAAAGCTCCGCTAAAGAAATAATACAATTTGTGCTGCATAAATAATAGTAAAAATAGTCTCATACACTCCCGTCAATAAAGAAATTAAAAAAAAAAGTAAAAGCTGTTGAAAAGTGGAGACTGATCAGTCGTGCTTCACAGCAGCGCTCACAAGCTTAATGGTGGAGAGCTTGTAAGCGTTGTTCTTGGAACCTACGGAATGAGCAGTAAACTAGAACATGAAAAATCCCTCTTTACTCAAGAACGGAGAAGATTTTTAATAAAAAGTTGCCTGATAATTACACTTTGCAATTTTACCCATTTATAATGATGAGAAAGCTCCTTTAACCCCTTCATTGACCTGCCATGGACGATCAGTGATGCTGCATTAACCCCTTTATTGCACTAAAGGACCAGGAATGTGAATAATAACCTACACTGCACTACACCTAGACTCTGTATAATGATATGATGATATTAAAGGTCATGTCTTATAGATAATTATTATGTATATTAATATTTACAATGTTATTTCCCATCATAAACGGGTATTGTTGGATAGAGATTGTAAATATAAGCAATTTTGCAATTTACGGCTTCTTGAAATTTTTTGCTGTTCTTGAGATATTATCACTTTTCTTTTGCTTACAGCTCGTTGCCTTGGAAACCGACCACCGCTGCTAGACAAGCAGGTAGGACACATGCAGTGCTGGCAGGCTCTTTTCTACTGAGCTTGTAAGCAGTGCTTTGAAGCCGGCCAGGATCACAGGAGGGCTGTGATACCTCTTAACCCTGGCCAGTTTCAGAGCAGCGCTTACAAGCTAAACATCAGGGGTGGCCGGCGTCCTAGGCAACAGATTGTAAACAAAAGAAAAATGTTAATATCTCAAGAACGGCTGAGAATTTTAACAAGCAGTAAATAGCAAAACTACTCGTATTTACAAGCTCTATCCATTTATGAGGAAGGGAGCTCAGGGGGGAACAGTCTCAGGGGTCCATGATTACACCTCCAAATGCTTAAAGGGACCACTATTGACCATGTGATTCCACCTTCCTGCCATAGAAGAAATGTGCGGCTGACGGACTTTTCTGGCTCTGATAACAGCTGATCGCTGGGGATTTCAGCAGCTGGACCGGTGCCCATCAGGTATGTAAAAAGTAGTCAATAACAACCATAAATTTAGCAATAAAAATGTGAAAAATTTGAGGAAAACACTGAATCCAATACTTTTGTAATATAAGATGGCCATTTCCTCCCACTTGGGGGGAATGCCATAAGCAGTGAGGGGTAAGACAGGGGTCAGTGCCAGGTCCCAATATTGGAGGCATTATTCTGTATATTACAGGCGCAGGCTTGTACGTGACAAACCCCAGAGATGTGAACACCATCTGCCGCTCTTTATAAGGTAAAACAAAACCGCGACTTCAGAGGCGGCTCGTCTCCCGCGGATGGCATCCATTAAGGAGTGAAATGTTCAGTAGCATTAAAACCCAAAACAGATGTGCCGTCAACCGGAAAACAGGACTTCAGAACATTACAGATGTAGCAGAGCCGGTTGGGTCAGACATTGCTGGTCCCTCACTACCTATCCCCTTTATCACTTGTTCCCCTAAAATGTCACATCTCCACCACATTTATAGGGGAGTCGTCTATGCTGTTGCTATTCTGCAGTGCTAGGAAAACACAACACTACATCTGTAATCTGCTACACAAATGGTAAACCCAGCTCCGCTACATCTGTAATCTGCTACACAAATGGTAAACCCAGCTCTGCTACATCTGTAATCTCCTACACAAATGGTAAACCCAGCTCTGCTACATCTGTAATCTCCTACACAAATGGTAAACCCAGCTCTGCTACATCTGTAATCTCCTACACAAATGGTAAACCCAGCTCTGCTACATCTGTAATCTGCTACACAAATGGTAAACCCAGCTCTGCTGCATCTGTAATCTGCTACACAAATGGTAAACCCAGCTCTGCTGCATCTGTAATCTGCTACACAAATGGTAAACCCAGCTCCGCTACATCTGTATTCTGCTACACAAATGGTAAACCCAGCTCTGCTACATCTGTAATCTGCTACACAAATGGTAAACCCAGCTCTGCTACATCTGTAATCTGCTACACAAATGGTAAACCCAGCTCTGCTACATCTGTAATCTGCTACACATATGGTAAACCCAGCTCTGCTACATCTGTAATCTGCTACACATATGATAAACCCAGCTCTGCTACATCTGTAATCTGCTACACATATGATAAACCCAGCTCTGCTGCATCTGTAATCTGCTACACAAATGGTAAACCCAGCTCTGCTACATCTGTAATCTGCTACACATATGATAAACCCAGCTCTGCTACATCTGTAATCTGCTACACATATGATAAACCCAGCTCTGCTACATCTGTAATCTGCTACACAAATGGTAAACCCAGCTCTGCTACATCTGCAATCTCCTACACAAATGGTAAACCCAGCTCTGCTACATCTGTAATCTGCTACACAAATGGTAACCCCAGCTCTGCTACATCTGTAATCTCCTACACAAATGGTAAACCCAGCTCCGCTACATCTGTAATCTGCTACACAAATGGTAAACCCAGCTCTGCTACATCTGTAATCTGCTGCACAACTGGTAAACCCAGCTCCGCTACATCTGTAATCTGCTACACAAATGGTAAACCCAGCTCTGCTACATCTGTAATCTGCTGCACAAATGGTAAACCCAGCTCTGCTACATCTGTAATCTGCTACACAAATGGTAAACACAGCTCTGCTACATCTGTAATCTGCTACACATATGATAAACCCATCTCTGCTACATCTGTAATCTGCTACACAAATGGTAAACACAGCTCTGCTACATCTGTAATCTGCTACACATATGGTAAACCCAGCTCTGCTACATCTGTAATCTGCTACACATATGGTAAACCCAGCCCTGCTACATCTGTAATCTGCTACACAAATGGTAAACCCATCTCTGCTACATCTGTAATCTGCTACACAAATGGTAAACCCAGCTCTGCTACATCTGTAATCTGCTACACAAATGGTAAACCCAGCTCTGCTACATCTGTAATCTCCTGCACAAATGGTAAACCCATCTCTGCTACATCTGTAATCTGCTACACATATGATAAACCCAGCTCTGCTACATCTGTAATCTGCTACAGAAATGGTAAACCCAGCTCTGCTACATCTGTAATCTGCTACACATATGATAAACCCAGCTCTGCTACATCTGTAATCTGCTACACAACTGGTAAACCCAGCTCTGCTACATCTGTAACCTGCTACAGAAATGGTAAACCCAGCTCTGCTACATCTGTACTCAGCTGCACAAGGTAATTGACCCCCGTGACAGCTCCAAAGCCAGAATGCAGAAAGGTCCCCTTGGCCCCCACTTGTAGTAGTCTCCTCATATGGGACAGAGGGATGTTTGCCCCTCCAAAGTTGTATGCACCCTTCCTCCCCCTGTAGTGGTGCCCCCGTTATCAGCATGGCTTCTGGGTAAAGTTCTATATGATTTATATGTATTATTGATAAAGCAGAGCGGTATTCTGGGGACAGACTAGAAGCCGCACAGTCGGCTCTGCATTATTCATGATCTGATCCCACACCTGGTAAACACTGGAGGAGATTGTGACTCCGGAGCGTTCAGGCCTCACTGCGAAACCTTCACCAGGGCTGCGTAAAATACTGGGGTCTTCTCAGTGCCAGTGCCTGGAAACACCTACGTTTTGGGCAAATTGCCCCTCTTTAGGTTTGAGCAGATTGATTTTACTGGGATTGTATCTAAAAAATTGGGACAATCCTGACAAATTCAGGACAGGTGCTGGATACACAACATGGTCAAATTAGAATATTTAGGACGACCTCAGAAACGGCCAAAACCAGGAGGGTATAGTAACTTTTGGATGGGATTTACGTGAACCCTGCCCTTTTTTTGTATAGGACATAAATGTTCACATTATTCGGAATTATTTCTGAAAATTCTGGATAATCCCAGCAAATTCATGTCTGTTATCAACATCCGTGACTAAGGTATCAAGCACACCATCACGCAGGGAGCAAAGACCTGATCCCATCTGAGAAAACCCCAAAAACCCAGGAGGCAGACCTAAGACGTCCTGGAGACCGCAGACCAGTAACAGAGGTACTGAAAGCCGCAGACATGCAGGAGACGTCCTGGTGACCAATGACAGGCAGGAGAAGTACTAGAAACGATAAACAGGTGGCAGAGGTACGGAAGCCGCAGGCCGACTGGAGATGTCCATGAGACCGCAGTCAGGTAGCAGAGGTAATGGAAGCTGCAGGCAGACAGGAGGTGTCCTGGAGGTAGCAGAGGTCCTGGAAGACCAGGAACAAGTAGCAGAGGTACTGGAAGCTGCAGGCAGATCAGAGACATTTAGTAGACTGCAAACAGGTAGCACTGGTCCTGGAAGACTGGGGATAGGTAGCAGAGGTCCCGGAACACCAGGGACAGTAGCAGAGATATTGAAAACCGCAAACAGCTCATGGTGCATCAACAAACTAACAGGTGTGTGTCATGGTAGACCTTTTATAGGCCTAGGTAGATGATCACATGGGAGCACACTGGGCTATTTGTAAAGCCCGCCATGGAGCACAAAAAAGTTTGGAGGACCGAGGTGAAGGGAGCAGAGCCTGGACCCGGGACATGTGTGTAACTATTTTTTAATACACTTTTTAAAAATAGACATAAAAAACAGTAAATGATACTCATTTACTATCAATGTAATCCTAATATCCGTAACAATACCGGCAACATATCAGGTATGGTGATTAGTAAATGGTATAAAAAAAAGTATTTTTTTCTAAATTACACCTATAAAAATGAATAAGGATTCAGCTCCCTGGTGAAAATCAGTCAGTTTTTTTTGCATACAAGGGAAAAGCTGAAGAGAGAACTTGGTCTAGGGCTACGTTCACACACAGACACATAGGCATATTAGTTCGGGTAAGGAGACCTATGGTCAGTCCAATCATTGTAGTCCATGTACAGACCATGAAACACAGACGTGTGAAAGTAGCCCAACACTGACCAGCATACATTACAATACAGAAGTGAGATAATTGTATGCTCAAGGTTAATCATAAAAAGGAAAAACATTCAGTAAGATCCTAACATTCTAATTCGGAATGTTACACCCTTGTGCAATCAGGGTACTAAATGGAAACTATTCACACAAAGTTAGAAGCATACATTTATCTCAAATGGCTTTGAACGATGTAGATTTAAAAGGAATCTAACATACATTTGTATTGTCCGTGCCATGGGCAGCATGTATCATACACTCGTTGCATTACTGCGTTTTACTTTAAAATGCTGAGTTTCGGAGAATCTGACTCATCAAGACCGGCGTTGCTCATTCCCCCAGCGTTGTTATACACCAGAGACAAGAGGCTGCATGTTATTCACGGCATGGGGCAATGGGCCAGATGTTATTCACAGGGGGCAATGGGGCTGATGTTATTCACAGGGGGCAATGGGCCAGATGTTATTCACAGGGGGCAATGGGGCTGATGTTATTCACAGGGGGCAATGGGGCCAGATGTATTGAAAGGGGGCAATGGGGCCAGATGTTATTCATGGGTGGTTAATGAGGCTGAATGTTATACAATGAGGACAATGAGGTCAAAGTTATACACAGGGGGCAATGGAGCCGGAAGTTAAACACCAGGGATGAGTGGCTGGATGTTATACCCCAAGGGGCAATGGGACTGGATGTAATATATCAGGAGGGCAATGGGGCTGGATGTTATTCCCTGGGGGCAATGAGGCCAGATGTTATATACTGGGGCAATGGGGCCAGATGTTATACACTTGGGGCAAAGAAGCCAGATGTTATACAAAGGGACAATGGGGCCAGATGTTATATATCAGGGAGCAATGGGGCCAGATATTATACACCGGGGAGCAATGGGGCCAGATGTTAAACACCGGGGGCAATGGGGCCAGATGTTATACACTGGGGGCAATGGAAACATGTTAGGTACCTTAGGCGAGGTGCTGCGATTTTATATATGGGGGCAAATGGATGGATATTATACACTGGGCTCAATGGGACTCAATGGGATTATCAAAGATTATCAAAACCTTTCTCCATAAAATGAAAGAAGCTGGAGAGGGAATAGAGGAAGCAGATGTGCTGGGTTCTTCATGCTTGAGGGGGCTCAAAGTCACTCCACTGATCTTAAGATGAATAGTAGTACTATGTCCCCCCAGGGACCAGGATCACCACTAAGAAGGATAAGGTGATATTGCACTACACCAAGGCTGTGCCCTCTTCATTCTCATAGGGATCCAAGAGATCGGATCATGCCACCACTTTATAAGATGGTAGTGACCCTTTTAACAATACCCAGACCCTGAAAAGCAGACTCTTCTCAAAATGTTATAGTAGGCACTATGGGGCCGATTCATTAAGATTGGCGTCGTGCACACCAATAATAAAGGATCTCGCTGGAGTACAATGCGATGAATATATAAGTATTTTCTCAGTGGGATGCACCTCCCAAGAAATATTACTTGAGTCAACGACTGGAGTAAAATTTCTGACATTCAAAGCGTCGGCACTTCCTGAATTTGACAGGCTCGTGTAACCGTTCCCCCGCCCGTCCCAGCTCTGCCCATTATGGCTCAAGTACTTCAAACTGGCATGGAAACACAAAACATTTGCACAAAAATTTTGCCAAATTTTCGAAGTATTTTACAACAGTTTTCTGGTGAAAACACTTTTATGAATCGGTCTCATTGTATTTAAATAGGTTGTGTTCTCCGGGCATCCGACAAACCCAGACTTGTCCTGGCTGAAAAACCCGACCTCCAGAATTAGGAGGGGGATGGTGTATACAGAGTATCCACAGTAACCCACTAAGGACACAGCATAACTTTTACTACATTTGCCTCACCTCAATCTATGGTGGTTGCTGTTGCACTCGGACCCTGGAGCACAGGAAGTCCAAAATGGCTTTTTTTTTCCATCTTGCACTCGGACCCTGGAGCACAGGAAGTCCAAAATGGCTTTTTTTTCCATCTGAAGACCAATATTTTTAAAGACCCATGAAAGTTGGAAATTTTGTTTTGGGCCCCACAAGCTTCATGCTGGGAGCCATGACTCACTTTTTATTTTGTTAATTTGCCATGGAGGAACTTTATAAAAATGTTCTTGATTTACCTTTAACCATTGTTCTATTTTTTTTTTAATTTCATAAATCAATCATTTTCATTTCACTTAAAAATTCAGGAGTTTTAGTAAATAAAACCTGTTTCTATTCCAAAAGTTGTGCCTTCTCTTTATCTTTTTGTCTTTTGCTTTTTAACAAATGCTTTCAGCAAACTTTTTGAACATTTTATTTTACTTTTCAATTTTAAAGTAAACCAGGTATAGTGCCAATACACATCTCTTCCGTAAAATAGTCAAAAGACATTGGAATATTCTTAAGGAAGATAAGGTAATTGGGGAAAAATTACCAGTAAATCCGCCTTTTGTTTATAAGAAAGCCCAAAATTTGGGGAACAAAATAGCCCCCACAGTACCACAATTGTCTTTGGTACCAAATCATCTGTTCGGACGTCAACATCAGGGCTTTTTCCCGTGTACAAAATGTAAATCCTGTAGATTATTGAAAACGAAGAAACAATTTCGTTTAGTGAAAGAAAGGGTTGAATGGAAAATCGAGGATTTTATAACCTGTGACACCAAAGGGGTTATTTATTCAATTAGGTGCCCTTGTGACAAATTATACATTGGAAGAACTAAACGGGCCCTTCATACTAGAATAAGTGAACATATGAGGAATATTGAGAAAAAGTATGAAGGACACCCGCTTTCAAAACATTTTCGGATCCATCATAATGGATCAGTATATGGCACCATCATTACAGGTCTTAAAAGGGTGCGTCAATGTTCTCGAGGTGGTGATTATATTAGATATATGTCAAGGGAGGAAACTAAAATGATCTTCAGGTTAGACACTCTGGTCCCAAGGGGTTTGAATAGCGAAATAGAACTTTTTGCATTTAACACCTAGCATAGTTACGTTCCCATCTGCAGGCTATAAATAGTACACATAGGCTGAATAGGACCATCCCTGAGGAAGGAGCTCGTTCAGCTCCGAAACGCGTAGGAATTGGTCCTTCTTGCTATCCATAGGCTGTCACGTGAGCAATCACGTGGACGTGACGTCACGTTAGGTCCTGCCGCAAGCAGAGCACCTACCAGAGCCGAGGAGCGCACAGAGCCTGCACGTGGGTATAGAGCACATGAGGTTCTGTCACCGGCCGGGACAGGTACTGTAGTGCATACCCTGGAAGAAATCACACAAGCCCAGACCGGACTACCATTTCTACCTGGATCATACAGACGGACTAACAGATCATAGGAGAAAGAGGGTGAGGAATACCGTTTTGTATGGTCCCAGTTTTAGATTAGCACTTTTTTATGAGGTAATCATTATTTCTCTGATCACAGTATTACCATTGCCCTTTATACAGTCTTCTCATTTGATGTTCACAGCGCAGATATTCTTTATTTTACTAAACTGAATTGTAGCCTTACATTTACACCATAACTTTTACCTAACCCTTTGGCATCATGGAAATTTTTCATGTTTATGACAAACCATTTATCTTATTTTTTTCCCCTTTTTTATTGTTATGTTCCAGGAGCCATAAATTTATTTAATTTGTTTTTTTGCCTCATAGTCATATGAGCGGTTGTTATTTTTTATGGGATGAGTTTTGTTTGTCATCTTTTTTGGGTACATTTAATTTCATTTTTTTTTTTATGTCTTTTTATTCGCTTTTACCTATAACTTATTTACAAACTTTTATTACTGTTATATACTGTTTATGGGCAGTAACATAAACAAAACAACAATTCCACCATTGTTTTTTTTTACATTTTAAATAAAGTGACTACCAACACATAGGAACATCAATCTCCAAAGTGACTAATGTCACCTTAGAAAGTGTTACCTTTTTCTGATTATGGCAATACTATATTTCTAAGGTATTTTTCTTATTTCGCAATCCTTTAGTACAATGAATACTCTCTGATATAATTTGTCTTTGTGTCACCATATTCTGAGAGACGTAGGTTTCACAATTTCTTCTTATTTTTTGCTGTAGTTTTCATTGGTCCCATTTTCTTTTAAGTGCAACTATTTGATAACTGACGTTTATTCAGCTGAAATATATTGAGGTGCAGAGACCTGTCGGCTCCCTGCACTACACACTGCCGGCCAATCAGAGGCTGGCAGCAGATGTAGGCTTGCCGTGATAAGTGTCGCTTGGCAGAGCCGGCTACAGAGGACGACGTCCCACATTGTGGGAGTGGAGGAAGGTAAGAAGGATTTGCTTCTTTTTAAAATGTGCTGGAGAAGAAAGAAAGGGGACCAGGATGTGGGGGGAATTATACCAGGAAGGGGCCCAGAATGGAGGGCATTGTACCAGGAAGGGGAACATTGTACCAAGAAGGGGACCTGGATGGGGGAATTATACCAAGAAGGGGCCCAGAATGGAGGGCATTGTACCAGGATGGGGGACATTATACCGTGAAGGGGATCAGACTAGGGGGAATTATACCAGGAAGGGGTCCCAGAACAGAGGGCATTGTACAAGGATGGGGGACACCAGGAAGGGGCCAGAATGGAGGGCATTTTACCAGGATGGTGGACATTATACCAAGAAGGGGACCAAGCTGAAGCACACTTCGGTTATGCAGCAGGACAAAGATCCAAAATGCACCAGCAAATCCACCTCTGAATGGCTGAAGAAAAACAAAATTAAGACTTTGGAGTGGCCTAGTCAAAGTTCTGACCTTAATCCAATTGAGATGCTGTGGCATGACCTTAAAAAGGCGGTTCATGCTCCGAAACCCTCCAGTGTGGCTGAATTACAACAATTCTGCCAAGATGAGTGACCAAAATTCCTCCAGAGCGTTGTAAAAGACTCATTGCCAGTTATTGCAAGTGCTTGATTGCAGTTGTTGCTGCTAAGGGTGGCCCAACCAGTTATTAGGTTTAGGGGCAATCACTTTTTCACACAGGAACCTGTAGGTTGGGATTTCTTTTTTCCTTAATAATAAAGACCTTCATGTAGAAACTGCATTTTGTGATTACTTGTGTTATCTTTGTCTAATATTTATATTTGTTTGGTGACCTGAAACATTTAGGTGTGACAAACATGCAAAAGAATAGGAAATCAGGAAGGGGCAAACATATTTTTTTACACAACTGATAGATAATAGATAGATAGATAGATAGATAGATAGATAGATAGATAGATAGATAGATAGATAGATAGATAGATGATAGATAGATAGATGCGAGAGATAGATAATAGATAGATATATAGATAGATAGATAGATAGATAATAGATAGATGGATAGATAGATAATAGATAGATAGATAGATAGATAATAGATAGATGGATAGATAGATAATAGATAGATAGATAGATAGATAGATAGATAGATAGATAGATAGATAGATAGATAGATAGATAGATAATAGATAGATAGATAATCTATATATATAATTGTCTAAGGGGTACTTCCGTCTGTTTGTTTGTAACTTCCGTAACGGAAATCCCGGGTCACCGATCAGCGATATTGAGGTGGGATTTAAACGCCGCTTCATTTTTTACTATTGATGCTGCCTATGTTAAAAATAATATAAAAAATAATGTTAAAAATAATAATAAAAAAACATTATATTCTCACCTTCCGGCGTCCGTGGCACCCTTTCCCGCTCCTCGCGCCGCTCTGGTCCCAACAATGCATTGCGGCAATGACTCGAGATCACGTAGCGGTCTCACAAGATGATGACGTAACGGTCTCGCGAGACCGCTGCATGATCACTGGTTATTGCCGCAAGGCATTACTGGGACCGGAGCATCGCGAGGAGCATCGATAAAGGCCTGGGCTGGATCCGGGGGCCGACGGAAGGTGAGTATATAATTATTTTTTATTTTAATTGTTTTTTTAACAGGGATATGGTGCCCACATTGCTATATACTATGTGGAATGTGTTATATACTATGTGGGATGTGTTATATACTGCGTGGTTGTGCAATATACTGCGTGGGCTGTGTTATACAGTACAGACCAAAAGTTTGGACACACTTTCTCATTTAAAGATTTTTCTGTATTTTCATGACTATGAAAATTGTACATTCACACGGAAGGCATCAAAACTATGAATTAACACATGTGGTATTATATACTTAACAAAAATGTGTGTAACAACTTAAATTATGTCTTATATTCTAGGTTCTTCAAAGTAGTGACATTTTGCTTTGATGACTGCTTTGCACACTCTTGGCATTCTCTTGAGGAGCTTCAAGAGGTAGTCACCGGGAATGGTCTTCCAACAATCTTGAAGGAGTTCCCAGAGATGCTTAGCACTTGTTGGCCCTTTTGCCTTCACTCTGCGGTCCGGCTCACCCCAAATCATCTCGATTGGGTTCAGGTCTGGTGACTGTGGAGGCCAGGTCATCTGGCGTAGCACCCCATCACTCTTCCTCTTGGTCAAATAGCCCTTACACAGCCTGGAGGTGTGTTTGGGGTCATTGTCCTGTTGAAAAATAAATGATGGTCCAACTAAACGCAAACCGGATGGAATAGAATGCTGCTGCAAGATGCTGTGGTAGCCATGCTGGTTCAGTATGCCCTCAATTTTGAATAAATCCCCAACAGTGTCACCAGCAAAGCACCCCCACACCATCACACCTCCTCCTCCATGCTTCACGGTGGGAACCAGGCATGTAGAGTCCATCCCTTCACCTTTTCTGCGTCGCGCAAAGACACGGTGATTGGAACCAAAGATCTCAAATTTGGACTCATCAGACCAAAGCACAGATTTCCACTGGTCTAATGTCCATTCCTTCTGTTTTTTAGCCCAAACAAGTCTCTTCTGCTTGTTGCCTGTCCTAAGCAGTGGTTTTCTAGCAGCTATTTTACCATGAAGGCCTGCTGCACAAAGTCTACTCTTAACAGTTGTTGTAGAGATGTGTCTGCTGCTAGAACTCTGTGTGGCATTGACCTGGTCTCTAATCTGAGCTGCTGTTAACCTGCGATTTCTGAGGCTGGTGACTTGGATAAACTTATCCTCAGAAGCAGAGGTGACTCTTGGTCTTCCTTTCCTGGGGCGGTCCTCATGTGAGCCAGTTTCTTTGTAGCGCTTGATGGTTTTTGCCCTTGCACTTGGGGACACTTTCAAAGTTTTCCCAATTTTTCGGACTGACTGACCTTCATTTCTTAAAGTAATGATGGCCACATCATAGCTGCTTTTTTCTTGCCATAATACAAATTCTAACTGTCTATTCAGTAGGACTATCAGCTGTGTATCAACCAGACTTCTGCTCAACACAACTGATGGTCCCAACCCCATTTATAAGGCAAGAAATCCCACTTATTAAACCTAACAGGGCACACCTGTGAAGTGAAAACCATTTCCGGTGACTTCTTTCTTCTTCTTCTTTATTTTTTTTATATAGCGCTAACATATTCCGCAGCGCTTTACAGGTTGCACACATTATCATCGCTGTCCCTGATGGGGCTCACAATCTAAATTCCCTATCAGTATGTCTTTGGAATGTGGGAGGAAACCGGAGTGCCTGGAGGAAACCCACGCAAACACGGAGAGAACATACAAACTCTTTGCAGATGTTGCCCTTGGTTGGGTTTGAACCAAGGACTCCAGCACTGCAAGGCTGCTGTGCTAACCACTGCGCCACCGTGCTGCCCGACCGGAGGGAAAAATACCGGAAGTGAGGGAAAGGTTGAATATTTTTGTTAGGTGAGAGGTGACAGCCGGGGAAAGGGACTGGAGGAGATGTGACGGAATGGGGTCACTGGTGCAAGTGGTCGGGCGAGAAGATGCAAGGAGCCTGCTTACTTCTTCTTCTGTAACTGGTTCAAAGTCAGAGAGTGAACTAGATGCAGAGAGGGAGGGAGGACAGTGCATGGTATGAAGAGGACTACCTCTTGAAGCTCATTAAGAGAATGGCAAGAGTGTGCAAAGCAGTCATCAAAACAAAAGGTGGCTACTTTGAAAAACCTAGGATATAAGACATATTTTCAGACCCATGGAAGCGCAGAGAGAGCGCGAAACGGCCGTCGTCCGTACACTGCTCACAAGAGCTCCTTGTTCATTCTCCCGGCCATAATGTTTTAATGGATATTTAATAAAGACAAGTCAAGTTCCAGTTCAGTGAGTGCCTTCCTCTCTTTTTTCTTTCTTTGCAACAAATTGTTCTATCTGAAGTTTTCTGGAGGAGCACCTGGTAACTGGAGGTGGATTATGTATTGCTTCCCTTAATGAATACACCTGAGTTTCACGCAAGCTGAAGGTCTTCATGTGGAAGGCAGTGCCGCCCGTTTTTTTGCTTCATGTTTAAGACATATTTTCAGTTGTTTCACACTTTTTTGTTAAGTATATACTTCCACATGTGTTAATTCATAGTTTGATGCCTTCAGTGTGAATTTACAATTTTCATAGTCATGAAAATACAGAAAAATCTTTAAATGAGAAGGTGTGTCCAAACTTTTGGTCTGTACTGTATACTGCGTGGGCTTTGTTATATACTACGTCGCTGTGCTATATACTATGTGGGCTGTGTTATATAATGCGTGGCTGTGCAATATACTACAAGGGCTGTGTTATATACTGTGTGGGCTGTGTTATATATTGCGTGGGCTGTGTTATATACTGTGAGGGCTGTGCTACATACTGTGTGGGCTGTGTTATATACTATGTCACTGTGCTATATACCACATGCAATATATACTACATGGGTTGTGTTATATACTGTGTGGGCTGTGTTATATACTACGTCGCTGTGCTATATACTTTGTGGGGCGTGTTATATACTACGTGGCTGTGCAATATACTACGTGGGCTGTGTTATATACTACATGGGCTGTGCTATATACTGTGTGGGCTGTGTTATATACTGTGTGGGCTGTGTTATATACTGTGTGGGCTATGCTATATACTACATACAGTACATATTCTAGAATACCTGATGCGTTAGAATCAGGCCACCATCTAGTAGATAGATAATAGTTGAGGGCTGATATCACACTATACTCCTTGGTTCCTGTCTCTCTTCTGTACACACATGATACCGCACACAGCCCAGACCTGGATCGTCCATTATGAGCCGCTGTATGTCGGTATTTATGTTGCTGTCGGTGGGTTGCAAACTGTTTCATTATTTATGGGATTATCTCATCTTCAAACCCCAGGATAATCGTAACTATCAGAGGCTTTATAGCAGCAATGTTGAATTTTTTGCTGTTTACTGAGTCTCTTCTGTCTCACAAAACTGGAATTAGTATCCAGATTTAATTATTCTCATATTTGTGAAAAACTAGAAGATCCTCCCACAGAGACGGACATGGAGCTTCTGGGCCACTTCACCATAAGGGGCTGAAGACTCCTGGGGATCTTCTGTCTGTTAGATGGCTACAATGTATCATATTCGGTTCATTGTCTGCACTGGTTACCACTGAATCCACAGGACCAGGACAGGGTCACTGCCTCTGAAAGATAGAAAACCCCACAGAGTTCTCCTTCACTGACAGCAAGCAGAGATCTGTTGAAGTACAGAAACATAAAGTCTATTTGAAAGTTTCAAAACATTTCTTTATGCAATTATTGCATTACTGAAATCCATAAGGATCAACCCCAGAAACAACACATTTCCTCTAAATGTTATTTAATCTAATAAGGCAAATGAAAAGTGCAAAACCACTAAAATTAACTACATTAATTAAAAATTACATGCAAAATTAATTTTAATTAATTACATAAGCAACCGTCAAACTATAGTTAATTAAACTTTTTCATTGGTGTTGCAGATGGTATTTCAGACCGTTTGACTCAGCGGCAGATTCCATCGACTGCTCGTGATTAGGTCTCTACATGAAAATCAGAATATCGCTAGTCTCAGCCTGTATTATAATTGTCCCCGTGACTCATCATTAGAGGTGCCCTGCCCTGATCCCTGCAGATAAATCAGATTCACATATAAAATTGCTTCTGGAGTTCAAGACTGATTGGATCTGGGTTGTTCTTTTTTTCATATTTTGACCTGAGTTTCATCACCCGAGTGCACAATAATGGGGTCTATCACAAGCCCTTCCTGTAAGCATTAGTGCTCCAAGCAAAGCTTTCCAAAACCTTCCACCCATAAGGCCATATACAGGGTCAGGGAATGGTGGCTTCCTTTCTGCAAAACTCAGGGGGAGCCCTTCTTCATCCTGCCAAGTACTGAACCATACTTACCACCTTGGTCTGGTTCTCTTTTAACTGGGGTATGATTGTTTTAGTGGGTTGGGACCTGGTGGGATCTGGACCTCAGAAAGGATGTCCCATTAGGGCACCGCATCCTGAAAAGATCCTTGTGACAAATGTGGAGCATAAACACACAGTTTCAAAATAGAAATGGATGAGCAACATAATTATATCCCTGACATCCAACCGTAATTGTAAAAGTTCATCATATTAGTCTAGACAGAAGGCCCAGGTAAATAGAGGTGTGTGCCCATTACTGTGCACCAATTAGTTTCCATACCCATTGACTTCTTGCATCCAAGGGTCACCACCACTTCTGAGACACATCTGCACCTTGGTCCTTCAAACAACCTGGTCTGAGTGTTTGAACAAGAACATTTAGCGCTGCGGAATATGTTGGCGCTATATAAATAAAAATTATTATTATTATTATTATTATTATTAGGGTCACCTAGACATGGTGATGTGGGCCAAACTGCATATGTCCCAGAAGCTCCCACTCTTTGAGCATCAGTGTATCTAACCAAACCAGCAACACAGCCCAAGGCCCCTGAAGAAAACAGATAACACCCTTGTTTTAAGCCAAATGACAGTGAAATTAAGACTGGTTGGATCTGGGTGTACGACAGATGACAAAGCACGAACATTCCTCAAGTAAATACATGTTACTTGATCTGCAGCTTTGGGTAATGGAGTAATTCTCTTTATGGAGACCTTAGGGCAATACGCTGAGTCTTCTGCTAAAGTAAACATCAAGGAACGTTCATAATGCCTCTATCTGTGTTGCCTCATGGAGGTTCCATTCCCCTGAAGTACAACTTCTCCATCTGGGGGAGACAAGCACAGACTTCAAGCTACAGGAAGTAGGGAGGGACTTTGCCTCTATACAGGAAGTGGGGAGGGACTTTGCCACTATACAGGAAGTGGGGAGGTTCTTTGCCTCTATACAGGAAGTGGGGAGGGACTTTGCCTTTATATAGGAAGTGGGGAGGGTCTTTGCCTCTATACAGGAAGTATGGAGGGTCTTTGCCTCTATACAGGAAGTGTGGCGGGTCTTTGCCCCTATACAGGAAGTAGGGAGGGACTTTGCCTCTATACTGGAAGTAAGGAGGGTCTTTCCCTCTATACAGGAAGTATGGAGGGTCTTTGACTCTATACAGGAAGTGAGGAGGGTCTTTGCCTCTATACAGGAAGTGGGGAGGGACTTTGCCTTTATATAGGAAGTGGGGAGGGTCTTTGCCTCTATATAGGAAGTGGGGAGGGTCTTTACTTCTATACAGGAAGTAAGGAGGGTCTTTGCCACTATACAGGAAGTGTGGAGGGTCTTAGCCTCTATACAGAAAGTAGGGAGGTTCTTTGCCTCTATACAGGAAGTAGGGAGGGTCTTTCCCTCTATATAGGAAGTGGGGAGGGTCTTTGCCTCTATACAGGAAGTAGGGAGGTTCTTTGCCTCTATATAGGAAGTGTGGAGGGTCTTTGCCTCTATATAGGAAGTGGGGAGGGTCTTTGCCTCTATATAGGAAGTGGGGAGTGTCTTTGCCTCTATACGAGAAGTATGGAGGGTCTGTGCCTCTATACAGGAAGTGTGGAGAGGGTCTTTGCCTCTTTACAGGAAGTGTGGAGGGTCTTTGCCTCTATACAGAAAGTAGGGAGGGTCTTTGCCTCTATACAGGAAGTAGGGAGGTTCTTTCTATTTTCTACAGGAAGAGAGGGAGGATCTCTATTTGCTCATCCTCACTTGTCTGTCAAACCTCATGGATGGATAACAGAGAGGCGAGACATTCGTTTAGCACTGGCAAGCAAATGGACAACGGCAGGTGCAATTCCTGCTGGGTTGTGAGAAGAAGTTCCAGCGCAGATTATGCTGACAGAATGCTGTTAAAGTAGAATCCCCCAGTGAAAAAATATTGAATGCAAGTCACAGAACATGAGAATTTAGTAAGTTCCTGGGCACATTAGACTGGTATGTGCCCTTAAAGCAGTTTTATTTTGCTCTGGGGGACAATGGTCACAAGACCATGCTTTTCTACAGATTCTGTGCAACAGAACAGATATGTTCTGTCTCCGCTTGCCTAAACGTGCGTTCCGTACCACAGCAAGTAACGCTTTATCAATTGTCCAATTCCACACTGTGGTCTACACTACAACACAGCCTTACACCCAACTAAGAGGAAACGCAATCATGTATATTGAAACTTTCCATAAAACTTAGATGCAGAGAATATTTATCTCTTAAAGGAACAGTAACAACATGTTTCACTTATGTTTCCCAGTGATGGGTAAGATACTTGTAGTTTATAATCAATAACCCATAATGTGTTTATGATGTAAAATAAAACTTTTCAAAAGTCTAACAACATTTTTCTCATTGAATTGTGACTATAAAATGTGGAGAACTAATAATTATATAAATAAATGCTTGCTCATTGCAGGTTAAAAAAAATCAACATTTGACTTCCAGTGCAATTTCTCCGAGTAGAATCTATTTTTAATAAACCTAGACGATTGTGGCCTTGATTTGGGGAAATCGTCCTATCATGCACTAGTTGAGGTCTGTGTTCACACACATCAGCCACTTAGAATAAGCAGTGTTGCAGTGTAAAGTATGTGGGAGGGACAGAGTAAAACTTCAGGCTACATCATCCCCCAATAAGCAATGCAGCTCCGCAGCGCAGCCTGACATGAAACACTTAGGGCCACAATTAGAATTCCACATTGTATACTTTATTGCTACAAGACGTAGACGAACTTTCCTTCGCCCGGAGCAAATATTTAATTTGCTGCCTTAACTCTGTATGGAAATAATTTGGCAAAAGGAGAGTAGTTTGCTGGTGCACCCCTGGCACCTACCACCTGGGCACACGCTCTGCCAGCCCCACCTAGCTACACCCTTATCTAAGGAAAGTAAAACAAGTTAAGAAGCAAATTATTATTTTGGCAGAAGTGTCTGGAAAGAACTGGCTGCATGAATTGTCTGTGTGAATTTTGCTCCAACAATAAGATTAGAGGAAATAACAAAATAAACCAAAGAGGAGGCTCGGAAAATGTTTCATAAGTCCTGTATAATGATAGAGCACGGATGTATTATGGCTCACCTGATGAGAAAAGAAAGCGCTGGTTAAAGAAGGAGCGGAGCTGATGTAGTGATGCAGAAGAGGGGTAGCAGAGCTGAGCATTAAATCAATAAAAATGAAAGACAGGAAGTACAGGAAAACGATGGAGCAGAGCTTGAACAGCAGCGAATGATCTAGCAAAGCTGGACCTGAAATGACTAATTTAGCAGAGTTGGAACAGCAAGGAATGATGTAGCAGAACTAGAACAGCAATAAGTGGAGTAACAGAGCAGGAACTGAAATGACTAATTTAGCACAGCTGGAACAGCAATGAATGATATAGCAGAACTAGAACAGCAGTCAGGGCCGGTTTTAGGCAAAGTGGGGCCCTAGGCAAAGTTTAAAATGGGGCCCCAAATGCTAACATATTGCACGTCACACAGAAGCATTTCGGTTGTATTTACATGCGCTGATCTCAGGCCGCTAAACGAGTGTGATCGACAATACTGAAGTCGTTGGATGCTTGTTTCCCGGCCTCTTTACACCATCTGAGAAAGAATGATGGGACAGAACCATCACTAATAGATCACTAACAGATCACCATACAGGATCATGTTATCAGCAGCACATCTACAGTTTACATCGGCGATGTGCTGCTGAGAACAATGATTTTTATTCCGGCATAAACAATCCAATCACCCAATGAATATGCAGCATTTTGCTTGTTTACTATAATACACCCCATAGTCCTCCATATATTATAATGTGCACCACAGTCCTCCATATTGTAAAATGCACACGCCATAGTCCTCCATATAGTATACAGCAGAGCCCACAGTAGTATACAGCAGAGCCCACAGTGGTATACAGCAGAGTCCCCAGTGGTATACAGCAGAGCCCCCAGTGGTATACAGCAGAGCCCACAGGGGTATACAGCAGAGCCCCCAGGGGTATACAGCAGAGCCCCCAGGGGTATACAGCAGAGCCCCCAGGGGTATACAGCAGAGCCCCCAGTAATATACAGCAGAGCCCCCAGTAGTATACAGCAGAGCCCACAGTGGTATACAGCAGAGCCCACAGTGGTATACAGCAGAGCCCACAGGGGTATACAGCAGAGCCCACAGGGGTATACAGCAGAGCCCCCAGTAGTATACAGCACAGCCCCCAGTGGTATACAGCAGAGCCCCCAGGGGTATACAGCAGAGCCCCCAGGGGTATACAGCAGAGCCCCCAGGGGTATACAGCAGAGCCCCCAGTAGTATACAGCACAGCCCCCAGTAATATACAGCACAGCCCCCAGTAATATACAGCAGAGCCCCCAGGGGTATACAGCACAGCCCCCAGTGGTATACAGCACAGCCCCCAGGGGTATACAGCAGAGCCCCCAGGGGTATACAGCAGAGCCCCCAGGGGTATACAGCAGAGCCCCCAGTGGTATACAGCAGAGCCCCCAGGGGTATACAGCAGAGCCCCCAGGGGTATACAGCAGAGCCCCCAGGGGTATACAGCAGAGCCCCCAGGGGTATACAGCAGAGCCCCCAGGGGTATACAGCAGAGCCCCCAGTAGTATACAGCACAGCCCCCAGTGGTGTACAGCAGTGCCCCCAGGGATATACAGCAGAGCCCCCAGTAGTATACAGCACAGCCCCCAGTGGTGTACAGCAGTGCCCCCAGGGGTATACAGCACAGCCCCCAGTGGTGTACACCACAGCTCACATCCCCCCCTCTCCTCTCCTCTCCTCCCCTCTCCTCTCCCCGTCCAGTAAAAAGAAAAAAAAAAAAAAAAAACACAAGCTCCTCACCTCTCCACACGTGCCCGCGCTGCTCCTGTGTCGGCGGCTGCAGCTGCTCTGCCTGGGACACAGTGAGTGCGCGCGCACCCGCTGTGTCAGAGGCAGAGCGGGGAATGATGGGAGAGGGGGCGTCAGCTGACGTTCTCTCCTCCATCATTGCTTTGAACTGTACCGGCAGACGCCGGTACAGTTCAATGCGGCGGGGGAGTCAGCGCTGGCGGCAGGCGGGCCCCCTGCCTCACAGGGGCCCCATAGCGGCTGCGTGATTTGCCGCTAGCTGGGGGCCCCTGGGGGAGTGGGGGGCCCCTGGGGGAGTGGGGGCCCCAGGCAGCTGCCTGGTCTGCCTGCCCCTAACGCCGGCCCTGACAGCAGTGAATGGTGTAGCAGAACTGGAACAGCAGTGAATAGTGTAGCAGAACTGGAACAGCAGGGAATGGTGTAGCAGAACTGGAACAGCAGTGAATAGTGTAGCAAAGGTGGAACTGAAATGACTTATTTAGCAGAGCTGGAAAAACAATGAATGATGTAGCAAAGCTGGAACTGAAATTACTAATTTACAAGAGCTGGAACTGCAACAAATTATATAGCAGAACTGGAACAGCAGTGAATGGTGTAGCAGAGCTGGAACTAAAGTGACTAATTTAGAAGAGCTGGAGCTGCAACAAATGATATAGCAGAACTGGAACAGCAGTGAATGGTGTAGCAGAGGTGGAACTGAAGTGACTAATTTAGCAGAGCTGGAACAGCAATGAATGATGTAGCAGAGCTGGAACAGCAATGAATAGTGAAATAGAACTCCAACTGAAATGACTAATTTAGAGGAGATTGAACAGCGATGAATGATGTGGCAGAACTAAAACTGAAGTAAATGGTGTAGTAGAGCTGGAATTGTAATGACTAATTTAGCAGAGCTGGAACAGCAATCAATGATGTAGCAGTACTGGAACAGCAATGAATGGTGTAACAGAGCTGGAACTGAAATGACAAATTTAACAGAGCTGAAACAGTGATGGCTGATGTAGCAGAGCTGGAGCAGTGATGGCTGATGTAGCTTAGCTGGAGCAGTGATGGCTAATGTAGCAGATAAGGAACAGCAATGAATGATGTAGCAGAACAGTATAATGGTAGAATGGTAGAATGCAGATGTATTATTTCTCACCTGGTGAGGTGGAAATCAAAACCTCTGGTCCACATTATTAGGTCTAAAAGAATTAAGGATAGACAGCCCTGGTACAGTGGAGCGGAATAGCTGATGAGCAGTGGGGTTGGAGAAAGAGCAGAGCTGATGTAGTGATGCAGAAGACGTGTAGTAGAGCTGAGAATTAATACAGCAACAATAAAGACAAGATGTATTCAGACTGAAACAGTAAGTTTCTGCAGCAGAAAACAATCTAGCAGAGCGGAACAGCAATGAATGATGTAGCAGAACTGGAACAGGAATGAATGGTGAAGCAGAGCTGAAATTACGAATTTAGCAGAGCTGGAACAGCGATGGCTGATGTAGCAGAGCTGGAGCAGTGGTGGATGATGTAGCAAAGTTGAAACAGCAATGATGTATCAGAGTTGAAGCAGAAATGACTGATGTAGCAAACCTGGAACAGCAATGGATGATGTAAGAGAACTATAACAGAGATGACTGATGTAGCAAAGTTAGAACAGTGAAGGTTTAGGTTACAGAGACGGAACAGGAATGACTGTTGTAGTGGACCTGGAACTGTGATGACTGATGTAGCAGTGCTGAAACAATGAAGGATAACATATCAGAGAAGTCCTAGCAGCAGGACACCAACTACCTGAATACTAGATGACCCCCTAAACTTTATTTACCAGAAAGTTGTCATGTGAACCATCCTGTAGTAGTTTGTAATATTTTACGTGGCTCTGATCAATTCTGGGCAGTGCAGTCTCTCTCAGCTGGCTTACTGACAGCATAGTTGTGCTTTGTATAGACTTTCTACTGTGAAAGATGGGATCACGGAAAGTGGCAGATCCTCCTTCATTACAGTGCAGAGAGTTGATATACTGTTTAAAAAAAAGGACAGCCAGCTTACCGCTGCAACAAAACACATCCAGTATGCCCAGAAATACGCTCTAAATGAACGTGAGGTAATGAAGAGCAAAAAAAAAGTTCCGTCTCCAGGATGAAAGATGAAACGTTTCATTATTAGAAAATTCTTAAAAACACATCAAGTGAACGATAAGGTTGGAAAACGGAAAGCAACGCGTTTCGGACGCATTCTTTGTTCTTCGTGGAGCTTTGACAAACAACGCCAGATAGCGCTGCTTTATGTTTTCCCACCTTATATTTCAGTTAATGTGTTTTTAAGGACTTTCTCATAAAGAAATGTTTTATCTTTCAGCCTGGAGCTGATACCAGGAAACAGCAATGTGCCAGTGTGCTGGTAACTAATAGGAGAGATGTACTGTACTGCAAGATGGGCTGTACTCGTATATAGGAGTCTGAGAGGAGAGGTATAATACAGGATGGCGCTGTGCATAGAGGGGCTGAAAAGAAAGAGATATTGGAGGAAGAGGCTAAGAGGAGAGATACTCCAAGATGGAGTTTTTAATCAAGACGCTGAGATTAGCTTAGCTGTGTTTGTTGCCTAGTGCTGAGATACCAGTGATGTGAAACTCCAAATGCTGCACCCGTGATGCATATGGCAGATGATTATCTTCCGACATAGGCATCAATAGAGCAGCATTTGCAGTTTGACAAAACTGATCTGTCTGCAGCAGGCAAAAAATACAACTCTATACTGCCATTGTGGAGGATTACAGAAGAGTTGAGGCTCTGCTAGAAACAAGCTAGCAATGATTGAAAAAAAAGCACACAGGCAGCTATACTGATAAAGGTGACAGATGATATTGTACTCTACAGGGGCAGTGAGTGCACAGAAGCATAAGGTGAATGCTAAACTTAAAATGGTTGTCCACTACTAGGATAACCCCCTTCTTGACATAAACATTTGTCAAGATAAAATAAAAAAAACTTACACTCACATCCCGTACTGGCTCCGTTCCAGCGGTATCAGCACTCGCGGTTGTGACACATGCTGGCCGAGGCCCAATCTGCGTTGGCATCACTGTCCCAGCCTTCATACGAGTTGAACATGAAATCATTGTACAGGAGGAGGAGGTGAGCTGTGACATCACCTATTGGGAATGATGGATCCTGTATTATCTACTGTATATAGAGGTGTTATCAGTCATTGTACAAGAGGAGGAGGTGAGCTGTGACATCACCTATTGGGAATGATGGATCCTGTGCTATCTACTGTATATAGAGGTGTTATTAGTCATTGTACAAGAGGAGGAGGTGAGCTGTGACATCACCTATTGTGAATGGTGGATTCTGTGTTATCTACTGTATAAAGAGGTGTTATCAGTCATTGTACAGGAGGGGGAGGAGGTGAGCTGTGACATCACCTATTGTGAATGTTGGATCCTGTGTTATCTACTGTATAAAGAGGTGTTATCAGTCATTGTACAGGAGGAGGAGGTGAGCTGTGATATCACCTATTGTGAATGGAGGATTCTGTGTTATCTACTGTATATAGAGTTGTTATCAGTCATTGTACAGGAGGAGGAGGTGAGCTGTGACATCACCTATTGAGAATGGTGGATCCTGTGTTATTTACTGTATAAAGAGGTGTTATCAGTGATTGTACAGGGGGAGGAGGTGAGCTGTGACATCACCTATTGTGAATGTTGGATCCTGTGTAATCTACTGTATAAAGAGGTGTTATCAGTCATTGTACAGGAGGAGGAGGTAAGCTGTGATATCACCTATTGTGAATGGTGGATTCTGTGTTATCTACTGTATATAGAGGTGTTATCAGTCATTGTACAGGAGGAGGAGGTGAGCTGTGACATCACCTATTGTGAATGGTGGATCCTGTGTTATCTACTGTATATAGAGATGTTATCAGTCATTGTACAGGAGGAGGGGGAGGAGGTAAGCTGTGACATCACCTATTGTGAATGGTGGATCCTGTGTTATCTACTGCATATAGAGGTGATATCAGTCATTGAACAGGAGGGGGAGGAGGTGAGCTATTACATCACCTATTGGAAACGGTGGATCCTGTGTTATCTACTGTATATAGAGGTGTTATCAGTCATTGTACAGGGGGAGGAGGTGAACTGTGACATCACCTATTGTGAATGGTGGATCCAGTGTTATCTACTGTATATAGAGGTGTTATCAGTCATTGTACAGGAGGAGGAGGAGGTGAGCTGTGATATCACCTATTGTGAATGGTAGATCCTGTGTTATCTACTGTATATAGAGGTGTTATCATTCATTGAACAGGAGGAGGAGGTGAGCTGTGACATCACCTATTGGGAATGATGGATCCTGTATTATCTACTGTATATAGAGTAGTTATCAGTCATTGTACAGGAGGAAGAGGTGAGCTGTGGCATCACCTATAGTGAATGGTGGATCCTGAGTTATGTACTGTATATAGAGGTGTTATTAGTCATTGTACAGGAGGAGGAGGTGAGCTGTGACATCACCTATTGTGAATGGTGGATCCAGTGTTATCTACTGTATATAGAGGTGTTATCAGTCATTGTACAGGAGGAGGAGGAGGTGAGCTGT
This sequence comes from Ranitomeya variabilis, assembly GCF_051348905.1. NCBI lineage: Eukaryota > Metazoa > Chordata > Amphibia > Anura > Dendrobatidae > Ranitomeya > Ranitomeya variabilis. The sequence goes on from NC_135232.1 coordinate 30,427,756, forward strand.
GATATCACCTATTGTGAATGGTAGATCCTGTGTTATCTACTGTATAAAGAGGTGTTATCATTCATTGTACAAGAGGAGGAGGTGAGCTGTGACATCACCTATTGGGAATGATGGATCCTGTATTATCTACTGTATATAGAAGTGTTATCAGTCATTGTACAGGGGGTGGAGGTGAGCTGTGACATCACCTATTGGGAATGATGGATCCTGTATTATTTACTGTATATAGAGGTGTTATCAGTCATTGTACAGGAGGAGGAGGTGAACTGTGACATCACCTATTGTGAATGGTAGATACTCTGTTATCTACTGTATATAGGGGCGTTATCAGTCATTGTACAGGAGGAGGAGGTGAGCTGTGACATTATCTTTTGTGAATGGTGGATCATGTGTTATCTACTGTATATAGAGTAGTTATCAGTCATTGTACAGGAGGAGGAGGTGAGCTGTGACATCACTTATTGTGAATGTTGGATCCTGTGTTATCTACTTTATAAGGAGGTGTTATCAGACATTGTACAGGAGGAGGAGGAGGTGAGATGTGACATCACCTATTGTGAATGCTGGATCCTGTGTTATCTACTGGTTATAGAGGTGTTATCAGTCATTGTACAGGAGGAGGAGGAGGTGAGATGTGACATCACCTATTGTGAATGCTGGATCCTATGTTATCTACTGTATATAAAGGTGTTATCAGTCATTGTACAGGAGGAGGAGGTGAGCTGTGACATCACCTATTGTGAATGCTGGATCCTATGTTATCTACTGTATATAAAGGTGTTATCAGTCATTGTACAGGAGGAGGAGGTGGTGAGCTGTGACATCACCTATTGTGAATGGTGGATCCTGTGTTATTTACTGTATATAGAGGTGTGATCAGTCATTGTACAGGAGGAGGAGGTGAGCTGTGAGCTGGATGTAGCTGGGCCTGTGGGTTTGATGTGCTTAATTTGGGTGTAAGTCCTTGTGGGGTGCACTTATATACTGCTGGGCCACCTGCTTGATCTTATAGTATTGGTTCCACTAAGCTGCAAGCCGGACAGTGTGTATCACACGCATTTGTGTGACTGGTGCCCTATACAAGCCTTATCCATGAGAACTATAATTCTAGGCAACCACTTGGCTGGTTACTGTTTGAGTGGTCATTTCATTAGTATTTTGCATCTGTGCTGCCTCGGCCTTTATCATGGAGGCCGCTACATCCTGGAGTGCATTAGTAATGTGTTGGTTATTAAATATGGCTGCTTTTTCTGTGATTTTTTTGTGGGGTGTATGTCCATCCTTTTTACTATGATTTGATTTTACTATGATTTGATTCTAAACCTCAAACCAACTTTAGAACCAACCCTAACCAATCAATAATCCTAACCCTAACTCTAACCAATCCCTAGCCCCAACCTTAACTCTAACTAATCCCTAGCCCCAACCTTAACTCTAACTAATCCCTGGCCCCAACCTTAACTCTAACCAATCTCAAGACTCAACCCTAACTCTAACCAATCCCTAGCCCCAATCCTAACTCTAACAAATCCCTGTCCCCAACCCTAACTCTAACCAATCCCTAGCCCCAATCCTAACTCTAACAAATCCCTGTCCCCAACCTTAACTCTAACCAATCCCTAGCCCCAATCCTAACTCTCAGAAATCCCTGGCCTCAACCCTAACTCTAACCAATCTCTAGTCCCAACCCTATCTCTAACCAATCGTTAACCCTAATCCTAACTGTAACCAATCATTAGCCCTAACCCTAACCCTATCGAATCCCTAGCACCAACCCTAACTTTAACCAATCGTTAACCCTAATCCTAACTCTAACCAATCCCTAGCCCCAACCTTAACTCTAATCAATCCCTTGCCCTAACCCAAACTGTAACCAATCCCTAGCCCCAACCTAACTCTAACTAATAACTAGCCCAACGCGTAACTCTAACCAATCCCTAGCGCTAACCTTTACGCTAACCAATTCCTATCCCCTAACTCTTACCAATCCTTTGCCTCAACCATAACTTTAACCAATCCCTAGCCCTAACCCTAACTCTAACCAGGCTATCCTTGCATGTAATGCGACTGTTGAACAGCAGTGTGACATGCAGCCACAGCGACTCGAGCATACTGTTTGAGCACGTTGAAGATACTCTGTTAGCCCACAAGTCTGCTCGGATAACACCTTATCAAAGCACGCTCGCTCATCATTATTGCACACCCTTTCAAATAAATGAGTGCAATCAATCGTTTCCTATAACCATCAACTTCTTACACCTCTCAACTAGAATTTTGGACCACTCATCTTTTGCAAACTGCTCCAATATTTCAGAGAAAACGTAGCTTGGAAATCTGTCCCAGGACCATAGGGAGAGACCTGTAAGAGTTGAATTTTTGTCTTATCTGACCAGACTCTATTTTTCCAGTATACCACAGTCTTGTCTAAATGTTGAGAAAACTTTAAACAAGCTTGAACATGTGTGGCACCTTAGTAATAAGACACCTTTTCATAAGCCATCAGTTGAACCAGCTGACATTATATGTCACTAAGTGACAGGATTGCTTTCTAATTGCTCATAGATTATAGCTGATGTCATGAATTTCCACAGCTTTTTGCAGCTCTCTTGGTATCAATATCATCCAAACTAAAAACATTATATAGCAATATGTTAATGCCTAATGACTACGAGTCAATACATGGCCAAAAAAATTAGTAATAATGGACACTCCGCTAAAGTATGTATCCTCTAAGAGACTAGGAGTCAAAGATCCAAAATGTAATTTTATAAAGAACAAAATTTTATTACAAAACATGACAACAGCTGGCACAGGTAACACATATAAACACAGTTATTGGTATCAAGAAACTGCAAATACGCACAGTCCATAGTCCATTTTGACTTTTCAATCTATCATCTGGCTTGTTTCACCATATTGTTGTCTCCATATGTATTCATCAGCCTATCTTGTTTCCTATACCTGCTATAACATTGCGCGTTTGCAGTTTCTTAATACCGTGCAGGGGCGGACACAGACTGCAGAGGGCCCCTGTGCAAGAAATCTTCCCGCCCCCCCCTCCATAGCATAACAAAGTTATGTAAACATATAGGCAGGGGTGGGATTCAAATTTTTAACAACAGGTTCAGTGTTTGTGTGTAGGAAAACCACACCCATTTTTTAAGCCACACCCATTTACACACACCTTTTCCTCAAACATATACAAGTAGGGGCACAGTTAAACCATACCTCCCAACTTTTGAAAAGGAGAAAAGGGGCTAAAGTTTGTGGCAAATTTTAAGCCACGCCTCTGACCACTCCCATTTCACAACTAGTCACACCCATATCCACATCCCAACCACACCCATTTAGCATTACTGATCACACTGTTTCATAAACAATAATTATAAACAAAAAAATATGGCCACGCAGTGCTCCATACTGTATAATGGCCACACATGATGCTCCATACTGTATAATGGCCACACATGATGCTCCATACTGTATAATGGCCACACATGATGCTCCATACTGTATAATGGCCACACAGTGCTCCATACTGTATAATGGCCACACATGATGCTCCATACTGTATAATGGCACAGTGCTCCATACTGTATAATGGCCCCACATGATGCTCCATACTGTATAATGGCCACACAGTGCTCCATACTGTATAATGGCCACGCATGATGGTACATACTGTATAATGGCCACACATGATGCTCCATACTGTATAATGGCCACACATGATGCTACATACTGTATGATGACCACATAGTGCTCCATACTGTATAATGGCCACACATGATGTTCCATACTGTATAATGGCCACACATGATGCTCCATACTGTATAATGGCCACACATGATGCTCCATACTGTATAATGGCCACACATGATGCTCCATACTGTATAATGGCCACACATGATGCTACATACTGTATGATGGCCCCACATGATGCTACATACTGTATAATGGCCACACATGATACTGCGTACAGTATAATGGCCACAGTTACTCCTACACATGTGGCTCTGCTTCGTACACCTTGCATACACAGCTCCGCTCTGTACACCTCATACACACACATGGCTCCGCTCCGTACACCTCATACACACACGGCTCCGCTCCGTACACCTCATACACACACGGCTCCGCTCCGTACACCTCATACACACACACGGCTCTGCTCTGTACACCTCATGCACACACATGGCTCCGCTCTGTACACCTCATACACACGGCTCTGCTCTGTACACCTCATACACACACACGGCTCCGCTTTGTACACCTTATACACACACGGCTCTGCTCTTTACACCTCGTACACACACACACACGGCTCTGCTACATCCACACTGTAAACAACTCCTGACTCCACACATAAGCTTACCGTCTAGCACCATGACAGCACAGCAGAGTCCTGCAATACACGGAGGCCCCTGGTCATGTGACTCGATTCCTCCCCTCCTGTGACCTCATCACAGGTCCTGTGCGCACAGAGCAGCGGCAGCTAGTGTTGAGCGATACCGTCCGATACTTGAAAGTATCGGAAAGTATCGGCCGATACCGGCAAAGTATCGGATCTAATCCGATACCGATACCCAATACAAGTCAATGGGACTCAAGTATCGGACGGTATCCCTGATGGTTCCCAGGGTCTGAAGGAGAGGAAACTCTCTTTCAGGCCCTGGGATCCATATCAATGTGTAAAAGAAAGAATTAAAATAAAAAATAGGGATATACTCACCCTCCGACGCAGCCTGGACTTTACCGCCGTAACCGGGAGCCGTTGTACCTAAGAATGCGCGCTTGCAGGGCCTTAGATGAGGTCACTGCGCTCTGATTGGTCCGTAGCGGTCGCGTGACCGCTACGCGACCAATCACAAAGCCGTGACATCTTCTAAGGTATTTCAAGCGCTTGAAAGACCTTAGGTGACGTCACTGCTTTGTGATTGGTCGCGTAGCGGTCACGCGACCGCTACGGACCAATCAGAGCGCAGTGACCTCATCTAAGGCCCTGCAAGCGCGCATTCTTAGGTACAACGGCTCCCGGTTACGGCGGTAAAGTCCAGGAGCCGCCGGAGAGGTGAGTATATCCCTATTTTTTATTTTAATTCTTTATTTTACACATTGATATTAATCCCGATACCGATTCCCGATACCACAAAAGTATCGGATCTCGGTATCGGAATTCCGATACCCGCAAGTATCGGCCGATACCCGATACTTGCGGTATCGGAATGCTCAACACTAGCGGCAGCCATACATGTGATGTGCGGATCTCTGCGGGCCCCATATATTGCTCCATACAGAATAATGAGCCCCATATATTGCTCCATACAGTATAATGAGCCACATATAATGCTCCATACAGAATAATGAGCCCCATATAATGGGCACCACATAGTCCTCCATACAGTATAATGGGCACCACATAGTCCTCCATACAACAATAGGAGAAAAAGGAGCAAACTGATTACATCCGGTAAAAATAGTCATATAACTTTATTAATTCGTAGAAAAGATAAAACTCAAGGGAGAAAGCGGCCCCAAGTAGCCGCGAAACGTGTGTCGGGACCCTCCATCCGACCCCCCTTGTTCCCACTCATCTGCTGGTAAGCATTGCACCTTTTGTTAGTAACTTACGCACTTTATATGAAAGATAGACAGGTGTTACTTTATCCTTAGTCACTTTATGGATGCATGCTGACCTCCAGGTGTCCACTTTTGGATGCACTGCTCCCTCAGGGTTATGGTCTTTGGACCTTTATGTTATTTTTTTAGGGACTCATGTGCAATGTGAGGTGGTGATAGGTGGGGGCGGGGTATATAGCAATCTGCATTGTTTATGGCTCTTTATGTACTGTTGAGATGTTTTATCAGTGTTGCCATCTTCTGGCTCTTTGCACTGGGACTGTTCAGGCAGAGGGTGTACAGACGCGACAGTATCGCGCCCTCTGACCTGAAATGTCATAGTCAGAAGATGCGGGAGATGCTGCAGCGGAGGAACGGGGAGAGGTAAGTATTGCAAGCATCGGGACCCTGAGCAAGAAAGGAGGGCCCACTTACGGGAGCTGGCACTGGGTCCCCAGAGTGTGCCGGTGTCCCCTATGGTGAATGGGCCCCCCAGCCTGTTCAGGGCCCTGGCATTTGCCCAGGTGTGCAAGGTGCTGGTGCCCTGCATGTGTAACAAAATGTGTAATTGCATTAATTTTCTGGGAGAAATACTTAGTTTTCTAGAACAAATTTAAGGGTGCCAACACTTTTGGCCATGACTGTATGTATATATACAGTATATTAGACTAATTCCTCTTTAAAGTGGACCTGTCACCATGTCAAAAGTGGTCAGGTTCTTTATTTTATTACCACTGCTACCCTGAGGTTTTACTTTTTTTTTCATCTGTCATAAGGTTCCAGAGATATAAGTGTTTTCATTTAGGGGTAATTTTACAATCTAGGGTGACGTTGCTCCCAGGATCCTCTGGGCCATGTTTTTAGGCTGCTCTGATCTCCGTGTCTTTACACTGAGCCCTGCCCACTGTGAGGCAGTGACTGGTGTCACAGGTAGGGGTAGCTGTTTGTTCTCCCCAGGATGCGCACGGAGATGTAGTGAGGCATGAGGGGGCATTGCAGGCGCAGGTGTAGCTGTGATTGTAATGGTGAAACCTTGACCAATGTCACAGGTCTGTGTTCTCCCCAGGTTGTGCACAGAGGCATATGAAGCCCACAGGAGTGCATGGCAGTCATGGGCGTAGCGGTGGCTGCAATGCAGACTGGAAATAATAAAAGTAAGTGTTAGTCTTGGACATGCTAATGTCCAAGGCAAATGTAGGGGAAACCTGCTCTGGGATGTTGTGATGTGAAACAGGTTGCAGGATGGGAGTCGTGCAGTCTGTTTCATTCCAGGCCCGAGTTGCCATGTGACTGAAGGTCACAGATTTCTTTGTTAAAAGCCCTGCAGTAAAGGGTTTGGGTGTGTCAGGGCCAGCGTCAGTTGGTGTAGGTAAGAGTGCAGAGCAGAGACTTTGCAGAGCTTTGTCTGGGTGACACAGGACAGAGCGGAGCCAATAGGCCTGGCACCCACAGTATACACAGTGGTGCTGCCGTCCACAGTAACTGGTCTCAGAGGTGGACTGTCTTGTGCCCAGAGGTGAACCAGAGGTAGACTGTCGTGTGCCCGAAAGAGGACTGGCGTGTTTAACAGCTGCAAACTTTGGATATGGTACCCGGCTGTAATCTGGAGGATATCAAGGACTGTGTATGGCTGTAAGAGACATTGACACAGCGGTGCAGTTGCCCACGGCTACTGGTCAAAGGGAAGGCTGTCACCTCTCACCTAACAAAAATATTCAACCTTTCTCTCTCTTCCGGTATTTTTCCCTCCTCATTTAGGCATGCCATCATACACCCTTTACTTAAAAAAACATCCCTCAATCAAAACTGTGCCGCTAATTATAGACCTGTCTCTAATCTTCCCTTCATCTCTAAACTCCTCGAACACCTGGTCCACTCCGTCTTATCCGCTATCTCTCAGCTAACTCTCTTCTCGACCCTCTTCAATCTGGTTTCCGCTCTTTACACTCTACTGAAACTGCCCTCACTAAAGTCTCTAATGATCTACTAACAGCTAAATCTAATGTGCAAAAAGAAAAAAAAAAAAAAAAAAAAAAAAAGAGCATGAACCGCACATCCCAAAATCATACGTTGATCTAAAGCCGCTAGGCAAAAATTTAAATACTGAACATGAGGTTTTCAGTTTAACATTCTGATCAGACTGTATGAAGCCCACTGCCCCTTCACGGCAAACCTCGTAGTGGGTCCTAACGCCCTAACGGAGCGGAGCCGTCCGTTCTCTCCTGGTTCTCCTCCTATCTCTCTGGCCGCTCCTTCACTGTATGTTTTGCTGGTTCCTCCTCCTCTCACCTTCCCCTTACTGTTGGGGTTCCTCAAGGATCAGTCCTAGGCCCCCTCCTCTTCTCTTTGTATACCGCCCTTATTGGACAAACAATCAGTAGATTTGGTTTCCAATACCATCTCTATGCTGACGACACCCAATTATACACCTCTTCTCCTGCTATCACGACCTTCTTAGAAAACACCAGTGATTGTCTTACCGCTGTCTCTAACATCATATCCTCCCTCTATCTGAAACTGAACCTGTCAAAAACTGAACTCCTCGTGTTCTCTCCCTCTACTAACCTACCTTTGCCTGACATTGCCATCTCCGTGTGCGGTTCCACCATTACTCCCAAGCAACATGCCCGCTGCCTTGGGGTCATACTTGATTCCGAGCTTTCATTCACCCCCCACATCCGATCATTGGCTCGCTCTTCCTATCTGCATCTCAAAAACATTTCTATAATTCGCCCTTTTCTTACTTTCGACACTGCAAAAATTCTTACTGTTTCACTCATTCATTCTCGTCTGGACTATTGTAACTCTCTACTAATCGGCCTCCCTCTTACCAAACTCTCCCCGCTCCAATCTGTCCTGAATGCTGCTGCCAGGATCATATTCCTCACCAACCGTTACACCGATGCCTCTACCTTGTGCCAGTCATTACACTGGTTACCCATCCACTCCAGAATCCAGTACAAAACTACTACCCTCATCCACAAAGCACTCCATGGCTCAGCACCACCCTACATCTCCTCTCTGGTCTCAGTCTACCACCCTACCCGTGCCCTCTGCTCCGCTAATGACCTCAGGTTAGCATCCTCAATAATCAGAACCTCCCACTCCCGTCTCCAAGACTTTTCACGTGCTTCGCCAATTCTTTGGAATGCACTACCCAGGTTAATAAGATTAATCCCCAGTCCCCAGTTTTAAGCGTGCCCTTAAAACGCATGTGTTTAGACTGGCCTACTGCCTCAACGCATTAACCTAACTATCCCTGTGTGGCCCATTCAAAAAAAAAAAAAAAAAACTTTAACCATAATCAGGTTCCTCACATCATGTTCTCATATATTTCATGCAGTTAATAGCCTCTGTGTCTGTACTGCTACATACTTAGGCTGATAACTGGTTTACATGAACACCCGATCCTTACACTATGGCTGGTCCGAACAACGAAAGCAATTGTTACCATCCACCTCTCGTGTCTCCCCTTTTCCTCATAGTTTGTAAGCTTGCGAGCAGCAGGGCCCTCATTCCTCCTGGTATCTATTTTGAACTGTGATTTTTGTTATGCTGTAATGTCTATTGTCTGTACAAGTCCGCTCTATCATTTGCAAAGCGCTGCGGAATATGTTGGCGCTATATAAATAAAATAATAATATTATTATTATTATTATTATTATTATTATTATTATTATTAAGGCCAGCGTGTTTAGTGACTGTAAATGGATGGATGCATGTAGTATGTAGTGCAGTGAATGGAAACTAATACTATGCACTGAGATTATATGCACTTGTGTGAATATTGGACATTTAATGCTGTGAAGAAACACATTAAAGGAGTTTTGTGTTTGAACTTTGTGGGTCACTGCCTCATCACTGCATAAGTGTGCTACCGCGGCACTACACTACTTATTCAGACAATAAAAATTAGCACTAAATAAAAAGACTCATATCTCTGGAACCGTATGGCGGATTTAAGTAAAACAAAACTCAGAGAATATTCAAGGGGCAGTGGGGAAAAATTTGGAGGCATGGGTAATGTGCGCTTCATTCTGGCATTTGTGTAGAACCGCAGGGAGGTATTTTGTGCTGCTCTACTCTGCGGTGCATTTTTTGCACTATTGTACAAATATTTAGTGCTAATTGTGGTATTTGATTAGAGCCTCCAGGGCGGTATTTCATTTTGCACATTTATTTATTTGGCGCTGCTGTTGAAATATTTTGCTCTACCTTGTGGCATTTGCTTAGAGCCGCTGGGGAGGTATTTTGTCTATTCGGCGCTACTTGAAAGGCATTTTGTGCATTGTCTGGAGAGTCCCAACTATATTTTACTTTTTCTGTACAGTAAATCACGGCAATTGCAGTAACGATTATTTATTAGATAAATTAATGAAATCAGAAATAATTGTTCCCCAATTTAACTGTTGGTGCACGATCAACCGGGATCAGCACTAATCAGTAAATGTAAATGCGGCTCATGGTAATAGAAAGGGATGCCGACATTTTGCATAAACAATCCGATGCTGATAAAACTTAGATCTTATGGATTTCCTGCAGATTTCACCCAATTTATTGCCAGAGTAATATAAATGTAACCGAGACAGGGGACTTTATTACTGTGAGACTGTGACCCTGAGGAGCAGGTGGTCTTTGCTAAAAAACCAAATCATTTTACCTGCAGTCCCATGCAAAAATGCTATTTTCTGCACCACTATTCTCCATTTATATAAGTCCCTATACTATAAAAGGATGCATGTCAAAAAGTCTGCAATAAAGGGTTAAAAATCCTAACTGGAAGACTTTGCCTTTAAGCAAAAACTGAACGGTGAAGCCTAGTCGTCAGCTGTGTGTCAGGGCTGCGACATTCATGTCATGCCAGCGCTGACATTGCTATAGTTACCCCGTACGCCCTGTAGACCCTTTTTTTGACAATCCAGGCAGCAATCCTTGGCGGAGAGTTACTAGGAGCAGCTGGTGCTCTGTCTCTGCTCTACCTGCCAGTTATTGTGCCAGCTGCTAATAGTCTTGCTGGCAGCGGCTCCCTGGCATCATGCCATCCATAAATGTCACCAGCATAACCTCACATTTGCAAGAAACGGTCTTTCGCCAGCGCGGTGGCTGGTAAATCCCCGAAAGACACAGGAGCTGCATCCGGTTACATAATAAATTAAATTATGGAAGAGTTTAGTCTAATCACTAAGTAGCATTGTTCGCCGTCTGTTCCTCGTCTACTGAGTCCTGAGAGCCACATACCGACTCTGCGTGCAAGCGGAGGCATCAGCAATCTGGTAGAGCCGGTATGCCTAATGCCCCCTGGGGAGCAACACCATTGACAATGACCTTCATGGCTTCAAACCATCAGACACCACCTTTATCAGAGAGGTGTTACCCTCATGCCAACACCACCATCTTTATCAGAGAGGTGTTACCTTCATGCCAACCCCACCATCTTTATCAGAGAGGTGTTACCCTCATGCCAACACCACCATCTTTATCAGAGAGGTGTTACCTCCATGCCAACCACACCATCTTTATCAGAGAGGTGTTACCTTCATGCCAACACCACCATCTTTATCAGAGAGGTGTTACCTTCATGCCAACCACACCATCTTTATCAGAGAGGTGTTACCTTCATGCCAACCCCACCATCTTTATCAGAGAGGTGTTACCTCCATGCCAACACCACCATCTTTATCAGAGAGGTGTTACCTTCATGCCAACACCACCATCTTTATCAGAGAGGTGTTACCTTCATGCCAACCACACCATCTTTATCAGAGAGGTGTTACCTCCATGCCAACCCCACCATCTTTATCAGAGAGGTGTTACCTCCATGCCAACCCCACCATCTTTATCAGAGAGGTGTTACCTTCATGCCAACCACACCATCTTTATCAGAGAGGTGTTACCTCCATGCCAACACCATCATCTTTATCAGAGAGGTGTTACCTTCATGCCAACCCCACCATCTTTATCAGAGAGGTGTTACCTCCATGCCAACACCATCATCTTTATCAGAGAGGTGTTACCTCCATGCCAACCCCACCATCTTTATCAGAGAGGTGTTACCTTCATGCCAACCACACCATCTTTATCAGAGAGGTGTTACCTTCATGCCAACCCCACCATCTTTATCAGAGAGGTGTTACCTCCATGCCAACACCACCATCTTTATCAGAGAGGTGTTACCCTCATGCCAACACCACCATCTTTATCAGAGAGGTGTTACCTTCATGCCAACCACACCATCTTTATCAGAGAGGTGTTACCTTCATGCCAACCCCACCATCTTTATCAGAGAGGTGTTACCCTCATGCCAACACCACCATCTTTATCAGAGAGGTGTTACCTCCATGCCAACCACACCATCTTTATCAGAGAGGTGTTACCTCCATGCCAACCACACCATCTTCATCAGAGAGGTGTTACCTTCATGCCAACCCCACCATCTTTATCAGAGAGGTGTAACCTTCATGCCAACACCACCATCTTTATCAGAGAGGTGTTACCTCCATGCCAACCCCACCATCTTTATCAGAGAGGTGTAACCTTCATGCCAACACCACCATCTTTATCAGAGAGGTGTTACCTTCATGCCAACCACGCCATCTTTATCAGAGAGGTGTTACCTTCATGCCAACACCACCATCTTTATCAGAGAGGTGTTACCTCCATGCCAACCACACCATCTTCATCAGAGAGGTGTAACCTTCATGCCAACCCCACCATCTTTATCAGAGAGGTGTTACCCTCATGCCAACACCACCATCTTTATCAGAGAGGTGTTACCCTCATGCCAACACCACCATCTTTATCAGAGAGGTGTTACCCTCATGCCAACACCACCATCTTTATCAGAGAGGTGTTACCTCTATGAAAACCCCAGGACCTTCCAAATTCCAAAGCCAGAGGCAGAGGGGTTCAGTTTAGGGGGACAAAATAAACCTTTCCTAGATCACCATTATTGCAACAGTGGTGGTGCACCCTGATCATAATAGGTAGGGGGGAACCTCAGCTAGTACTAAAAAGAAAATCGCTGTGTGAAGAACAAGGTCGATAATACTATCATATGGTGCCCATATATTTGTAGATACCAGCCCTGCAGAACCTGTAGATGGAGCGGCCCCCAAACGCAGGGCAGTGGGGTACTCGGTACCGGGTCCCTTCTTTCTCGGTTCTGGGGATGTCGGTGGCCCGACCTGGTCCGTGGCCCTGCTAAGGGGCGCCCAATTAAAGGTGTAGGTGAGAGTTTGTCAAGTGTTCGTGACGCCACCTGTGGTGTTCAGTCAGGGTGACCGACGCTGCTAGGGGTCCGCTGGGGTGATGGAATGGCAGCTAGATGGTACACCTTCCCACAGGTGAAGTATGTCCCCAGGGCTTCCCCTGATGAGTAGATGGTGATGGTGTAGGTCGCAGTAAATAACGAGGACACAGGGTTGCAGTCTCTTTACCTTTTTACTGAAGGCTTCGGGATCCGCAATCCAGAGCACTGTTAACAGGGCTGGCTGAGACCGGACGGTCCGAAGGCACATCCAGAGTTCCCTTTGCAGGTGGAAATCAGTAGCCTTCCTACTAGCGCCTGGGTGTTGTAGTACCTCCCTGCTGAGCACCACGGGATAGTCCTCACAACTGTCATGTATGTTTCTGTTCTTTCTCTCCGTCCCCCAGATGATATGGATAGGACGCCCCCCCTATGACGGGGTAGGCCTGGAGCTATTTTATAGGGACCCTAGAGACGCCCCTCTCCCACAATTGCCTCCGTTGTCTTCATTAGGTGATTAAGGTGAGGCATCCAACCTATAATTAACTGCCCTGCCGTTGGTTTGAAGTAACGCGTGGAGCCCAATACTTCCTCGGCGTTCCGGCCACCGGCTACGCGCCTCAGTAGGATGTTGCCGATCTCGGGGCACGATTCCTCCTGGTTCTATCGCCTTTGTGCTGTGATCTCGTTTCTCACTCTCCACAATATACTTCGCTTCTTGTCCTTTCTTAAGATACCGCTGCAATGAGGTGCAGGCGCAGCTCCGTAACGTTCTGTCCTTTTTGCTAGGCCACTGTCAGGATCCCACCCCTGACAGAGACCCCTCTGAATCTTCTCCCTGACTTCCTATCCAGCCCCCAGTTTTACCAAAGTGTGAGGAGTGGCCTAATATATAGAACCCTTTGCTCCCCCTGGTGGCCGGAGTGTGAAGTGTAATGTGTGACTGTGATACCTGGTCAGGTGAACTCCTTTCGTGCCATCAGACGTACCATCACTCCCCCTTGTGGCAGAGCGACAGTACTGCAATGACCAGGACTCTGGGGCGCTGCACATAGACGATTACAGACAAGTTATATTACGTGACTTACAGCTGGTGGAGTAGTTCATCTTCCCGTCTGTTCCATCTGGCCCAGACCGCCATGACAACTTCTCAAGTCAGGACTCGTCTGCAGAGAATACAACAAAGACACATTTGACCTCTCACGTTTCCTGCACCGTCTCTATCTATTCACAAACTCCTCATCCTACTGATATATACTGATACCCCAATGGTGAGCTTCTGTATTTGCTCTTATGGCTGGACTTACTGTATGGTACAAAAACAGTGCCCCACATAGAAATGCCTGGCCACCACTGTGCCCCTTACATAGATTTACAGTTGTGCTCAAAAGTTTACATACCCCGGCAGAATTACTGTGTTTTCTCTTTTTACATCATGACAACCCAAAACATCTAAATGCCCGGATCAAAAGTTCACATACCCTGGTGATTCTGGCCTGATAACATGCACAGAAGTTGACACAAATGGGTGTGAATGGCTACTAAAGATAACATCCTCACCTGTGACCTGTTTGCTTGTAATCAGTGTGTGTGCATAAAAGCTGAGTGAGTTTCTGGGATCCAGACAGACTCTTGCATCTTTCATCCAGCCGCTGATGTTTCTGGATTGTGAGTCATGGGGAAAGCAAAAGAATTGTCAACGGATCTAAGGTAAAAGTTGAATTGTATAAAACAGGAAAGTGATACAAAAAGATAGCCAAGGAATTGATAATGCCAGTCAGCAGCGTTCAAACTGTGATTAACAAATGGAAAATTAGAGTCTCTGTAAAAACAAAACTACGGTCAGGTAGACCAACAAAAATCTCATCCACAACTGCCAGGAAAATTGTTTGGGATTTAATATTCCTTTTATATTATTATGTGTTCCTCCTCTCAGTCCTGCCCTCTTTCTTCTACATTACTCTGAGCTTTTCCTCTCAGTCCTGCCCTCTTCCTTCTGCATTACTATCTGCTCCTCCTGTCAGTCTTGCACTCTTCCTTTAACATCCCTATATGCACTTCTCAGTCCTACTCTCTTCCTTCTACATTCCTCTGTGCTCATCCTCTCAGTCCTGTAATCTTCCTTCTACCTTCCTCTGTGCTCCTCCTCTCAGTCCTGTAATCTTCCTTCTACATTTCTCTGTGCTCCTCCTCTCAGTCCTGCTCTCTTCCTTCTACATTCCTCTGTGCTCCTCCTCTCAGTCTTGCTCTCTTCCTTCTACATTCCTCTGTGCTCCTCCTCCAAGTCCTGTCCTCTTATCTTCCACATTACTCTGTGCTCCTCTTCTCAGTCCTGTCCTCTTCCTTCTACATTACTCTGTGCTCCTCCTCTCAGTCATGTCCTCTTCCTTCTACATTATTCTTTGCTCCTCCTCTCAGTCCTGTCCTCTTCTGTCTACTTTCCTCTGTGCTCCTCCTCCCAGTCCTGTCCTTTTCCTTCTACATTCCTCTGTGCTCCTCTTCTCAGTCCTGCTCTCTTCTTTCTACATTACTCTGTGCTATTCCTCTCAGTCCTGTCCTTTTCCTTCTACTTTACTCTGTGCTCCTCCTCTCAGTCATGTCCTCTTCCTTCTCCATTACTCTGTTCTCCTCCTCTCAGTCATGTCCTCTGAATCCTACATTACTCTGTTCTCCTCCTTAGTCATGTCTTCTTCCTTTTACATTCCTCTGTGCTCCTCCTCTCAGTCCTGCTCTCTTCCTTCTACATTCCTCTGGGCTGCTCCTCTCAGTCCTGCCCTCTTCCTTCTACATTCCTCTGTGCTTCTCCTCTCAGTCCTGCTCTCTTCTTTCTACATTCCTCTGTGCTCCTCCTCTCAGTCCTGCTCTCTTCCTTCTACATTCCTCTGTGCTCCTCCTCTCAGTCCTGTCCTCTTCCTTCTACATCACTCTGTGCGCCTCCTCTCAGTCCTGTCCTCTTACCTTCCACATTACTCTGTGCTCCTCTTCTCAGTCCTGTCCTCTTCATTCTACATTATTCTGAGCTCCTCCGCTCAGTCCTGTCCTCTTCCTTCTACTTTCCTCTGTGCTCCTCCTCTCAGTCCTGCTCTCTTCTTTCTACATTATTCTGTGCTCCTCCTCTCAGCCATATCCTCTTCCTTCTACATTACTCTGTGTTCCTCCTCTCAGTCATGTCCTCTTCCTCCTACATTACTCTGTGCTCCTCCTCTTAGTCATGTTCTCTTCCTTCTACATTACTCTATGCTCTTCATCTCAGTCATATCCTCTTCTTTCTACATTACTCTATGCTCTTCCTCTCAGTCATGTCCTCTTCCTTCTACATTACTCTGTGTTCCTCCTCTTAGTCATGTCCTCTTCCTTCTACATTACTCTATGCTCTTCCTCTCAGTCCTGTCCTCGTCCTTCTACGTTACTCTGTGCTCCTCATCTCAGTCATGTCCTCTTCCTCCTACATTACTCTGTGCTCCTCCTCTCAGTCATGTTCTCTTCCTTCTACATTACTCTATGCTCTTCCTCTCAGTCAAGTCCTCTTCCTTCTACATTACTCTGTGCTCCTCCTCTCAGTCATGTCCTCTTCCTCCTACATTACTCTGTGCTCCTCCTCTCAGTCATGTTCTCTTCCTTCTACATTACTCTATGCTCTTCCTCTCAGTCAAGTCCTCTTCCTTCTACATTACTCTGTGCTCCTCTTCTCAGTCAAGTCCTCTTCCTTCTACATTACTCTGAGCTCCTCCTCTCAGTCATGTCCTCTTCCTCCTACATTACTCTGTGCTCCTCCACTTAGTCATGTTCTCTTCCTTCTGCATTACTCTGTGCTCTTCCTCTCAGTCATGTCCTCTTCCTTCTACATTACTCTATGCTCCTCCTCTTAGTCATGTTCTCTTCCTTCTACATTACTCTGTGCTCCTCCACTTAGTCATGTTCTCTTCCTTCTGCATTACTCTGTGCTCTTCCTCTCAGTCATGTCCTCTTCCTTCTACATTACTCTATACTCTTCCTCTCAGTCATGTCCTCTTCCTTCAACATTATTCTGTGTTCCTCCTCTTAATCATGTCCTCATCTTCTACATTACTCTATGCTCTTCCTCTCAGTCATGTCCTCTTCCTTCAACATTACTCTGTGTTTCTCCTCTTAGTCATGTCCTCATCCTTCTACATTACTCTATGCTCTTCCTCTCAGTCATGTCCTCTTCCTTCTGCATTACTCTGTGATCCTCCTCTCAGTCCTGTCCTCATCCTTCTACATTACTCTATGCTCTTCCTCTAAGTCATGTCCTCTTCCTTCTACATTACTCTGTGCTCCTCCTCTTAGTCATGTTCTCTTCCTTCTACATTACTCTATGCTCTTCCTCTCAGTCATGTCCTCTTCCTTCTACATTACTCTATGCTCTTCCTCTCAGTCATGTCCTCTTCCTTCTACATTACTCTATGCTTCTCCTCTCAGTCATGTCCTCTTCCTTCTACATTACTCTATGCTCCTCCTCTGAGTCATGTCCTCTTCCTTCTTCATTACTCTGTGCTCCTCCTCTCAGTCATATTCTCTTCCTTCTACATTACTCTATGCTCTTCCTCTCAGTCATGTCCTCTTCCTTCTACATTACTCTGTGTTCCTCCTCTTAGTCATGTCCTCATCCTTCTACGTTACTCTATGCTCTTCCTCTCAGTCATGTCCTCTTCCTTCAACATTACTCTGTGTTACTCCTCTTAGTCATGTCCTCATCCTTCTACATTACTGTATGCTCCTCCTCTGAGTCATGTCCTCTTCCTTCTGCATTACTCTGTTCTCCTCCTCTTTGTCATGTCCTCTACCTTCTACATTACTCTATGCTCTTCCTCTTAGTCATGTCCTCTTCCTTCTACATTACTCTGTTCTCCTCCTCTTAGTCATGTCCTCTACCTTCTACATTACTCTATGCTCTTCCTCTCAGTCTTGTCATCTTCCTTCTACATTACTCTGTGATCCTCCTCTTAGTCATGTCCTCTTCCTTCTACATTACTCTGTGATCCTCCTCTCAGTCCTGTCCTCTTCCTTCTACATTACTCTGTGTTCCTCCTCTTAGTCATGTCCTCTTCCTTCTACATTACTCTATGCTCTTCCTCTTAGTCATGTCCTCTTCCTTCTACATTACTCTGTTCTGTGCTCCTCCTATTAGTCCTGTCCTCTTCCTTCTACATTACTCTGTGCTCCTCCTCTTAGCCATGTCCTCTACCTCCTACATTATTCTGTGATCCTCCTCTCAGTCCTGTCCTCTTCCTTCTACATTACTCTGTGCTCCTCCTCTCAGTCATATGCTCTTCCTTCTACATTACTCTGTGATCCTCCTCTCAGTCCTGTCCTCTTCCTTCTACATTACTCTGTTCTCCTCCTCTTAGTCATGTCCTCATCCTTCTACATTACTCTATGCTCTTCCTCTTAGCCATGTCCTCTTCCTTCTACATTACTCTGTGATCCTCATACTAGACCGCCATTCTTAAACTAAACATGGACAGATCACACTCTCTTCCACCTTGGAAGCTTTCAACCTGCAACCTGAAAAGCACCACTTTTGGAAGGCATACAGCTCCACCCTGCAGTAGCCCTGTTGCCACCGCTTCTTCCTTCACCCACTGTCTCCATCCCTTTTTGACTGTCTATCCTCCTGTTCAGAGTCCTCTTTCCTATTGGAGGGCTGTCTCTTAGCCTTGGTTAGTTATACTTATTTTTTTCTTTGTTGTGCATTGGTGATTGTTATGTATTGTACAAATTGTTATAGAAGGTTCAGAGCCCTGGAAATATAAATAATAATATAATAATAATAAGATAATTGTTATCTCCTACCTGTTATGATAATGCGATAACTGGTAATTCTGCCCTCAGAATACAGTGAAACGTGATCTCTGCAAAACAGGAAGTGTTAATGTATTGGAAAAGCAAACTGCAATCTGACATATTTATTATTTTAGCTACTGTGGATTTTAACAACGGCTCATTTATTGGTGATACATTCCCCTTAGATACAGTGCTTGGACAACGTCGGGCTCGGTTGCTTTAGATGCAGATGATAGTCTCAGGATGTTCTGACTTAAGTCCCTTGAGCTTTTCTTATGATGGTTATTGGGGAGTCTGTGCGCTCCTTGGAGATCATATTGGGTGTCATCCACAAGAGGCATTTCTTCTTGGAGTGGCGTACGGTCACATCGAGCGCCCGTCCTACAGCCATCGAGCTGGATAAGTGAAGATGTCCTCTCTGGTGGCTTCCACCAGTTCTGATGCAGAGCGCAGCAGCCGAATTGACTTTGCCTCCAGTTGCTGCGCTCTGCATAGGCAGGGACCTGTAGGAGAAAGCATAAGTATGACGAATAGAACTTTGTCATCTCATTTGCTGCCTATCCAGAGCACAGGCAGGTGATGACAACGTCACGTAGACAGCTCTGCATAGGTGGCAACAGAGATGAGAGAGGGCTGAGCATCTACAAGGGTTATGGCTAGGTTTAGGGCTAGAGTAATAAAATAATTACATAAAAAAATGAAAAAAGGTATTAAAATAAAAAATGATTAGTAATTACAACTTACAACTTTAATTTTAAGATTTAATGTCGGGTATCAGCAAAAAGCAGAAAATCTATAGGGCAAAAGAGCGAACAAAAATGATGTGAATGTTATTCGTTGACGTTTTTACGCCAAATTCTTCCAAATGATGCCCCGACTTCATGAATTTTGCACAAAGCAAAAAATGTTGTTTATTTTTGTATTTAACCTTTTTGGTAACCCTTTAGCATAAAAACTTGCATGTATTTACAAAATGACTCAAAAACTGTGCAAAAAAAATTCTCATAGAATCACTGCAGTGGGAAGACTGGAGTATATCGGTGCAAAAAAAAAATTGCAATTTAAAAAAAAAAAAAAAAGTCCCAAATGATGAAACAGCCAAAGACATCTGGAAACCCCAAACCTCGACCTAAGTAGTGAACATAAAAATAATAAGAAAAAAAAACTAAAAGCAAACTTATAAAAAATACACTTATAAAAAAACGCAAATTCAAAGAATAAAGTATAAATGAAAAATAGCTGAAAATACAAAAAAAAAACTGCACAAAAACAGCCAAAAATGAAATTAAGGAACATATATAAAGTACACATTACAGTCACATGCACATAAATAAAATATGCACACACACATTACACACATATAAAGGCTATGTAGATTATTAATATGTACATTTTATCAATACACAAATACATATACACATTTTATAGATATGCACACATTACACATAGATACATATTTCCCAAATATACGAATTACTCACATATACACACATTACATAAATATACACATTATATATATATATATACTGTATATATATATATATATATATATATATATATATATATATATATATATGGGTCAAAATTGGAACAGCATCACATATTACCGCATTGTCGTGCAGCGCTTTCCCAACCAATGTTCAATTGGCCTCCAGTAATAAAGATAAAAAAGGAAAACAGCACAAAAATTAAAGAAAAAACGGGCTTTAATGCCTGAACGTCGTGGAGTCTTTAATTTTTGTGCTGTTTTCCTTTTTTATCTTTATATATATATATATATATATATATATATATATACACACACGTTTCCGAAAAGTACAGATTGCACACATATACACACATTTCACAGTTATACACAAATATACACGTTTCACCATTATATATTACACACATATACACAAATATACACATCACACAAATATACACATTTCACAAATAGAAACATTACACACACATACAGTGGGTGCGGAAAGTATTCAGACCCCTTTAAAATTTTCACTCTTTGTTTTGTTGCAGCCAGTTGGTAAATTTAAAAAAGTTCATTTTTCTCATTAATGTGCACTCTGCACCCCATCTTGACTGAAAAAAAACAGAAATGTAGACATTTTTGCAAATTTATTGAAAAACAAAAACTGAAATATCACATGGTCATAAGTCTTCAGACCCTTTGCTCAGACACTCATATTTAAGTCACATGCTGTCCATTTCCTTGTGATCCTCCTTGAGGCCTGTCCCACACGTCCAGATAATTCCGGTACCGGAAACAATCGGTACCGGAATTATCCGTGTCCGTGTGCCCCTACGTTTCTGGTGTACATCAGTGTGGCACACGTGTGCCGCCCGTGTGCCCACTGGGTACCACACACACCGTGCTGGGTACCACACGTACCAGCATCTGGTGCTGAATCCGTGATTCATATCTTCCCTGCAGCAGCGTTTGCTGCATAGAAGATATGAATAATAGTGTTTAAAAGAAATATCTATCTGTCCCCTGCCCTCACACCCCCTGTGCGCCCCCCCCGCTGTTCTGAAAATACTCACCCGCCTCCCTCGTTGGCTGTCGCTGCTTCCTGTCCTGGCCGCACCTTCTACTGTATGCGGTCACGTGGGGCCGCTCATTTACAGTCATGAATAGGCGGCTCCACCCCTATGGGAGGTGGAGCCACATATTCATGACTCTAATCGGCGGCCCCATGTGACCGCATACAGTAGAAGGTGCGGCCAGGAAAGGACACTGCGAGAGAGGCGGGCGAGTATTTTCAGAACAGCGGGGGGGGGGGCGCACAGGGGGTGGGGGGAAGGGGGAACAGATAGATCTTTCTTTTAAACACTATTATTCATATCTTCTATGCAGCAAACGCTGCTGCAGAGAAGATATGAATCGCGGCTTCAGCACCATGTGGGGGGGACAGCGCTTACTGTAGCGCTGTCTCCTGCACGGCACAGGGACTGCACACGGAGAAAGTCTATGTGCGGTACGTGTTTTACACGGACCCATTGACTTTAATGGGTCCGTGTAATACGTGCGCTCCCACGAACACTGACATGTCTCCATGTTTGGCACGCGGAGACACGGTCCGCAAAAAATCAATGACATCTGCACAGATGCATTGATTTTAATGTGTTTACGTGTGTCAGTGGCTCCGGTACGTGAGGAAACTGTCACCTCACGTACCGGAGCCACTGACGTGTGAAACCGGCCTGAGATGGTTCTACTCCTTCATTGGAGTCCAGCTTTGTGTAATTAAACTGATAGGACTTGATTTGGAAAGGCGCACACCTGTCTATATAAGACCTCACAGCTCACAGTGCATGTCAGACCAAATGAGAATCATGAGGTCAAAGAAACTGACCAAGGAGCTCAGAGACAGAATTGTGGCAAGGCACAGATCTGGCCAAGGTTACAACAGAATTTCTGCAGTACTCAAGGTTCCTAAGAGCACAGTGGCCTCCATAATCCTTACATGGAAGAAGTTTGGGACCACCAGAAGTCTTCCTAGACCTGGCCGTCCAGCCAAACTGAGCAATCGTGGGAGAAGAGCCCTGTTGAGAGAAGTAAAGAAGAACCCCAAGATCACTGTGGCTGAGCTCCAGAGATGCAGTAGGGAGATGGGAGAAAGTTCCACAAAGTCAACTATCACTGCAGCCCTCCACCAGTCGGACCTTTATGGCAGAGTGACCTGAGGGAAGCCTCTCCTCAGTGCAAGACATATGTAAGCCTGCATAGAGTTTGCTAAAAAACACATGAAGGACTCCCAGACTATGAGAAATAAGATTGTCTGGTCTGATGAGACGAAGATAGTCCTTTTTGGTGATAATTCTAAGCGGTATGTGTGGAGAAAACCAGGCACTGCTCATCACCTGCCCAATACAAACCCAACAGTGAAACATGGTGGTGGCAGCATCACGCTATGGAGGTGTTTTTCAGCTGCAGGGACAGGATGACTGGTTGTCATTGAAGGAAACATGAATGCGGCCAAGTACAGAGATATCCTGGATGAAAACCTCTTCCAGAGTGCTCTGGACCTCAGACTTGGCCGAAGGTTCACCTTCCAACAAGACAATGACCCTAAGCACATAGCTAAAATAACAAAGGAGTGGCTTCAGAACAACTCTGTGACCATTCTTGACCGGCCCAGCCAGAGCCCTGACCTAAACCCAACTGAGCATCTCTGGAGAGACCTGAAAATGGCGTCCACCAACGTCCACCATCCAACCTGACGGAGCTGGAGAGGATCTGCAAGGAAGAATGGCCGAGGATCCCCAAATCCAGGGGTGAAAAACTTGTTGCATCATTCCCAAGAAGACTCATGGCTGTACTAGCTCAAAAGGTGCTTCTACTCAATACTGAGCAAAGGGGCTGAAGACTTAGGACCATGTGATATTTCAGTTTTTACTTTTTTAGTAAATTTGCCAAAATTTCTACATTTGTTTTATTTCAGCCTAGATGGGGCACAGTGTACATTAATGAGAAAAAAATGAACTTTTTTGAATTTACCAAATGGCTGCAATGAAACAAAGAATGAAAAATGTAAAGGGGTCTGAATACTTTCCGTACCCACTGTATACACATTACACACATATACACATTACTAAAATATCACAGATATCCACTCGGTGCAGTCAGGCGGCTCCCCAATGTCTTGGGTAGGAGAATCTACCTGGGAAAGGAGAATATATTGTGTCAGACAAGGCTGTGGAGGCAGATTGTGTCTCTGGGATATGGGAGTAGTATAGTATATAGGGGTCTAACACTATATGATGGGCACCGGTCAGCTCCCTGAGTGGGTCCTTCTCTTCTGTTCTTCTGATGGACGGTTCCCATGTAAAGAGACACCTTACCTGATGTAACAATAAAATCCCATTTCCTTCTCGAGGAATACTGTGAACTGCAGAAAGCACGATGACGGGTCGGAGCCGGCTGATTTGAATAAATCCCAGATGTTTATTTTGCATTGATGTAGTGTCAGGTGGATTTATTACTACAGCCTATTCATCGGGTGCCAGTACCTTATGTGGCGCTATATGGTGGCAGAGCATGATACATGTGACCCACCACAGACCCAGCGCTCCTATATACTCTCCTCTTATTGGACTGGAGTTGGAGTATCCTGGGAGTTGTAGTTTCCGGACAACTTTTGTAAATTGGACGCTATTAGTGTACTTTC
This sequence comes from Ranitomeya variabilis, assembly GCF_051348905.1. NCBI lineage: Eukaryota > Metazoa > Chordata > Amphibia > Anura > Dendrobatidae > Ranitomeya > Ranitomeya variabilis. The sequence goes on from NC_135232.1 coordinate 30,451,594, forward strand.
ATCAGTGATTAATAATGAAGTATTATGACAAGTATTAGAATCTAGATTGTAATGCTTTAATACAGCACAATAGTCCACAAAGAAAAATGCCGCACAGCGTGCAAATCCTAATGACAATATAATGTATAGTGTAATTTACAATGCAAATAATACCACCATAATGTTCCCAAATAATGCCACCATAATGTTCACAAACAATACCACCATAATGTTCCCAAACAATACCACCATAATGTTCCCAAATAATACCACCATAATGTTCCCAAATAATACCACTATAATGTTCCCAAATAATACCATAATGTTCCCAAATAATACCACCATAATGATCACTAATAATACCACCATAATGTTCCCAAATAATACCACTATAATCTTCCCAAACAATACCACCATAATATTCCCAAATAATACCACCATAATGTTCCCAAATAATACCATCATAATGTTCCCAAATAATACCACCATAATATTCCCAAATAATACCACCATAATGTTACCAAATAATACCACCATAATGTTACCAAATAATACCACCATAATGTTCCCAAATAATACCACCATAATGTTACCAAATAATACCACCATAATGTTCCCAAATAATACCACCATAATGATCCCAAATAATACCACTATAATGCTCCCAAATAATACCACCATAATGTTCTCAAATAATACCACCATAATGTTCACAAATAATACCACTATAATGTTCCCAAATAATACCACCATAATGTTACCAAATAATACCTCCATAATGTTCCCAAATAATACCACCATAATGTTACCAAATAATACCTCCATAATGTTCCCAAATAATGCCACCATAATGTTCACTAACAATACCACCATAATGTTCCCAAATAATACCACCATAATGTTCCCAAATAATACCACCATAATGTTCACAAATAATACCACTATAATGTTCCCAAATAATACCACCATAATGTTACCAAATAATACCTCCATAATGTTCCCAAATAATACCACCATAGAGTACCAAAATAATAAAACTATAATGTTCCCAAATAATGCCACCATAATGTTCCCAAATAATACCACTATAATGATCCCAAATAACACCACCATAATGTTCCCAAATAATACCACCATAATGTTCCCAAAAAAACACTATAATGAGCCCAAATAATACCACCATAATGTTCCCAAATAATACCACTATAATGATCCCAAATAACACCACCATAATGTTCCCAAATAATACCACCATAATGTTCCCAAATAATACCACCATAATGTTACCAAATAATACCACCATAATGTTCCCAAATAATACCACCATAATATTCCCAAATAATACCACCATAATGTTCCCAAATAATACCACCATAATGTTACCAAATAATACCACCATAATGTTCCCAAATAATACCACCATAATATTCCCAAATAATACCACCATAATGTTCCCAAACAATACCACCATAATGTTCCCAAATAATACCACCATAATGTTCCCAAATAATACCACTATAATGTTCCCAAATAATACCATAATGTTCCCAAATAATACCACCATAATGATCACTAATAATACCACCATAATGTTCCCAAATAATACCACTATAATGTTCCCAAACAATACCACCATAATATTCCCAAATAATACCACCATAATGTTCCCAAATAATACCATCATAATGTTCCCAAATAATACCACCATAATATTCCCAAATAATACCACCATAAAATTCCCAAATAATACCACCATAATGTTACCAAATAATACCACCATAATGTTCCCAAATAATACCACCATAATGTTCCCATATAATACCACCATAATGTTCCCAAATAATACCACCATAATGTTCCCAAATAATACCACCATAATGATCCCAAATAATACCACTATAATGCTCCCAAATAATACCACCATAATGTTCTCAAATAATACCACCATAATATTCCCAAATAATACCACCATAATGTTCCCAAATAATACCACCATAATATTCCCAAATAATACCACCATAATGTTCCCAAACAATACCACCATAATGTTCCCAAATAATACCACCATAATGTTCCCAAATAATACCACTATAATGTTCCCAAATAATACCATAATGTTCCCAAATAATACCACCATAATGATCACTAATAATACCACCATAATGTTCCCAAATAATACCACTATAATGTTCCCAAACAATACCACCATAATATTCCCAAATAATACCACCATAATGTTCCCAAATAATACCATCATAATGTTCCCAAATAATACCACCATAATATTCCCAAATAATACCACCATAAAATTCCCAAATAATACCACCATAATGTTACCAAATAATACCACCATAATGTTCCCAAATAATACCACCATAATGTTCCCATATAATACCACCATAATGTTCCCAAATAATACCACCATAATGTTCCCAAATAATACCACCATAATGATCCCAAATAATACCACTATAATGCTCCCAAATAATACCACCATAATGTTCTCAAATAATACCACCATAATGTTCTCAAATAATACCACCATAATGTTCCCAAATAATACCACCATAATATTCCCAAATAATACCACCATAATGTTCCCAAATAATACCACTATAATGCTCCCAAATAATACCACCATAATGTTCTCAAATAATACCACCATAATGTTCCCAAATAATACCACCATAATGTTCACAAATAATACCACGATAATGTTACCAAATAATACCTCTATACAGTGTGCAAATAATGCAGCAATATTTTGTTCAAATACTACCCTCATACAGTGCAGAAATAATACTGCTGTATTTGTGACCAATTATTGTCACCTTACATCACCGAACTAATACAACTATACAATGACCAAATGTCACTATATGGGGTCTAAATAACTCTGCCATACAGAGCCAAAATAATACCACCATAAAGTGTAAAAATAATAATAGGGTAATTTAATGGCAACATAATATACCTATAGAGTTCCCAAATAATACCACTATACAATTACAATTAAAACCACTGAACAGTACCCAAATACATCTTAAAGGGATGATTACTATAAAATGCATTGCAGAAATAATACTGCTGGACAATGTCCAAATAATGCCACCATACAGCTCCCTAATAAAACAGCTTTACACAGTGCCCAAATAATTTTGTTATACAGTGCCCATATAATTCTGTTATACAGTGCCAAAGTAATTCTATTATAATGTTCTCAACTAATATTGTCATACAGTACTGAAATAATACCTCCATACAATGCCAAAATAATACCACCTTAAAGTGCATAAATAATATCGGTGTAAAGTGCCAAAATAATTACATGATAAATTGCAAAATAATGTTGCCATAAAGTGCCAGAATAATACCATCAAAAAGTGTAAACATAATACCACCATACAATGCCAAAATAATAGCACCAGAAAGTGCCAAAATAATACAGCCATATAATGCCAAAATAATACAGCCATATAATGCCAAAATAATTCCCCTATAAAGTATAAAGTGCAGAAATAATACCGCTATACAATGACAAAATAATACCGCTATAAAGTGCAAAAATAAATTAAGATTAACGTGAAGAGAAGTGGAGCACTCCTTTAAGGATTTCTGTTTTCTATCCCAGCAGGAATTCATAGTTATGTCTTGCTGTATAATGCCCCGAGGGGCTGTACAGACCCCTAGATGGTGACAATTAAGGGCCCTTTTTATAGTTGCTATAATCCATCACACAGCAGCTTTGTCTGTAATGTTTCTGCATCTCACATAATCTGCGGCTCCACTCTGGGGCTCAAGGTAAAACCGAAATGTTCAACTACCATGAAATGCCTTTAATCCGTTACCCAGTAATAAAGGCGTCTGCTAATACGGCACCGGCACAGAATCACTACAGATGGCACACGTCTGATGTATCAGCTGCGGCCTCTGTGGGGACATCATGGCGGGAAATGTTCCTGATCTACTCACTACCTCTGCTGCTGTCAGGGAACGCAAACATCGGTACCTCATCCCGGAGCCGAAACCTCGTCCTCACCAGGGACAATGCTGGAGCCGGTACACGAGTCCGTCCGCATCATATGAGCGGAATACAGAAGTCTACACATCCATCCAACCGTCCATCCATCCATCCATCCATTCACCCACTCATTTATCCATCCATCCATTCACCCACTCATCCATCCAACCGTCCACCCACCCATTCATTCTTTATCCATCCAACCATGCATCCATTCACCCACTCATTTATCCATCCACCCACTCATCCATCCAACCATCCATCCATTCACCCACCCACTCATCCATCCATTCACCCACTCATCCATCCATTCACCCACCCACTCATCCATCCAACCGTCCATCCATCCATCCATTCATGCATCCATTCACCCACTCATTTATCCATCCACCCACTCATCCATCCAACCATCCATCCATTCACCCACCCACTCATCCATCCATCCATTCACACACTCATCCATCCATTCACCCACCCAATCATCCATCCAACCATCCATCCATTCACCCACCCACTCATCCATCCATCCATCCATTCACCCACTCATTTATCCATCCACCCACTCATCCATCCAACCGTCCATCCATTCACCCACCCACTCATCCATCCAACCGTCCATCCATCCATTCATCCATCCATCCATTCACCCACTCATTTATCCATCCACCCACTCATCCATCCAACCATCCATCCATTCACCCACCCACTCATCCATTCACCCACCCACTCATCCATCCATCCATTCACCCACTCATCCATCCATTCACCCACCCACCCATCCATCCGTCCAACCACTCATCCATCCATTCACCCATCCATCCATTCACCCACTCATTTATCCATCCACCCACTCATCCATCCATTCACCCACTGATCCATCCAACCGTCCACCCACCCATTCATCCTTTATCCATCCAACCATGCATCCATTCACCCATCCATCCATCCATTCACCCACTCATTTATCCATCCACTCATCCATCCAACGGTCCATCCATTCACCCACCCGTCCATCCACTCATCCATCCATCCATTCACCAACCCACTCATCCATTCACCCACCCACCCACTCATCCATCCATCCATTCACCCACCCATCCACTCATCCATCCATTCACCCACCCACCCACTCATCCGTCCATCCATCCATCATCCATTCACCCACCCACTCATCCACCCATCCATCATCTATTCACCTAACCACTCATCCGTCCATCCATCCATTCTCCCACCCACTCATCCGTCCATCCATCCATTCTCCCACCCACTCATCCGTCCATCCATCCATTCTCCCACCCACCCTCTCATCCACTCACCCACAGTTCCATCCATCTGGCACATCTGATTGTGGCGTCACATATTATCAGTAGTTTATTTAAAGGGGCAGTTCCATCAGAAAGGGATAGTTCCATAGAGGAAAGCAGGTGAAATTCCTCTTCATCTTCAGCTTTTTAGCAAGGATTTATCACAGAATTCACTGATATTTGGATTTGTTCATAATTCCCTCCAACTTCACTAAAGCCCCAGTTCCAGCTGCCAAAATACAGTCTCAAAGCACAATGCTGCCCCCACCATGCCTCACTGTGGGAATAGTGCTTTTCTGGTGATGCGCGGTGCTGGCTTTACGCCTCTGGGAATTATGGCCGATAGTACAACCTTGGTCTGATCAGATGTAACACGTTACCCACAGGCTTTTGGCAGCTGTTTGGTAACACACGGCCGGGTTTGGATGCTTTTCTTTGTAAGATGAGGCTTCCATCTTGCCCTCCTCCCCACAGGCCGGACATGTGAAGAATACGGGAGATTGTTGTCACATGCAGGACACAACCAGGATCGACCATGAATTCCTGCAGCTCCTTTAATGTTACCGTCGGCTCTCGGCGGTCGCTGGCGCTGTCGGCTGTTTAGGACTTCCCCAGTTCTAAGAGGGGGCTCACACTTATGCAACCACGTCAGTTCTGTTCCAATGTCTCCCTCCGGATCTGTGCAGATTATGGCCGACATTAATGGTGGGTTATGAAATTATTCTTACATGACAAAAAAAAGACCTTTTAACGGGGGGGTGTAGACTTTTTGTATCCAGTGTAGCAGAGCTGAGTGTCACTGACTGGACACAATTGACATGAAACTGTGTTGTTTGTGGTTTACATGGGACTGCAGTTCAAATGCCTCCCATTAGGCCAGTATATCAGCTGTGATTTTACATAGGACTGCGCGCAGGGTGGTGACGCATGATGCAGGCATGGCCACAGTCACTAAGCAGAGCGGAGTTTGTCATGTCACACCGCATTATAATACGTTAGGAGTGGTTTTACATAGGACTGCAGGCAGACCTACCTCATTTTACACTACAGACTAGAGCTAGGTCTTGTTACGTAGCCTTACATGGGACTGCAGCTTTATCTCAGCACAGAGGAGGCGGCCGCCCAGGACCGGCACCGGCCGCGGGCTCAGCCCCTCAATCACGGTGTCACAGCCGCCCCTCCCGCCCGCCGTGGAGGATTACACGGGAGGAGCCGGATTACACGGGAGGAGCCGGGGGCGGCGCGGGGTTTGCTGCCAGCACTGACGCTCCCGTCAGGGGCAGAGACACTCGGGGCAGAACCGACGGCGGCGAAACATAAGGAGACCGGGAGCAGCTGGAGGGAGCCGGCGGAGGAGGAGAGCCGGCACCGGGCACCGCCGGAGGAGGAGAGCCGGCACCGGGCACCGCCGGAGGAGGAGAGCCGGCACCGGGCACCGCCGGAGGAGGAGGAGAGCCGGCACCGGGCAGGGAGACACCGGACTGTACCCCACAAATCCCTGCAGCCCGGACATGGGGGAGCCGGGACAGGACGCAGCCCGGGGTCCTGCGGGGAGACTCGGGGAGGGATGCCCCCTGCTGCCGCGGACAGGTAACAGCGTGCGCTCTGTATACTGTATAATATCCCCTCGGTATAGCGCTCTGCTGGGGGGCAGCAGATGGAGCGGGGCTGGACCTCTGTGATCTATCAGATGGAGGCACAGCCACAGTGCACGGCCACAGAGGTGGGAGGGGGGTGAATATATCCCGAGTGTGTGTATACTGTATGTATATATATATATATATATATCGAGTGTAAGTGTGTATATAGTGTGTGTGTGTATATACTGTATGTGTATATAGTGTGTGTGTGTGTGTGTATATGTATAGCGAGTGTAAGTGTGTGTGTATTATACTGTATGTGTATATATTGTGTGTATATATATATATATATATATATATATCTAGTGTAAGTATCTCTGTCGGCATATACTGTATGTGTGTATAGTGTGTGTGTGTATATATGTATATGTGTGTATATAGCGAGTGTAAGTATGTGTGTATATATATATGTGCATATGCTGTGTGTATATAGCGAGTGTAAGTGTGTGTGTGTATACTGTATGTGTATATATATATATATATATATATATATATATATATATATATATATAGTGTGTGTGTTTATAGCTAGTGTAAGTATCTCTGTCTGCATATACTGTGTGTATATAGTGTATGTGTGTGTGTGTATATATATATATATATATATATATATATAATGTGCATATAGTGTGTGTATATGCAATATAAATATATATGTGTGTGTCTCCCCCTCTCGTGTGTGTATACACATATATATTTCTCAGTAGCATTGTATCCTTACACTGTGATTGATCTTGTTCCTGTATCTGTGTGAGATATGAGGGTATATATATATATATATATATATATATATATATATATATATATATATATATATATATATATATATAATATTATAGCGACATTTATTCCATGGCGCTTTACATGGGAGGAGGGGTATACATAATAAAAACAAGTACAGTAATCTTAAGCAACACAAGTCAGGACTGGTCCATGAGGAGAGAGGACCCTGCCCGCGAGGGCTCACTCTCTCGTATGTGTGTATGTGTATATATATATATATATATTTCTCAGTAGTTCCACTTCCTTACACTGTGATTGATCTTGTTCCTGTATCTGTGTGAGCCACGAGAGTATATATATATATATATACAGCTCTATAGATGCAGGGGTCTCGGGGGTATATAGGGGTCTGCATACACTGATACATTGTAACATGCAGGAGTAGAGATCAGAAAACTTATCCCACCGCCTCCATCCTGCCCCGGGACCACCCCTCCTCGGACGGACTTATTATGTAACCTAGCAACAAGCCGACTTTGATACATTTTGTTCTTATTTTCCTTCTGATTTCCTATTTGTCACGTTTTGTGTCTGATTTGTTTGATCTGCGCCACTTTCCTAATTCTGGCGCCAGGGACAGGCGTGTTTTGCAGAGATGAGCGGTTGTTATGTTTGTAGTGACCAATACCCCCAGATTGGGATTAGGGGTCTGCGCCTCTGGACTGGGATTAGTGGTGTGGACGGATTAGCTGTCTGTGCCCCTCAGACTGAGATTAGTGACCTGAGCCCCCACATTGGGTATAGAGGTCGGTCCCATGTGATTGGGGTGAGTGACCAATACCCCCAGATTGAGATTAGGGGTCTGTAGCCCTTCTGAGGGATTGCTGTCTGGAGCCCTGAAACATTGGGTTCTGCAGTTGCCAGATTAGGATGATCGGACTGTCCATGATTCTTGGGATTTGCAATCTCTGCCTCTTTCACCTTGTGTTTGGGATTGTTGATCTCCATGACTTCCAAGATTAGTGATCCAGACCCTCAGATTAGGATTAGTTGCCTGCACTATCCAACTGGGATTAGTGACCGGCCCCCCAGAATGAGAAGCATCTCACCCCCTTATATTGGGGTTTGTGCCCAGGTGCTTTGGGATTAAACGTTTGTGTCCTCCTCAGACTAAGATTAGCAGCCTGCACCCCCGGACTATATCCTCCTATGAGGACTCGGGGCTCACACAACTTCAACTTCAGATTAATCCCAAAATTGGGATTGGCGATTTGTATAATCAAATGAATATTGGCCTTCACCCCCCGAGGATATGCACCTCCAGGCTAGGATTTGTGGTCTGTGCCCCCAGATTTGGATTAGGGGTCTGCACCTCCAGACTATGATTAGTGATCTGTACTCCACCAGATATGGATTAGGGGTCTGCAACTCCAGACTAGGATTAGCGGTCTGTCCTCCCCTAGATTGGAATAAAGGGTCTGCACCCCCAGACTAGGATTAGTGATCTGCACCTCCAGATTTGCATTAGTGATCTGTCCTCCCCTATATTGGGATTAGTGATCTGTATCTCCAGATTGGGATTAGGGGTCTGCACCTCCAGACCTGGATTAGTGATCTGTACTCCCAGATTTGCATTAGTGAGCTGTCCTCCCCTAGACCCTAGATTGGGATTAGTGATCTGTACCCCCAGACTAGGATTAGTGATCTGTACTCCCCTAGATTGGGATTGGTGATCTGTACCCCCAGATTTGCATTAGGGGTCTGTACTCCTTCCCCCTTCCCAGATTGGGATTAGGGGTCTGCACCTCCAGACTAGGATTACTGATCTGTACTCCTAGATATGCATTAGGGGTCTATACTCCCCTAGATTAGGATTAGTGATCTGTACCCCCCAGACTAGGATTAGTGATCTGTACCCCAGACTAGGATTAGGGGTCTGCACCTCCAGACTAGGATTACTGATCTGTACTCCTAGATATGCACTAGGGGTCTATACTCCCCCAGACTAGGATTAGTGATCTGTACCCCAGACTAGGATTAGGGGTCTGCACCTTCAGACTAGGATTAGTGATCTGTACTCCAGACTAGGATTAGGGGTCTGCACCTTCAGACTAGGATTAGTGATCTGTACTCCCAGATTTACATTAGGGGTCTGTACTCACCCAGATTGGGATTAGGGGTCTGCACCTCCAGACTAGGATTAGTGTTCTTCTGATTTAGGATTCGGGGACTGCGCTGAATCCTGCACCACTGAGATTGGGATTAGAGCCTTGCACCCCCAGGTTTTATTGGCCGTCACGGACCCGTAAATCTAATCTGAGAGTTTCCTCTACAGGATTTATAATCTGACGTCTCGCTCCCCGTGACATGGCGGCAATGTAAACAGACAGGATCCGCCGCTCGCCGGCATCAAAGCAACTTTTAATTATGGAGCGAAATCTCTTTTATAGGGCGATGCACCCGCTAATCAGAGGGCGACGCTCTGCGATCTGACGGTCAGCCACCCAGAAGTTGGATTAAATGTTAATCTCTTGGGGGGGAGAAGGAAATCCTTTTTAATTTAATAAGGGCATCAAATGAACTTTTGGATTTACACCGCGACGTCTCGTCCTCTGCGCGCTCGCCAGGCGGCACTTCACAATATGTCGCACAGCACCTGAGAGAAGGAAGGGGTTAACTGGACTTCAGCCCAGCAGGCAGAATATCCCAGTGTCTTTGGCGCCACCCAGTGGCCCGTGGTGGTCTAGCACTGGTACAAGCGACAACTCTTGCGCTCTGCTGTTCCTTGCGCCTTGGGGCCGGTCAGCTGCCCCCAAAACTGTCACCCAGGGGGGTTTGCTTTCATGCCATCCAAGCCGGTTAACCCTTTAAGAAAAAAAAATAAAATTAAGTATCATGAACCTGAGTGGTGAGCGGAGGATTTACAAGGAGAGGAGAATAAGACCGGCTCGGCTCTGCTACATTTAGCAAGATGCCCCTTTAAGAAACAGTATGCAATTTATGTCCCAATAAAAGAGACCCATGTGCTCCCTTGTTGCTGGGATTCGCCTGTGATTGTGAGACTACAACTCCCAGTATGTCCTCTCTACAGTATAAGGCCATGTTTCCACGTGCAAAAATATAGCATTTTATTTTCTGCCCCAAAATATACAAATCAGCAATCATTCCCCTTTTTTATACTTTTTTTTATGTAGATTTTATTAATGTGCAGAAATTCTGGGATTCTGCATGAAAAACACAATTGCATTTTTTAGACGTTTTTTCAGGATCCACATAGAAGCCTATAGGAGGGAAAAAAAAGCCTCAAAACCGCAGAGTTCAGCGGCGTCTTTAGACCACAGGGGGGCGTCGTTTTCATGAAATCACATGTAAACCGCAGCAGATTTTCTGCACAAAAAAAAAGTGGAAAAAAAACCTTAGAAATGCGACATTCTAGAGAAAAGTAGCCAAAAAGGCTGCGAAAAACAGTAAGTCTGCACACAAACGTCTTTTTGCTGAATTTTTGAAGGAGACACTGTTTATTTGCACGCTGGGTGTTTCAAGGAGTTTTTGGAGCGGAAACTTCTAACTTTTTTTTTTTTTTAATTTGTCTAGTTTTTTGGTGTTTTTCACCTACTTTTGATTTGCACCAAATTCTTCCTTTAATTTGTGACTTTTTTAAGTCTATTTTTCGTGTTTACTTTTTCCAGACTTTTGTATCCGATTCATAAATTGCAACTTTTAAAATAAATAAATAAACAAAAACTCAATATTTCTGTCCCAAAAAAATTTACTCTAATCCTTCTGGATTGATTTTTATCTACAATTTATTTACTTTTCCACTTTTTAGGCTATAAAGGGAAAAATAAAGGAAAGAAACAAACGAACATCACAAGTTCTAAAAGGAAAAGCTCTTCACTTTTGATTATTTTCACATCCTTAGTATAATTATTAGTTGTCATGAAACATAAGGATACGATCAATCTACAGATGTAGCAGAGCCAAATTGGTTTTATTGATTTTTTTTTTTTTGCGACCGTTGTTTGGACTGCGTGAAGCTTCATTAACCAATGTAAAACCATGATGTTTACAATCATCTGAGCCCCATGGCAATGTGGATGGATGATATTTTTGGAGGTTGCTGTTGGGTATTTTCCACTATGTCATCAGACTGCAGATGTGCGGCGCCACATTGTTTATTTTTCAGGTTCTCTGACCTGCAGTTTTCTAAGATGCAGATCACAATCTGTTTTGTTAAATGACATACTCAGCTCTGCTGCGTCTGACATCTTCCCACAGCTCTGCTGCGTCTGACATCTTCCCACAGCTCTGCTGCGTCTGACATCTTCCCACAGCTCTGCTGCGTCTGACATCTTCCCACAGCTCTGCTGCGTCTGACATCTTCCCACAGCTCTGCTGCGTCTGACATCTTCCCACAGCTCTGCTGCGTCTGACATCTTCCCACAGCTCTGCTGCGTCTGACATCTTCCCACAGCTCTGCTGCGTCTGACATCTTCCCACAGCTCTGCTGCGTCTGACATCTTCCCACAGCTCTGCTGCGTCTGACATCTTCCCACAGCTCTGCTGCGTCTGACATCTTCCCACAGCTCTGCTGCGTCTGACATCTTCCCACAGCTCTGCTGCGTCTGACATCTTCCCACAGCTCTGCTGCATCAGCGTTCCTGGACTCTACATGTAGCAAATCCAGCTGTACTAAATCTGACTGACAAATTCAGCTCTGCTGCATGCACTGGCTTCCCTACAACCTAACCAGACATGTTACTCCCTGCCATATCTAACGGGACAAACTCAACTCTGCTGCATCTGACATCTCTCCTAGAACTTACATCTTATAAACTCAGCTCTGCTGCGTGTGACAACTGTGTCACCATTTAAATCTGACAAACACAACTCTGCATCTTACCGCTCTATCACAACCTACATGTGTCAGATATAAGCGGCAGCAAAGCATTTGTCAGATGCTGCAGAGCTGAGTTTGTCAGATGTGAGTGGTAGTTGAGCATTTGTCAAACTCGGCTCCGCTGCATGTGACAAGTCTCCTGCAACCTAAATCTGCTACATCTGACAAATGCTCTGCTACCACTTACATCTGACAGACTTAACTCTGCTACATGTGATGGCTCTACTATAATCTACAGCTGACAAACTCAGCTCTACTACATCTGACAACTGTCTTCCAACCTGCTCCTAACAAACTCGGCCCTGCCATGTTCCTGCCCCTATTGCCGGCTGCGGTTCCTTGGGTTGTTCTTGTTCTCCTTCATCACTGCTCAGCCCTGTTATAATAAATGTGTTTGTCATGTCAGCCGCCTCCATTATTAAGTGACGTATGATGGGTGTAGTTGTTCAATCAATTGTACAGGGAGAAATCTGCAAAGTTTTCACATACCTACGGCTGTGTACAGGTACGCACACTCATCAGTTTCTGTTCTTAAAGGAGCACTCCAGAGAAAACTGTAACATTGTGTTCTTTATGATTCCAAAGGGGCGGAGCCTGACACAAGGATTGCACTCGACATGATACATTGATTTTTAATTTGTTTTTCCAGGGTGTAATAAGCCTGCCTCCCTGCTGAGGAGAGCTGATGGTGTCACTGGTTTCTATATTTTCAGTACTATGTATAGGATTTAAAGGGATTATCTTCACTCTATACATTAATAGGACATATGGATGTGACAGGGGTAGGCAGAATACCGTGTATTGAGCAGAGTGGAGAGCTGCTGTAATGAGCACAATCTGTTGATTTCAGTGGGTGCGGCTGACATTAGTCAAATATGTATAGGGGTCTTTAGGTATATACCAGACTAAGCTACCATTCCTTCTTACTATGGGCCATATGTGGTCTACAGTACATAGTATAGAGACCTTCTTGACTGTGCAAGTCCACATTGGCATCTTGTTCAGCATATATAAGTAATATACTGGAAAACATGTTAATGGGCTTAGTACTGACCCCATAGCGGTGCCCAATACTCTGTAAATCCGAATTACCACACAATATTTTTCATCACTTCCATATGGCACGTCTGCTGGCATATATTTGAAAAAGCTGTTCGTATACAACCAACGCTCAAACTTTTTTCACTATCCGTATGGTTAAGGAAGTTTTTTGATTTTTCTTCACAAAATGTTCAGTGTTTGACTTCAAAGCATGTAGCTCCTGTACTCCTATTTTCACATGACAATTCTTCCTGTCTGCCTTTGTTTTGCTTTGTCAAATGGCAGTGGTGTGTAGGTGAGAGCACAGAGGCATCCCTGTGTTCAAAATCTAAAACAAAATCGAAACCTAAAAGAGATTGTGAGTCATGGTCCTAAGGTATAGATTAACCTAAACTAGATTCCCTTTTTCCTCTGGGTCCTACGTGATCTACCCTTATTGTATGGACACCCCCTTTACTATGTAGATCCACATCACTGTCCATTTCAGAGGGGTTTGTCTGCACTATGTATAATATACTGCCAAGATCTGTCCATGGGCTTAGTACTGAACCCATAGCGATGCCCAATACTCTTCAGATCACAATTATTACAGAGTACACCCCTCTACACTTCCATATTTCTCAGACTGCTGAAAGCTGTATGAGATTGCAACATTTTCACAATTCTGCTATCGAGATAGTTTATGAGCTTTTTTTAAAAGTTTACTAAAAATATTTCAAATCCCATAGCTCCTTTATGTCAATGCCCTCATGAAAACAAATCCTGTTTGGCTTTGATTGGCCTTATCATGGGAGAAACTAAGTTCAGGCTCTTTCATACAACAGAGATGGCCCCTTATTTTGCAGCCTCAGTGTAGGACAGATTGGTGGAATTATCCTGAGGCATAGACTGGCCTAAAAAAGATTAATTTCTTTATTTGGGCCATAAATGATGTATACCCACTTTACCATAAGAGTTTGGTGGTATTGTCTTCGTATGTAAAAGTAATATATTGCCATGGGCTTTCTAATGACCCCATGGCGGTACCCAATAATCTACAGATTTTAGTTACAACACAGTATATCTTTCTTTATGGCATTGCCTGCTGGCAGCTATATGAAATAACTGAATAATATATACAAATATTCTCACTATTTATGTATCTAGAAAGTTCTGGAAGTATTTTGATAACCTAAATGGAATTGTTCAGTTTTGACATAGAGACATTATGTGCAGGTACTTCCATACGACATCATCGTGGGCTCCAGTTTTGCAAACCTCCACCTAGGACAGTTTAGGGACATGACCTTGAGGTACATATTAGCTTAAACTAGATTCCCTTCCTATGGGTCCATGCTGGTTCTGTGTTGCTCGGGTGTAGAAAGAAAGCAATGCTCTGTGATTTCAGTCCTACAATAATGGGGTAATTGTATGATGGGCCCCGTTCTCACCTGTCTGTGTAAACAAACCCTCACAATGTGTTAAAAGAGAAACTCTGCTGTAATCCAGCTTAACTTTATTTACATGTATATGTGCTGGGTGTGAATAGCAGTTTGTTTTTGAAGCATTCACTGGTGCAACAGCGCCCCCTGGTGTTCACAACAGCTTTTTTTTTGGAAGTGAAAAAAATACTACTAAAATAAAGCATCATTTTTAACTCACTGGATAATACATACGATAGTATGGCATACGGTAATTGAGCCATGTGATTAACCCTTGTGATGCCATCTGCAGTAGCGACCATGGGCTTTGCATAGTGTTAGAAGGTTTCATTTATGACTGAAATGTCAGCCACACTAAATGCAAAAATGAAGGGGGGTGTTTTGGCCCTATCACGATCAGCTGAATAATGGCGCCATGCAAAAAGGGAACAGTCTCTCTACCTTGTATAGTGGCCGCAAGCGGTACTGCGAGCTGTCTCCCATCCAAGTGCACATCTGACCCTTTTGCGCCTCTTGCGCTCCATAAGTGGGATTTAAAAAGCAATTTATTAGCCCCACACCTACCACTCTCTTCAGTGAAGATCAGATCCTTTAAAATTTTCACTTTGTTTCATTGCAGCCATTTGGTAAATTCAAAAAAGTTCATTTTTTTTCTCATTAATGTGCACTCTGCACCCCATCTTGACTGAAAAAAACAGAAATGTAGCAATTTTTGCAAATTTATTAAAAAAGAAAAACTGAAATCTCACATGGCCATAAGTCTTCAGCCCCTTTGCTCAGTATTGGGTAGAAGCCCCTTTTGAGCTAGTACAGCCATGAGTCTTCTTGGGAATGATGCAACAAGTTTTTCACACCTGGATTTGGGGATCCTCGGCCATTCTTCCTTGCTGATCCTCTCCAGTTCCGTCAGGTTGGATGGTGAACGTTGGTGGACGCCATTTTCAGGTCTCTCCAGAGATGCTCCATTGGGTTTAGGTCAGGGCTCTGGCTGGGCCGGTCAATAATGGTCACAGTGTTGTTCTGAAGCCAGTCCTTTGTTATTTTAGCTGTGTGCTTAGGGTCATTATCTTGTTGGAAGGTGAACCTTTGGCCAAGTATGAGGTCCAGAGCACTCTGGAAGAGGTTTTCATCCAGGATATCTCTGTACTTGGCCGCATTCATGTTTCCTTCAGTGACAACCTGTGCCTGCAGCTGAAGAACACCTCCATAGCATGATGCGGCCACCACCATGTTTCACTGTTGGGATTGTATTGGGCAGGTGAGGAGCAGTGCCTGGTTTTCTCCACACATAACGCTAAGAATAATCACCAATCTATCTTCATCTCATCAGACCAGAGAATCTTATTTCTCATAGTCTGGGAGTCCTTCATGTGTTTTTTAGCAAACTCTATGCAGGCTTTCATATGTGTTACACTGAGGAGAGGCTTCCGTCGGGCCACTCTGCCATAAAGGCCCGACTGGTGGAGGGCTGCAGTGATAGCTGACTTTGTGGAACTTTCTCCCATCTCCCTACTGCATCTCTGGAGCTCAGCCACAGTGATCTTGGGGTTCTTCTTTACCTCTCTCACCCAGGCTCTTCTCCCATGACTGCTCAGTTTGGCTGGACGGCCAGGTCTCGGAAGACTTCAGGTGGTCCCAAACTTCTTACATTTAAGGATTACGGAGGCCACTGTGCTCTTAGGAACCTTGAGTACTGCAGACATTCTGTTGTAACCTTGGCCAGATCTGTGCCTCACCACAATTCTGTCTCTGAGCTCCTTGGCCAGTTCCTTTGACCTCATGATTCTCATTTGGTCTGACATGCACTGTGAGGTCTTATATAGACAGGTGTGCGCCTTTACAAATCAAGTCCCATCAGTGTAATTACACACAGCTGGACTCCAGTGAAGGAGTAGAACCATCTCAAGGAGGATCACAAGGAAATGGACAGATATGACTTACATATGAGTGTCTGAGCAACGGGTCTGAATACTTATGACCATGGGATAGTTCAGTTTTTCTTTTTTAATAAATTTGCAAAAATTTCTACATTTCTGTTTTTTTTTCAGTCAAGATGGGGTGCAGAGTGTACACTAATGAGAAAAAATGAACTTTTTTTGAATTTAGCAAATAGCTGCAATGAAACAAAGTTATGTTAAAGGGAACCTGGCACGTGAACACCACGAAAATCAACTCTCAAAAACAATGTCAGGATTGCTGCTGTTTTCTATGTCCCAAAAATAAAATAGTTAAACAATTTACTCCCACAACAGTTCTGGTGAAAAAAAAAAAAAAGCTGCACAATCCCCTACATGGCAGCAGATTGTCAGTGCAAAGATTCTGCAGAGAGGAAAAGTTACAAAGAAATCTCCGTCAAAAAGTAGCAAATCTGATGGCATCCTGAGGGTTAATGATTGCGCCATGTTTGTGTCCTGATTCCCGGGGTGCTATCCCCCGTGTTTCTGGTTGGGATTAGGGCAGGTATTTTTATAGGACACGGTCGTGTTACTGGAGAACATTCCGGGTCCTCGGGAGGACGCCATCTGCATATTTTACCTTGTGCTGTCCTAGAAATGACAGATTCTTTTCTTTTGTTTACTTTTTTTTTTTTTGGGGGGGGGTGGAGTTTCCAGAACCAAATGTTTCTTTTTAAAAGAACAGAAAGCGTATAGGGGATATATTGTGTTTTTATACATTGGACGAATGAGACTGAACATTCCTGGAGGCAGAGTCTTCAAGTGTCCCTGTCCTTTCATAAGAATAAGCTGTCATATATAATACACCGCACATAGACATGAGGGATTCCTGCTCTCCTTTCTCTATGTAGCACATACACTACTGAGCGGTGTATCTGTAAATCCAGCTTTGGGGTAAAATAAACCTTTACCACAAAAAACATGAACATGGTCATGATACAGTATTTCTTGGAAGTATAGCTGTGAATGCAGCAATTTTGTGAGATAAAAGACTTACTAGAAAGCAGCAGCATTGGATACATTATACAGCAGTACTGAGCTGTGTAGCTGTAAATCCAGCTCCAGGGTGAAATAAACCTCTACCAGAAAGCAGCATGAACATGGTCATGATACAGCATTTTTGGGAAGTATAGCTGTGAATGGAGCAACTTGGTGAGATAAACCACTTACTAGAAAAGCAGCAGTATGGGAGTCATTTTACAGCAGGACTGAGCGGTGTAGCTGTAAATACAGCTCTGCGGTGAAACCTTTACCAGAAAGCAGCATAAACATGGTCATGATACATAATTTCTGAGCAGTATAGCTGTGAATGCAGCAACTTAGTGAGATAAACCACTTACTAGAAAAGCAGCAGTATGGGAGTCATTATACAGCAGTACTGAGCGGTATATCTGTAAATCCAGCTCTGGGCTGAAATAAACCTTTACCAGAAAGCAGCATGAACATGGTCATGATACAGCATTTCTGGGAAGTATAGCTGTGAATTCAGCATCTTAGTGAGATAAACCACTTACTAGAAAGCAGCAGCATGAAGGTCATGATACAGCAGTTCTGAACAGTGTAACTGTGAATGCAGCACCTTGGTGAAATAAAATACTAGAAAAGAGCAGCAGCATGGGATCCATTACAGAAGTCCTGATCAATGTAGCTGTGAATCCAGTATTATAAAGATACTTACTATAGAACAGCAGCACGAGTCTATGCCTGGACCTCTTTCTCACTCTGCCCCGCCCCTATCCAGAGACTTTAATAGATAGCTGTAATCTGATCTCTGTCAGCTCACAGTTCATCTTGTTTTGACCAAGATGGATTTTAGCTGTTTTGCAGAGTGAATTAGGAAGAGATTAGAAGTGGCTCATAAGTGGAGAGGAAAAAAAAAATCAGATTTCTCTGATATGTGATGGGAATTGGATGGGGCAGTGGCACTTCATGTCAGACTACTGACTACACTACAGAGTATCCCACATGGGTAAAATACATCCATGGAATCAGTTTCTGCTCGAGTGTTCCCATAGGGGGCGTACAGGTAGCAGAAAACCCTCTTTTGGGTGTTTTTAAGTTATTGCCACAAGAGGTCACTGTTTCCAAGTATTATATGTTGTCATAGTAGACATTGGTAGCAGCAGTGACATCTGTAGGTGGAGTAAGGTATTACACCTGAATTTACTGTTTAATCTGGCGCATAGCCTTGAAAAGTTTTTTTTTCTTGTCTTTAACATATTTCCATGATGTTTCTCTTTTAGCGAATCATTAATCGTCCAATTTTGAACAAGGCTTAAAACCGGCTGCCAAAATGCTGCAGGAGGCGGTCTGTACGCTGTTGGTCCCACTTTTAATTATGGCAACCGTTTTGAATGGTAAGTACTTTTCAGAAATAGAAAAATAAAAAATGTCGAAAAACGCTTATCTTTTTTTAACCCTTTAAAAACCTAGATTTTTTTTTCATGGTATGAATGTGTAGGTTTTTGTTTTGTTATTTAATGTTTTTGTACTTTTTATCTTTTCAGTTAACTTTATTTATCTTTTCACTACGATTGCACGGAATATGTTTTCCCATATAATTATGAACTTTTTTTTCCAAACATGAATTTTAATAAAATTTTAAAGAGTTTGTCCAGTTTACTCATTAAAGGGATTGTATAACTACACCTAACTTTTCCCTGGAAGCTTAGGTAGGCATGTAAAAAAATAAATAAATAAAATAAAAAAAAAGTCTTCACTTGCCCTCCCCAGGTCCGTTGGAGTCTACAGCGTTGCAGTCAGTCGCTGAGCTCAGCAACTGTATTGGCAGAGGTACTGAGCTCAGTGATTGAGTGATTGGCTGCAGTGTGGTTTACATTATGTCACCGCTGCAGCCCATCAACAGAGATCAGGGACAGCTGTGGAGACATAGCACTGGACCTGGGGAGGGCAAGTAAGCCCACTGGGAAAATGCAAGCGAGCAATCTCCAATAGTGAGACGTCCAGAATCTAAATTGTAACATCAAGAAGTGTTGTGGAAAATGACTTGATTTCACCATATTCCTTACAGCGCACTCACCACCCGGAGAACCAAGTGTCAGCCACTGCCGATCCTACGAGAAGGAAACCTTTTCCTGTTGGTGGAAACCTGGGTCTGATAGTGGACTCCAGACCAAATACACCCTGCTCTACTGGACGGAAAAGTAAGACGGATCCGCAGTTACAGCTTCTATAGTCCATCTATCGGGGGCAGTATTATAGTAGTTATATTCTTGTACATAGGGGCAGTATTATAGTAGTTATATTCTTGTACATAGGAGCAGTATTATAGTAGTTATATTCTTGTACATAGGAGCAGTATTATAGTAGTTATATTCTTGTACATAGGGGCAGTATTATAGTAGTTATATTCCTGTACATAGGGGCAGTATTATAGTAGTTATATTCTTGTACATAGGGGCAGTATTATAGTAGTTATATTCCTGTACATAGGAGCAGTATTATAGTAGTTATATTCTTGTACATAGGGGCAGTATTATAGTAGTTATATTCTCGTACATAGGAACAGTATTATAGTAGTTATATTCTTGTACATAGGGGGGCAGTATTATAGTAGTTATATTCTTGTACGTAGGAGCAGTATTATAGTAGTTATATTCTGGTATATAGGGGCAGTATTATAGTAGTTATATTCTTGTACATAGGGGGGCAGTATTATAGTAGTTATATTCTTGTACATAGGAGCAGTATTATAGTAGTTATATTCTTGTACATAGAGGCAGTATTATAGTAGTTATATTCTTGTACATAGGAGCAGTATTATAGTAGTTATATTCTTGTACATAGGAGCAGTATTATAGTAGTTATATTCTTGTACATGGGGCAGTATTATAGTAGTTATATTCTTGTACATAGGAGCAGTATTATAGTAGTTATATTCTTGTACATGGGGCAGTATTATAGTAGTTATATTCTTGTACATACGAGCAGTATTATAGTAGTTATATTCTTGTACATAGGAGCAGTATTATAGTAGTTATATTCTTGTACATAGGAGCAGTATTATAGTAGTTATATTCTAGTACATCGGAGCAGTATTATAGTAGTTATATTCTTGTACATAGGGGCAGTATTATAGTAGTTATATTCTTGTACATAGGGGCAGTATTATAGTAGTTATATTCTTGTACATAGGGGGCAGTATTATAGTAGTTATATTCTTGTACATAGGGGGCAGTATTATAGTAGTTATATTCTTGTACATGGGGCAGTATTATAGTAGTTATATTCTTGTACATGGGGCAGTATTATAGTAGTTATATTCTTGTACATAGGAGCAGTATTATAGTAGTTATATTCTTGTACATAGGAGCAGTATTATAGTAGTTATATTCTTGTACATAGGAGCAGTATTATAGTAGTTATATTCTTGTACATCGGAGCAGTATTATAGTAGTTATATTCTTGTACATAGGAGCAGCATTATAGTAGTTATATTCTTGTACATAGGCGCAGTATTATAGTAGTTATATTCTTGTACATAGGGGCAGTATTATAGTAGTTATATTCTTGTACATAGGGAGCAGTATTATAGTAGTTATATTCTTGTACATGGGGCAGTATTATAGTAGTTATATTCTTGTACATAGGAGCAGTATTATAGTAGTTATATTCTTGTACATGGGGCAGTATTATAGTAGTTATATTCTTGTACATAGGGGCAGTATTATAGTAGTTATATTATTGTACATAGGAGCAGTATTATAGTAGTTATATTCTTCTACATGGGGCAGTATTATAGTAGTTATGTTCTTGTACATGGGGCAGTATTATAGTAGTTATATTCTTGTACATGGGGCAGTATTATAGTAGTTATATTCTTGTACATAGGAGCAGTATTATAGTAGTTATATTCTTGTACATGGGGCAGTATTATAGTAGTTATATTCTTGTACATAGGAGCAGTATTATAGTAGTTATATTCTTGTACATGGGGCAGTATTATAGTAGTTATATTCTTGTACATAGGGGCAGTATTATAGTAGTTATATTCTTGTACATGGGGCAGTATTCTAGTAGTTATATTCTTGTACATAGGGGCAGTATTATAGTAGTTATATTCTTGTACATGGGGCAGTATTATAGTAGTTATATTCTTGTACATAGGAACAGTATTATAGTAGTTATATTGTACATAGGAGCAGTATTATAGTAGTTATATTCTTGTACATAGGAGCAGTATTATAGTAGTTATATTCTTGTACATAGGAGCAGTATTATAGTAGTTATATTCTTGTACATGGGGCAGTATTATAGTAGTTATATTCTTGTACATAGGGGCAGTATTATAGTAGTTATATTATTGTACATAGGAGCAGTATTATAGTAGTTATATTCTTGTACATAGGAGCAGTATTATAGTAGTTATATTCTTGTACATGGGGCAGTATTATAGTAGTTATATTCTTGTACATAGGGGCAGTATTATAGTAGTTATATTATTGTACATAGGAGCAGTATTATAGTAGTTATATTCTTGTACATAGGGGCAGTATTATAGTAGTTATATTCTTGTACATGGGGCAGTATTATAGTAGTTATATTCTTGTACATGGGGCAGTATTATAGTAGTTATATTCTTGTACATGGGGCAGTATTATAGTAGTTATATTCTTGTATATAGGGGCAGTATTATAGTAGTTATAATATTTTACATAGGAGCAGTATTATAGTAGTTATATTCTTGTACATAGGGGGCAGTATTATAGTAGTTATATTCTTGTACATGGGGCAGTATTATAGTAGTTATATTCTTGTACATAGGGGCAGTATTAGAGTACTTATATTCTTGTACATAGAGGCAGTATTATAGTAGTTATATTCTTGTACATAGGGGCAGTATTATAGTAGTTATATTCTTGTACATAGGGGCAGTAATATAGTAGTTATATTCTTGTACGTAGGAGCAGTAGTATAGTAGTTATATTTTTGTACATAGGGGCAGTAATATAGTAGTTATATTCTTGTACATGGGGGCAGTATTATAGTAGTTATATTCTTGTGCATTGGGGCAGTATTAGAGTAGTTATATTCTTGTACATAGGAGCAGTATTATAGTAGTTATACAGTTGTGCTCAAAAATTTACATACCCCGGCAGAATTTTTGCTTTCTTGGCTCTTTTTTCAGAGAATATGAATGATAACACCAAAACGTTTTCTCCACTCATGGCTAGTGGTTGGGTGAAGCCATTTATTGTTTCCTCTTTTTAAATCATAATGACAACCCAAAACATCCAAATGACCCTGATCAAAAGGTCACATACCCTGGTGATTTTGGCCTGGTAACATGCACAGAAGTTGACACAAATGGGTGTGAATGGCAATTAAATGTAACATCCTCACCTGTGACCTGTTTGCTTGTAATCAGTGTGTGTGCATAAAAGCAGAGTGAGTTTCTGGGATCCAGACAGACTCTTGCATCTTTCATCCAGCCACTAATGTTTCTGGATTGTGAGTCATGGGGAAAGCAAAAGAATTGTCAACGGATCTACAGGGAAAGGTAGTTGAACTGTATAAAACAGGAAAGGGATACAAAAAGATATCCAAGGAATTGATAATGCCAGTCAGCAGCGTTCAAACTGTGATTAACAAATGGAAAATCAGGGGCTCTGTAAAAACAAAACTACTGTCAGGTAGACCAACAAAAATGTCGTCCACAACTGCCAGGAAAATTGTTCGGGATGCAATGAAAACCCCACAAATAACATCAGCTGAAATACAGGACTCTCTGAAAACTAGCAGTGTGGCTGTTTCAAGATGCACAATAAGGAGGAACTTGAAGAAAAATGGGCTGCATGGTCGAGTCGCCAGAAGAAAGCCATTACTGCGCAAATGCCACAAAGTATCTCACCTACAATACGCAAAACAGCACAGAGACAAGCCTCAAAACTTCTGGAACAAGGTAATTTGTTGTGATGAGACCAAAATTGAACTTTTTGGCCACAACCATAAACGTTACATTTGGAGAGAGGTCAACAAGGCCTGTGATGAAAGGAACACCATTCCTACTGTAAAGCACAGAGGTGGATTGCTGATGTTTTAGGGATGTGTGAGCTACAAAGGCGCAGGAAACTTGGTCAAAGATAAAGGAAAGATGAATGCTGCACGTTATTAGCAAATATTGGAGGCAAATTTGCAATCATCACCCCGGAAACTGCGCATGGGACGTACTTGACATCACAACGATCCAAAACACAAGGCCAAGTCGACCTGTCATTGGCTACAGCAAAATAAAGTGAAGGTTCTGGAGTGGCCATCTCAGTCTCCTGACCTCAATATCATTGAGCCACTCTGGGGAGATCTCTAGCGTGCAGTTCAAACTAGACAGCCCAGGAAATTACAGGAACTGGAGGCTTTTTGCCAAGAAGAGTGGGCAGCTTTACCATCTGAGAAAATAAAGAACCTCATCCACAACTACCACAAAAGACTTCAAGCTGTCATTGATGTTAGAGGGGGCAATACACGGGATTAAGAAATGGGGTATGTGAACTTTTGATCGGGGTCATTTGGATGTTTTGGGTTGTCATTATGATGTAAAAAGAGAAAACACAGTAGTCTGACAATAAATGGCTTCACCCAACCACTAACCATGAGTCGAGAAAAACTTTTGGTGTTATCATTCATATTCTCTGAAAAAAAAAAATGCAAAGAAAGCAAAAATTCTGCTGAGGTATGTAAATTTTTGAGCACAACTGTATTCTTGTACATAGGGGGCAGTATTATAGTAGTTACATTCTGTTGAAGTTTTTGTGTTTTGCTTGTGGCTCAGCTATTAACATGTAATTTTGGTTTTATATTTACTATTCAGAAATAAAACACAGGTTGAGTGTCCAGATTATCAAACTTCAGGGCCAAACTCCTGCTACTTCAGTAAAGCGCATTCCTCCATCTGGATGTATTACTTTGTTGTTGTGAATGCCTCCAACGCTCTTGGATGGAACGTGTCTAAAGTATTTGACTTTGAAATAGTTGACATAGGTAAGAGATCTATTATCTATCTATTTATCTATATATCTATTATCTATCTATTCTCTATCTGTTATCTATCTATCTATCTATCTATCGATCTATTATCTATCTATCTCGTATGTACTTGTAGCGTATGCTCTTTACGGAGCCTGTCTCTTTCCCTGTACGGATATTACAGCTGTCCTTGAGCCGTCATCTTGTATCTATACGCCCTTTAAATAGGCCAGAGCTTAGCCGCTGAGCTGCACAATCCTATATAGCGTGTGTATACTTATACTGTGGATTCTATAAATACGTCCCTGTTATATTTATCTCCATTTTTAGAATGACTTTACCAGCAGTTGTAAATCTTGAGTAGGGCACCCTCGGATCTGTACATATTTGGCTTAGAGAACAATCTTTTCAGAAAATAAATGCTAGAATTGTTAATCTGAAACATACACTATTTATCTGGGGGTTATGTAACTGAACAAATGATCACCGGTGATCTGCTGGATCAGCCTAAAGAAAATCTGACACTAATTCAAAGGTGGCCAGGTTTGGTCTTATTTTGTTCTCGCCGCTCCTCTGAGTATTTTGTTTTTTGTTTCTCTTAAATCGGCTTTATGGTTTTAGAGATATTGGCTTTTTTTTTATTTATTGCAAATTTTTCCTGATCTTTACCAAGGGGTGTGGCTCATATGGTAATTATGCAGAGCAGCCTAAAGACACGCCCCAGAGGATCCTGTAGGCAACTATATAAAAAAGGCCATATCTCTGGAATCGTATTGCAGATTTTTTTTTTTTGTAAACTGAATTCTCAGGGGAGCGGCAGGAGTAAAATAAGAGCAAAAACATCACTTTTGACACAGTGGCAGGTCAATTTTTTTTAAAGGAGTTTTCCACATTTACAAAAGTGGATCTCATCTAATCAGATAGTAGTATAAAAATCAAATAGAGATATTACCAGCACTGCTACTGTGTCTGTGTTTTGGCTGCGGGGGTGATGTCATGACTACAGTGCTCGTCAACAACACCAGAGCCGCTGGGCTGTTTGTTGTAGTTATGACATGACTTCTGCAGCGAAAACGTAGACATCAAGGAGGAGCTTGAGGTGGAAAAAGGAAGGGTGAATACTATCTCTATTTGTCTTGTTACTATTATCTGATTGGTTGGGGTCCACTTATCTGAAAGTGTTAAATCCCTTTAATTCTAAAGGAAACATGGGTTGGCGGCAGGGCCGTATTTGCCACTAGGCACTCGAGGGCACGTGCCTAGGGCGGGGACGATGCGGGGGGCGGCACCTGACCAAGTGAGCAAGGTTTTTTTTTTTTGCTTGTTTTTTTTTCACCTCCCGACCGCCCCAACCTACGCCCCCTCTCCCCCCCCCCCCCCCGGGCCCAGCCTCCCACCCACCCTCCAACCGCTGCCCCCCCGCCTCCCCCCGCCCTCCTTGAAGACGATACTCACCCTGCTCCAGCGATGCCTGGTCTCAGCTTCTGTAGCGCATCCTGAGTGAGCGGTCACGTGGTACCGCTCATTAAGGCTCATGAATATGCGCTTATTCATAAGCCTTAATGAGCGGTATCACGTGATCGCTCACGCAGGAAGGTGCTGCACCTGTGCGCCGGGAGTCGGGACAGAGCCAGAGGGATGTCGGCGCGCCCGCTCGGTGTGGGACAGCTGACAGGTGAGTATGAGGGACAGAGGACAGGGGGATGAAGGTGGACGGTAAGCCGCCCGCGCCATGCAAGATGGGAGAAGGAGCGGGGAGCGGAGGGGGGTGGTGGAGTGATGAGCCATGCATAGGGGGGGTGGAGTGATGAGCCATGCACACGGGGGGGGTGGAGTGATGAGCCATTCATACGGGGGGGGGGTGGAGAGATGAGCCATGCATACGGGGGGGTGGAGAGATGAGCCATGCATAGGGGGGAATATGAGTCATGCATACAAGAGGTGGGGGGATATGAGCCATGTATACAGGAGGGCAGGGGGGGTTAGAGCCATGCATACAGGGGGGGAATTATGAGCCATGCATACAGGAGGTGGGGGGGAATTATGAGCCATGCATGGGGGGATATGAGCCATGCATACGCGGGGGGATATGAGCCATGCATATGGGATAGGAGGAAGATGAGCCATGCATACAAGATGGGAGGGGGGCATTATACACTATTGAGCATCATGTGGGGTCATTATACAGTATGGAGCATCATGTGTGGCCATTATACAGTATTGAGCATCATGTGGGGCCATTATACAGTATTGCACATCATGTGTGGTCATTATACAGTATGGAGCATCATGTGTGGCCATTATACAGTATGGAGCATCATGTGTGGTCATTATACAGTATGGAGCATCATGTGTGGTCATTATACAGTATGGAGCACTGTGTGGTCATTATACAGTATGGAGCATCATGTGCGGTCATTATACAGTATGGAGCATCATGTGTGGCCATTATACAGTATGGAGCATCATGTGTGGTCATTATACAGTATGGAGCATCATGTGTGGCCATTATACAGTATGGAGCATCATGTGTGGCCATTATACAGTATGGAGCATCGTGTGTGGCCATTATACAGTATTGAGCATCATGTGGGGCCATTATACAGTATTGAGCATCATGTGTGGCAATTATACAGTATGGAGCATCATGTGTGGCCAGGGCCGTATTTAGAGTTTCTGCTGCCCTAGGCACTTTTAGTGCTGCCTCCCCCATTGGTGAGTATGACACTATCGGCAGTGACTTTTGGCAAGAATCGTTGTTGTGAAAATAGCTTTTTGCAGCAGATCGGGCAGTTTTTTCGCATCTGCCGCGTAACGGATCACTTACGGCAACACTGCGTTCGGCCTCATTCATTCCCTATGGGATTTGCAGCACTTGCTGTGATCTGGCAAATGCGGTACCATACCTCCCAACTCTTGAAGGGAAAGAGGTATAAAGGTTGCGGCGCACGTAGTGCGCCTCGGGAAATTTTAGGCCACGCCTCTGACCACAACCATTTCACAACTAGTCACACCCATATCCAAGTCCCAACCACACCCATTTAGCACTGCTGATCACACTGTTTCATATACAATAATTATAACCAAAAAAAGATATGGCCACACAATGCTCCATACTGTATAATGGCCACACATGATGCTCCATACTGTATAATGGCCACACACGATGCTCCATACTGTATAATTGCCACACATGATGCTCAATACTGTATAATGGCCCCACATGATTCTCAATACTGTATAATTGCCACACATGATGCTCAATACTGTATAATGGCCACACACGATGCTCCATACTTTATAATGGCCACACAGTGCTCCATACTGTATAATGGCCACAGTGCTCCATACTGTATAATGGCCACACATGATGCTCCATACTGTATAATGGCCACACATGATGCTCCATACTGTATAATGGCCACAGTGCTCCATACTGTATAATGGCCACACATGATGCTCCATACTGTATAATGGCCACACATGATGCTCCATACTGTATAATGACCACACAGTGCTCCATACTGTATAATGACCACACATGATGCTCCATACTGTATAATGACCACACATGATGCTCCATACTGTATAATGGCCACACAGTGCTCCATACTGTATAATAACTCCACATGATGTTCAATACTGTATAATGGCCACACATGATGCTCCATACTGTATAATGGCCACACATGATGCTCCATACTGTATAATGGCCACACATGATGCTCCATACTGGATAATGACCCCACATGATGTTCAATACTGTATAATGACCCCACATGATGCTCAATAGTGTATAATGCCCCCCTCCCATCTTGTATGCATGGCTCATCTTCCTCCCATCCCATATGCATGGCTCATATCCCCCCGCGTATGCATGGCTCATAATTCCCCCCCCCCCCCCCTGTATGCATGGCTCATATCCCCCTATGCATGGCTCATAATTCCCCCCCCCACCTCCTGTATGCATGGCTCATAATCCCCCCCCCTGTATGCATGGCTCTAACCCCCCCGCCCTCCTGTATACATGGCTCATATCCCCCCCCACCTCTTGTATGCATGACTCATATTCCCTCCTATGCATGGCTCATCTCTCCACCCCCCGTATGCATGGCTCATCTCTCCACCCCCCCGTATGAATGGCTCATCACTCCACCCCCCACCCCCGTATGAATGGCTCATCACTCCACCCCCCCCCCCCGTATGAATGGCTCATCACTCCACCCCCCCCGTTGCAAGGCTCATCACTCCACCCCCCCCCCCCCCGTATGCATGGCTCATCACTCCACCCCCCTATGCATGGCTCATCCCCTATGCATGGCTCATCACTCCACCACCCCCCTCCGCTCCCCGCTCCTTATCCCATCTTGCATGGCACGGGCGGCTTACCGTCCTCCTTCATCCCCCTGTCCTCTGTCCCTCATACTCACCTGTCAGCTGTCTCACACCGAGCGGGCGCGCCGACATCCCTCCGGCTCTGTCCCGGCGCACAGGCGCAGCACCTTCTTCCTGCGTGAGCGGTCATGTGATAGCGCTCATTAAGGCTCATGAATAAGCGCATATTCATGAGCCTTAATGAGCGGTACCACGTGACCGCTCACTCAGGACGCGATACAGAAGCTGAGACCAGGCATCGCTGGAGCAGGGTGAGTATCGTCTTCAAGGAGGGCGGGGGGAGGCGGGGGGGCGGCGGTCGGAGGGTAGGTGGGAGGCTGGGCCCGGAGGGGGGGGGGGCGTGCGGGGGTTGGGGCGGTCAGGAGGTGAAAAAAAAACAAACAAAAAAAAAAACCTTGCTCAGGTGCCGCCCCCAGCATCGTCCCCGCCCTAGGCACGTGCCCTCGAGTGCCTAGTGGCAAATACGGCCCTGTGTGTGGCCATTATACAGTATTGAGCATCATGTGGGGTCATTATACAGTATGGAGCATCATGTGTGGCCATTATACAGTATGGAGCACTGTGTGGCCATATCTTTTTTTGGTTATAATTATTGTATATGAAACAGTGTGATCAGCAGTGCTAAATGGGTGTGGTTGGGACTTGGATATGGGTGTGACTAGTTGTGAAATGGTTGTGGTCAGAGGCTTGGCCTAAAATTTGCCGAGGCGCCGCAACCTTTATACCTCTTTCCCTTCCAGAGTTGGGAGGTATGGTACCGCATTTGCCAGATCACAGCAAGTGCCGCAAATCCCATAGGGAATGAATGAGGCCGAACGCAGTGTTGCCGTAAGTGATCCGTTACACGACAGATGCGAAAAAACTGCCCGATCTGCTGCAAAAGGCTATTTTCACAACAGCGATTCTTGCCAAAAGTCACTGCCGATAGTGTCATACTCACCAATGGGGGGAGGCGGCACTAAAAGTGCCTAGGGCAGCAGAAACTCTAAATACGGCCCTGGTTGGCGGCCTTTTACAGATAAGGCACTTACACCCGAAAGTTTCACGTTGAATTTAAAAAGTAAAAATACAAAGTGAAAAATTCTATAACAAATTATACAAAAATAAAAAAACCATTGTGAAAAAATAATCTTTGTTTCTTTGATTTTAGTGCAACCCTACCCCCCGAAAAACTTGTCCTTCTACTACGAGGGTAACGAGTCCAGCGTGCCTTTTCTGATGGTAAAATGGAACCCACCAGAGATGGCCGATATCAAAATGGGATGGATGACGATAGAGTATGAAGTGCGCTTTCGAGAGGAGAAAAAGCAGACTTGGGAGGTAAGGAAGGGCTCGCAAACATCTAGCAAAGGTCTTCTGAACCTGGAAATCTTGGGGGCTCGTCCCGGATGGATTTAGCTAACATCTAGCAAAGGTCTTCTGAACCTGGAAATCTTGAAGGCTCGTCCCGGATAGATTTAGCTAACATCTAACAAAGGTCTTCTGAACCTGGAAATCTTGGGGGCTCATCCTGGATGGATTTAGCTAACATCTATCGAAGGTCTTCTGAACCTGGAAATCTTGGGGGTCGTCCCGGATGGATTTAGCTAACATCTATCGAAGGTCTTCTGAACCTGGAAATCTTGGGGGCTCCTCCTGGATGGATTTAGCTAACATCTCACAAAGGTCTTCTGAACCTGGAGATCTTGGAGGCTCGTCCCGGATGGATTCAGCTAACATCTAACAAAGGTCTACTGAACCTGGAAATCTTGAAGGCTCGTCCCGGATAGATTTAGCTAACATCTAACAAAGGTCTTCTGAACCTGGAAATCTTGGGGGCTCGTTCTGGATTGATGTAGCCAAAATCTGACAGTCACTGTCTTGTTTTCTGCTTCCACCGGTGGAATCAACTTTTTACATTTTTGAATTTAGAACATTCTAGAACTGTAAATATGATCTGGTTATTATTATTCTCCCATTTTAGGAACATCGTGTCGAACAACAAACCAAGTTGAAGGTATTTAGCCTAACCCCAGGAAAAAACTACATCGTCCAAGTGCGGTGCAAAGCCGATACCGGGAAATGGAGCGAATGGGGCGAGGAGGGATATGTTGAGATCCCTGCAGGTATAACTGGACCGTGTGTTATGGTATCCGACCATCAGACTGTAGAGTTTTGTGACTTAGTCCTACACAATCCGTACAAATATTGACCCATAAATGACATTATATCTCCGCCAGTCACAAAGAAGCAAGATCTAACGCTCTGGGTGTCGGTAGCGGTGTTGGCCGTCATCATCTGCTTGATTATGATCTGGACAATGACATTGAAAAGATGCAAGTAAGTAGCAGCTACCAATGTACGAACTGCCAAACACCATGAAATTAGAATCTGTGCCCACAATATCCCTAGAGGAAGATATAACGTTCCTCCCTAACCACTGACCACCAGGGATATAAATCCAAACTCGAAAAGTATTCTCTATATCAACTGAACAAACCGCCAGACACCATGAAATTAAAATCTGTGTCCACAATATCCCTAGAGGAAGCGTTAACATTCCTCCCTAACCACTGACCACCAGGAAAAATATCCAAACTCTCTACTGAATCTCAGAGAAAGGTATTCCCTATGTCCGCTGAACAAACCGCTGGACACCATGAAAAAAGAATCTGTGCCCACAATATCCTAGAGGAATCTTTAACTTTCCTCCAGTTCCTCCCTAACCACTGACCTCCAGGGAATATACCTAAATTCTATCCTGATTTACAGACTAGATGTTGGGGTATATCATCCCACTAGACACCAAGGAATATTGTATATCTTTACTGGCTTTTTCTAACAACTAGAAACCAAAGTAATTCCGTTAACTCCTGGACACCAGGGCATATAACCAAACCTTATTACTTTGAGCATCGAGAAATGTTTTTGGCATTTCAATCAAATGATAAAGTATATTACCCTTACTTCCCTGCCTACCCTCTAGACACCAAGAAATATTATATGTCTCCACCGTCCTCTCTGCCCACTAGCATCACAGGACATTACTTTCCCTCCCACCGGACAGCAGGGAATATAACTACCGTAATTTATTTTCCTTCTCAACTTGGTGTCAAAAAATATTACCACCACCATCTAGACAGCAGGGAATATTATTTACCCCATGTTCCTTAGTGCCAACTGGAAACCACAGAATAGTACTTCCCACTAGTTAACAGGACACCAAGAATTATTATCCTCACTGGCCACCAGGGAATATAATCTAATCCATATTTTAATCATTCAACTCGGTGTATTGTGTCACCAGGGGAAAATTACACAAATTAAGTGAATATAAGAATACCTAACCCCACATCCCTCACTATCCACTTAAAACCACCAAAATGGTTCCCACTAGACACCAGGGAAAATAATATTTAGAATGATATTCGATATAGGTTTATGTTAATGCCTTCTTTTTAGCAGTCGTTTATATTTTTTACTATTTTTTTCGTTCTTTGCATTAGTTGGATGTCCTGTATATGTCCTCCTGTTCCTGGGCCAAAAATTATGGGATTTGATACCCAACTACTTAAGGTAAATGTAGCTTTTTTTATTCTATTCTATATATGTGTTTCAGTCACTTTTTGGCATTGTCATGGTGATAGAGCGAGGGAATCTACTTTAGGTTTTGAGATGGGTTTTTAGGTCTCCTGCAGCAGGAATCCAGGCTAGCCACAACTTCTATGATCTGAACATACTTGACTATATGGTCTACTATACAGGGCAGGAATGACCAGTGCCCTTGGTGGACCACCTCCTCGGTGACCTAAAGGACCTTCGACACCTATGGTCCCTGTGCAGTCTAGTTCTTCTGTCCTAGTTCTTCGAATCACACCTTAATCAATTGTCTTAGCTCCATTATTCCCCTTGTGGATGTTTGCCAATCCGATTCAGCCAAGAAAAAGAGGCCAAGAATGGAAGTAACTTTTCTCATTGAACGCTAAGGGAGTCAGAGAGTCATTAGATTAGCTCTCTACTCCCGTAAACGTCTGAAGATCGTCAGGAGGCCACCAAAGCAAAATGTTGTTTTGAGAGGTTGTGTGGTAGTTTGGTAATATGAGTCCAAGAAGTAAGATACTGGCCCCATCAAACTTGTTTCCAAGATGCCACCAATAATCTTGTCCAGCTGCCGGCAGTAAGGTAGTACGACTATTTGGACTGGCTGAGGACCATGAGGTCTTCAGATACATCTATGGTTTGAGTGGTCATAATCTTCAGAAAGCTGTTGGCACAATGCGTGTTTGGTCAACGGCTATTCCTCCCAGCCCAACTTCTCCCATGAGCATGGTCAAATCAACATGCCCAATCCAACACCACCATAAACATTAGACAGCCCTTCCAAAATAGTTAGATCAGCTGTCTACTCCCTTAAACTTTAGTGGAGAGGGTCAGAAGGCCACCAAACCAATATGCTCAAGAGCTTGTGTGGTAGTTTGGTGGTATGAATCCCAGAAGTGAGATGCTGGCCCCACCAAACTTTTTTCCAAGATGCCACCACCAACCTTGTCCAGCTGCTGACACTAAGTAGGGTACTACTATTCGGACTGGCTGTGGACAATGAGATTTTCGGATACATTCATGGTCTAAGAGTGGTCACAGACTTTAGAAAGCTGTTGTCCCATTACTCCCAGCCCAACTTCTCCCATGAGAATAAGAGGATTCGGCATGTTGAAAACAAAATGCCCAGTCCAACCAACATCACCATAAACAAAAGTCTTCCAGCACGTCAAAAATTTGTATACATTTATCTAATTTGTGTGTTTAACTTTTTTAGTTGCTTGACCTTTTAAAACGTTCCTCTTCTCTTTACCAGAGTGGAAAATCTGAAGATTTGCTGGTTGCCCTTGGCTGCCAAGGATTCCCTCCAACTTCGGACTATGAAGACCTTCTGGTGGAATTTTTAGAGGTCGACGACAGCAAAGAGCACCTCATTTCCAGTCCTGAAAGAGAATCTCAGTGCCAACATATGAAAGTTTCCCCTGTGGATACAGATAATGACTCCGGCCGTGGAAGCTGCGATAGCCCCTTCGCTCCCTCTGAAGGAAATAAAGACCAAAGAGTCCCATCACAGGGTTTCGAAAGCATCCAGAATGGTGTCCATGACCATTTGACACCAAAATCTCCTTGGCCCTCAGAAAACAAACCCTTGGATACCACATTTTCAAATATTAATGATAACAAATCTTGCAGTTGGTCTGATGGCAAAGTATCCAGCAACCATTCGCCAAAATCCAATTATCACAATGTCACAGATGTCTGTAAATTGGCGCTTGGGATGATGAACGCCAACATGTCGAAATTTGCAATGCCGACGGAAGACAAGAGACAACCCATGTACTTCCGAACAATTGAGAACATTGATAATAAAAACTCGGATCAACAGAATGACATGGGAGATTTGCATTCCAAGGGCGTTGAGGCCGACATGTTGAACTTGTTACTCAACGAGAAGATGCCCTTCATGGCTTCTCCAGCGATGGACTATGTTGAAGTCCACAAAGTGAACCAAAACAGTGCGCTTGCTTTAATACCAAAACACAAAGAAAATGTGAGAACTGACCAATACTCTATACTGGTTCCAAACCAGGAATATTCAAAGGTGGAAAGGGTGGAGGTTGATAATGCGTTAGTGTTAATGCAAACCCTCGAGCCTCAAGTAAGTGGTGGTGATGTCATGAAGGAATTCATTCAAAAGCCCCAGCAAAGCCAAGCGGAGAAGCTCATGGGCTTCATAAAACCTCTTGTAAATGAAGGTGAAATTAAGAACCTTGGAATGGGTTACATGGACCCATCGAGCTTTTTCCCCTGATCTTGTTGGAGGAGAACCAGACTCTTACACATGGTGGAGATGGCCAAGTTATGGCTTGAGTAATCTTCAGCTCACCAGGAACTTCACACAGTCACTTTATTCCTTTAAGCATCGGTGATGTCATTAGTTTTGGTATGGGCTGAGTTTTTTTATGATGGGCCACCCATACCGGAGGTAGACTGGAGCTAACCATGGAGTTGTCCACTCGTTATTGGACTATCGGGTAATGTTATGGAGTAAGAGAAGTGACCCTCCCGGTCGTGAGATGTACGTCTAGCTGTTACACGGTGTTTTCCTGCTTTGACCATAAGGTTAATCCTATCTCCACTAGTCCAATGCAGAACCAATTGTTTTATGACACTTTGTTTTCGTTTTCTGCCTCTTCGAATGTTGTTTTTTTACCTTTTTGTTTACTACCTTGTACTTTTGTCACTTTATGTTTTGCAATATACACACTCCACACAAAAACCAGATCAGATATACGTTATCAGTCCATGGGCGCCGACACATCTGCATTGTTCACACTGGGGTGGGGAGAATTGTATTTGCTGCCGTAGGATTGGTTGTCCTTTTTTGGGGCAGATAATCCTCCAAAATCTCTCGAACGCCTACAGTCTTGGTTTCTTTGAGAATTTTCTTATTCTCCACGGGGAGAGGAGAATATGCCAGATACTTCATACAGCAGCTTATTTTTCGAGAGAATAAAGGATCGGACATGATGGAATTCAACATGTCCAATCCTTCCTTCTCCTGAAAAGGAGGAATCGGCACACCTCCATACACGTATAGTTGTCGGTCCATTTTATTTTTTAAACTTATCAAACCCAGTGATTTTTGGAGGGAGCGGCCAACTATTTTATGTATACAGCTGACCCGACAGCTGGCAAGGACTGGGCATATTGAATTTCGTAACCTGATCCTTTTTTTTTTTTTTTTTTTTTTTAATCAACCCAGACAGAGGAGTTGGGCGGTGGCTCATTTCCTTCCCCTACTAGAAATACAAGCACACTCGGCCAAACTGAGCATGCATTTGTATGGGGAGGTCAGGGGGGGAAAGAAGGTGTATGGGCACCGTTAGTCTGATAAAAGCTGTTATCTGATTGGTTTTCAGTAACGACTCACGCATATTGTCCTCATTAATTAGCAACTCCCATCTTCCTTAAATGGAGCTTAAAGGGAATGTTCATTTGCAATGACTCTCTCCTGCAGTAAAGCAATGTGTGCCGTGATGGAATGTTCCAGAATGTCAATGATACTCAGGCTCTTACCCGTATTCTATTAAGTGCTCGAAATATATATTTTATTCTTAAACCTTCTTCACCACATGCATTGAAACTACCAGCTAGATGTATTACCAGAATATTTTTATATGTATAATATTAAGAGTAACTTACTTTATTTTCTGTGTCCTACTTGACAGCCAACTCAAGGATGTTTTATATTATTTGGGTTTTTTTTGCATTCTAATGTTAACTTTTAATCTGCATGTTAAAGAGATTTGGAATTTGCTGAACTGCTCTTTCCAGCATGCCATAAATTGTGTACAACTTCTGACACGAGTCGACGTTAAGCAGCAGTGACATCTGTTGGTCGTAAGAAGGTACTGCAGGGATTTGTCAATTTTTATTGATTGTTGCGGTATGTGCAGTATATGTCTAGAAATTTCGGCAGATACAAACAACTTTATCCTTTTCAAACATCAAAGGCCCATTAATGATTTGGGACCATTGCAAAATAATCCACCCTAGTTTCATCTCCTCCCGTTTGTAGGCATGACCTATTTTTAGTATGATGAGGAATAACCGTCAGAGTAATTTATATCTGCCTTCATTGGTTCATGCACTTTATATAAAGTTCTCACATTTATTTTGGACAAATTGGAAAACAAAAATAAGTTTAATTCAGAGTTTTTGATTACTCCCAATAGATATGTTCAACTTGTAGGTATGAAGAGTAATTGTATAGTAAGTTCTATGCAGCAGCGTGAGGCATTTTTGCAGTGTGTCGGCTCGATCTTCCTCTCTCACAGGAGGAAGTCCCAGCACAATCTCAGATTATATTCTATCATCTATAATGATGATGATACTCAGGCTATTCCTGCATTCTTTTACATTTTTTTTCTTAAAGGGATTGTCCAGTTTCCCCCTCCCCCATTATATACATAAACCCTAACAGGACATCCCCCTCTATCTCCCTCTCTCATAGCAGGAAGTCCCAGCACAAACTCAGATTATATTCTATCATCTATAATGATGATGATACTCAGGCTATTCCTGTATTCTTGTACATTTTTTTTCTTAAAGGGAATGTCCAATTTACCCCTCCCCAATTATATACATATGCCCTAACAGGACATCCCCTGCATCTCCCTCTCTCACAGCAGGAAGTCCCAGCACAATCTCAGATTATATTCTATCATCTATACTGATGATGATACTCAGGCTGCACCTGTATTTTTTTTAATTATTTTCTAATGGGTTGTCCAGTTTACCCCCCTCCTTTATACCTATAAACCCTAACTGGACACCCCCCTTTAACCGCTTAATTACACATTTCACAGAGCCTTTTATCAGAGACCCCTTATCACATGAACCTCCAAAAAAAGATGTCTTATAGGTCATCCAACCAATTTCTAATAAGTGCCTGTATGCATGAGTCTTGTCCAGGATAATACCCTGATAGATTTAAAGGGGGTCTCTGGTTTCCAAAAAGTACATTTTGATAACCTGACAGTCTTCTCTTCTTGAAATATTATATACTGGAACTTCCTGTGCCCGTTTTTTTTATCTGCCATGCAGGAGACTGCTTCTATGTCTTACACAGACTTGTTTCAGATTCTATTCACTGGAGAAACAAAAAAGGAGAAAGGATAAGATTTAATCCGGTATCAGTCGGACCTCATGGGATCCAAACTTCCAGAACATCTGATTTTTTTTTTTTTGTTTAGATTATTGTATGCACATAAATATATAAAAGTCCGAGATATCAGGAAAAAAAAAGTCTAAATCGATTTTTCTACTTAGACATTGCAGAAATTCCAAATGCCGGATTAACAGATTTTCTGGATTATGAAAGTTTATCACACAGGAGGCTGAATCAGGCCTTGTTCTATACCACTGCCAATAAGGATTCAGCTGTAGCCTTATTGTAACCCAACCTGTCATACTTAAAGGGTATGTGGACTTTTGCAACCCTCTTTTTATTACCCCTCCCATCCCCTCTAAAGCATCTATTACAACACATGACGCAATCCTGAAAAAAAATCTTCTACCGTTTTGTGTACACAGCTCCTGTGCAGACCTATGTAGACTGAATTTGCGCAGGACTGTAAAACAACGGGATGGTTTTAATCAAGCTTCTATGCAAAGATGTTTATATAGATGAACTGAAGCAATAAAAACATGGCTGCAAAAGTATATACACCCTTTTATGCAAATATATATCTATAGTAGAGATCCATACATTTATGGGTTTTCCTAGAATTTGATTTTTTTTTTTTAAATCCTTATTATTATTATTCTCAAACATCCAGGTTAAGTCGCCCGTTGCCTTCATAGCAAAGTATTTGTTCCCTTCAGCTCGGAAACTTTATTTTACAGATAATTTATCATAACAAGAGAAATTTCTATATAAAAGTTATATTTATGGTACAGATTATGAATGATACAAATAGATTATATTTTTTTGTGCACAACAGTTATGCATCTTAAAGTAATTATCTTACCTGTTAAATGGGTCTTGGGGGAAACTTCACACCTACTGATAACGTCCTAATAATACGAATTTATTACTTTTGCTTTTATTCTGCAAATTTATATATTTGTATTAGTTTCCCATTATACCTAGTGCTACCAGAAGCAACCACTAGGGAGCACTCACTGCATCTCGGTATACAGGGAGCTCCCCCTAGTGGTGACTGCAGACAGGATCTTATCATGTATCTCTGTATACAGGGAGCTCCCCCTAGTGGTGACGGCAGACAGGATCTTATCATGTATCTCGGTATACAGGGAGCTCCCCCTAGTGGTGGCTGCAGACAGGATCTTATCATGTATCTCTGTATACAGGGAGCTCCCCCTAGTGGTGACTGCAGACAGGACCTTATCATGTATCTCTGTATACAGGGAGCTCCCCCTAGTGGTGGCTGCAGACAGAATCTTACCATGTATCTCTGTATACAGGGAGCTCCCCCTAGTGGTGGCTGCAGACAGGATCTTATCATGTATCTCTGTATACAGGGAGCTCCCCCTAGTGGTGACTGCAGACAGGATCTTATCATGTATCTCTATATACAGGGAGCTCCCCCTAGTGGTGACTGCAGACAGGACCTTATCATGTATCTCTGTATACAGGGAGCTCCCCCTAGTGGTGGCTGCAGACAGGATCTTATCATGTATCTCTGTATACAGGGAGCTCCCCCTAGTGGTGACTGCAGACAGGATCTTATCATGTATCTCTATATACAGGGAGCTCCCCCTAGTGGTGACTGCAGACAGGATCTTATCATGTATCTCTGTATACAGGAAGCTCCCCCTAGTGGTGGCTGCAGACAGGATCTTATCATGTATCTCTGTATACAGGGAGCTCCCCCTAGTGGTGACTGCAGACAGGATTTTATCATGTATCTCTGTATACAGGGAGCTCCCCCTAGTGGTGGCTGCAGACAGGATCTTATCATATATCTCTATATACAGGGAGCTCCCCCTAGTGGTGACTGCAGACAGGATCTTATCATGTATCTCTGTATACAGGGAGCTCCCCCTAGTGGTGGCTGCAGACAGGATCTTATCATGTATCTCTGTATACAGGGAGCTCCCCCTAGTGGTGACTGCAGACAGGGTCTTATCATGTATCTCTGTATACAGGGAGCTCCCCCTAGTGGTGGCTGCAGACAGGGTCTTATCATGTATCTCTGTATACAGGGAGCTCCCCCTAGTGGTGGCTGCAGGAAGATGGTATCATTTCATGCAATTCTATGTCTATGTAGGGAATTTGGAACTTTATAACAGAAAAACTGGGTTTTGACTGCTGTGAATATTTATGAGGAAATTAATCGGCACAGAATATATGTGGTGATTTACCTCTAAATTGATTGTATAGAGCTGGGCTATATGACCGCTCCATTATTATTTTCTTGGAATTCAGAGGAATATTATATTATATATTTTCATTTTATTGATGTATCTGTGGACCCTCTTTCCTTCAATGTCACACACATCCCTTGTGTTTCTGAGCTATTTTTCTTTTAGCCTTATAGTATACGGTATATATTGTGTAGCTCATGACGGCAAAGCTATAACAATCTTTAGACAAAAAGGGTAGGAGAAGGCGATATATCAGGTAGGAGGATGTTACTCAGTGGCCATTTTTATTTGCATGGACCCTTTCCTTTCTATACATGATTACGTTTTCCTGCCTTATGTGCCTGCGGGCCTTCTGTTTGTTAAATAAAGCTATGAAATGTTGAACATTTGGAGAATTATAGAATGTTTGTGTCTATATCAGAGTACAGGGGAACAGTTGGGTGTAGTCTGAGAGCACAGTGCCAGGAAGGTGCCAATAAGCCACTGGAATTGTCCCACAATACAATAATCCAGGATTAGGGAAGCAAACTGAATATTTGCCGACGGGTAAAAGGTAGCATAGCTATTACTTTGTGAATTTACGTAATGCATGGTATTTTGATTATATATTTTTTGTTTTGTTTTTTTTATATGAATGGTCATTTACAGTATATAAAACCATAAAATAAAATTCTCATTGCAAGTCTGATCATATTCTAAGTATTTTCCCAAATGTATCCATGTGATCCATATTAGAAGCCTGTAGAATACCATGTGTTTTTGTCTGGGCAGCCCTGTACTATGCATAGTGATTATTACATAGGGTATTCCGGATTATTCTGTACTAATGAGTACAATACTCCACTTCTATCCACTCACACTAAAATACACCACTGCACATCTGGTTGATTTCCAAATATATGGCTATTTACAATGTTAAACCTATTGGAAATTAAAATAATGTCGTCTATATACCTGCCGCACCTAATCTGTACTAGTCTGTATACGGGTAACTTCTACAGTTAATATTGTCACAGCAAGTATAGTGTATATAGGCTTACATTTTAACAAAATTGTGTTTTATATTAATTTTTTTTGAGGGGGTGGCACTTTTGTCTGTATACTCTGTAGAAAATTATACGGTCCACCAGCAAACCTACAGCAAGTTGCGCTTCTGAACTCAGATGCCGCATGTTATTGGCTGATATATTGGCTTTGGATTTATCTTAAGTGCTCAAGTTCCCTGCAGCACCCCCAGAGGGGAAAAGAAGCATTACATGATGACCATTGAAATCAGTGCATGTATACGTTGAATCCCGTTGACAAGGATGATCTGTATAGTCAGCTCCCATTACTTGAATTACTTTTAATGACTTCCCACCCCCACCCCCCACCCCCAAGTTTTTTATCTTAACACCCTACTCCAATGTAATTGTTTATGCCGGGCCTAAATGTACATGAGGCCATCACATTCTACAACCCCCCAACCCATATGACTTAATATCTGTGACATGGTTTTCCTTAGTTTTGGTTGCTGATTCGTACTCGCGCGTTTCGAGGCCTTAGTCTGTATTTTTAAGCACATAGTGGCCAATCACACCCATGCTCTTACAACTGATACATAATGAATTCTCATGGTTTGATGGACTCGAGAGCAAAGGGATTGGGTAGAGTGAAATCTGCCTAATCCCTGCCTTTTTTCACAAACACTAGCACTGGAGGGGGGAGCAGAAGAATACATAGATACTTCTTGGTACTTATATAGGAGGAGGATGCCATTGTACATGAGATTTATATATATATTTTTATAAGATAAGCTTACTTTAGTTGCAATATGGCTGGCAATGCTCAGCTCCATAGAGGTGACCGATGCAATCATTGGTTAGATCCTATAGATTGAACCAATTTTTTTTTCCTTATATTTCTTTATTAAAGGGGATTGCTCCAGGATAGACATTGACGGTATGTGGCTAACATATGTCACCAATGGCCAAATAGTCGAGGTCCAATAACTGAGATCATCACTGAGTGTTAGAATGTGACTCTCCCCCAATAATTGGACATTAGTGTACATCCCATGGAC
Source organism: Ranitomeya variabilis (assembly GCF_051348905.1). NCBI lineage: Eukaryota > Metazoa > Chordata > Amphibia > Anura > Dendrobatidae > Ranitomeya > Ranitomeya variabilis. Next base: position 30,493,932 of record NC_135232.1, read on the forward strand.
ATGTCACCAAGGTCTATCCATGGACAACCCCTTTAAAGGGGGATTTAGGCTATTTTCTTCCAACCTGTCCACAGGCTGTTCTTGGCATTACAACCCAGCCTCATTCATATTAATAGAGCTGAGTCGCAGTACCAGACATAACCTGTAGACAATAGTGGCGTTGTTTTTTTGGAAGAAGGTCATTTTTTTCCTATTTCTAACCCCTTTTAATATGTAGATGACTCCGATCTATTTGGTTTGACCTTGTACAGAAAATAAAGGTACTTTTATTCAGATTGTATTGTATATATAGATATATATGACCCACCCGTTGTCTCGTACCCTACATGGATGTACAATGTCGTTACCATGCGGACACTTTACTGCAGAACTATGAATGTCGCCGTTTCACTTGATGTAATAATAAAAGGTTATCGGACCGCAGCCAAAGCTTAAAGTGGAAACATTGGTTTAATTTTTATAAATCAATAATATAGATGAAAATAAGAAACTTCGTAATGTATCTTATCAGAGAAATCTGATTCTTTCGCCTCTTGGACTGATCGATCATTCTCAATTAAGTGGTAAGCTCTGTATCCAGTGAAGACAAATTTCCCCATTACTGAGATAAGACGTGACAGTTGGTGTTTTTAAAATTCTATGGAGGGGGAGGAGCTAGAGGAACACAGACACTGTAGGGAGGAGCTAGAGAAACACACATTGTAGGGAGGGGCTAGAGGAACACACAGACATTCTAGGGAGGAGCTAGAGGAACACAGACATTCTAGGGAGGAGCTAGAGGAACACACATTCTAGGGAGGGGCTAGAGGCAGACAGACAATCTAGGGAGGAGCTAGAGGAACACACATTCTAGGGAGGGGCTAGAGGAACACGCAGACATTCTAGGGAGGAGCTAGAGGAACACGCAGACATTCTAGGGAGGAGCTAGAGGCACACGCAGACATTCTAGGGAGGGGCTAGAGGCAGACATAGACATTCTAGGGAGGATCTAGAGGAACACAGACACTGTAGGGAGGAGCTAGAGAAACACACATTGTAGGGAGGGGTTAGAGGAACACACAGACATTCTAGGGAGGGGCTAGAGGCAGACAGACATTCTAGGGAGGAGCTAGAGGAACACACATTCTAGGGAGAAGTTGGAGAAACAGACATTCTAGGGAGGAGTTAGAGAAGCAGACATTCTAGGGAGGAGCTAGAGGAACACACATTCTAGGGAGGGGCTAGAGGCAGACAGACAATCTAGGGAGGAGCTAGAGGAACACACATTCTAGGGAGGGGCTAGAGGAACACGCAGACATTCTAGGGAGGAGCTAGAGGAACACGCAGACATTCTAGGGAGGAGCTAGAGGCACACGCAGACATTCTAGGGAGGGGCTAGAGGCAGACACAGACATTCTAGGGAGGATCTAGAGGAACACAGACACTGTAGGGAGGAGCTAGAGAAACACATTGTAGGGAGGGGTTAGAGGAACACACAGACATTCTAGGGAGGGGCTAGAGGCAGACAGACATTCTAGGGAGGAGCTAGAGGAACACACATTCTAGGGAGAAGTTGGAGAAACAGACATTCTAGGGAGGAGTTAGAGAAGCAGACATTCTAGGGAGGAGCTAGAGGAACACAGACATTCTAGGGAGGGGCTAGAGGAACACAGACATTCTAGGGAGGAGCTAGAGGAACACAGACATTCTAGGGAGGAGCTAATGTTCCATAGAACTTTATGAGCACCGCTGGCATTTCCTATCTCAGTAATGTAACAATCCATCTTCACTGAAGACACATTTTACCCATAAAATGAGAATTTATAGAGCCAACAATCGATCCAGGAGGAGAAAGAAGCAGATTTTCTCTGATACGATATTTTATAAAGTTTTTTATTTGTACGTATATTATTGATTTATGGAATAAAAAGAATTAAATGATGGGTACTCATGAAAAAAAGCGGTAATAGCACGTAGACATTAATGCTATATAGCTACACACCGCTGTATGTGTATATAGCATAAGTCACAGTATACATGGGGATCGTATGGGTTGCGTATATTCCGATGTCTCGCGGTTCTTTGCATAATTGCATGCATTCTGATGATACCTGATTGTATGAGCCACTAAACCAGCGGGTGAATGGTTTTTCCGTTTTTATTTTTTATTTTATTTTTTTTGTTTTTTTCAGAGAAAATTCCAAATTGTATTTGTTAAAAAAATAAAAACTATTGAAAAATATTTTCTGGTGTTTTTATTCTTTTTCATAAATGGATTGTGCCTTGCAGAAGAATTCACATAGAACTGAGTAGAAGGACAGACGGCTGCTGCAAAGTAGAAGAAGCTCAGACTTTACTCTCTCGAACGGGGACCATTTTTGTTTTCCAAACTTGGGGTTTAAATTTTCGAAAAACATGGTCAGCAGGTGAAAGGGATTGACCATTTCATTTTAATTAATGTATCGGGGATGTGATATTGTGGCACTTATTAATAAGTATTCCAGGTTCTCCTCCTTCCTCGCAGACTGCGCAAAAATCGCTGTTGGTGGAGAACATGTGACGGCCTGTCCTCCAATAGAAAAGAAGCTTTTACAGGTGCGACGTTATATCGTTGGAGGAGGCGGATGGACAGGTGTGGTCACATGACTCTCATCCACCAAGAGGAGAAGCTGACCTCCATTCCTCCAACTATACACATAATATAGAGTCGCCCCTCTGCAGATGCTCTTCTGAGAAGGGTTTCGGCAAGATTTTGGAGGCATTTATGGGATTTTGGCCCCTTCATCCAGAAAAGCATTTGTGAGGTCAGACCCTGATGTTGGGGGGAGGGGGCTCTGTATTGTTATGGGGTCTCCACTTCGTGGCTGAGTTGCTGCAGTTTCTTTCACTTCTCTGTAATATCACTCACAGGTTATGGGAGAAGATTCAGGAGGAAGAAATGTTATGGACAGACTTGTTACCCCGGGGGCATCCATTACAGGTGTTATACACGGAGGGCGATGGGAGTGAAGGAGAAACCAGAATTCAGTCATTACGATGACGTGCGTCTGATACTTGTCTCCATATTGTGTATTAAGTCACATTTATTGTAATTGTAAACCAGATTTGCAACAATTCAGGATATTGGCCCCCACCCTCGCGATCCCGTCCTTACAGGTTATCGCTATATTATACTGCGATCTATCAAAGTGCAACATCCTAGGGAGTAAAACTCACTAAAAGTCCCACATCCGTACAGTGAGACGCCTGGGTTGGCGCTGTAATGTGCTGAGATCTCGCGCCTTTGTTTGTCTTTCTGACCTCGCTGTCAATCTTTTCCTAAATCTGGCGACTATGTCAGCGGCTAAACTTGATTTAACCCCGACCTTTAATGATTAGTGCTATCCAGGCGAGGCTGCTGGGGTTTTGTTGGTTTTTTGCTTTTTATGTGTTACTTATGCTCTGTTAAAAATTGCATTCATTGCAAATTCCATCAGAGCTGATACTGTTGGTAGCCATCACGCACGTGTGAATTTCCGTCAGGTCCGAGGCATAGCTGGGGGTCCGGCACAGACGAAGGGGTGTGAGACACATCTGAGTGGTACCCCACTAAGAAAATGAATATCTATAACTACAGAGATGAACCACAATCATAGGGAATAAATGAAGAACGACCTCAGCAGCCGAAAATGCCGAATAAGACTCGCCAAGACCAATATTACCACCATACGGTGAGCATATAGTGGGAGTCACCAGCTCTGTAGATCATATCAGATTACAGTTCAGTTATATATAGTGACTCCCCATTGATCATTTTTCTTATTAGAATCACTCGCTTTTCTTTTTTTTTTTTCCTCCAGCTGGCCCAGACCTTCGTGACGACTTCTTCCAGCCGGTCTGCAGTTTGCAGCACAGAAACACTGACTTCTCAGGACACACAAGCTCCGCATTCTGTGTCAGTCCTAAGTCTATTCCTGCCCCATTTGCCCCCGTCTGCCCCTGCTGGGTGGCATGGTGCGCTATGTACTGTACACCAAGAAAAGTTATGTCATAGCTGCCTCCCAAGGTATTGCCAAACAGCAAGTATCCATGGAAAGAAAAATGTCAGACATAGTGTCTTATTGTCTCCCAGATGATAAAAGTGCTCAGAAAGATAAAAGTACAATTTTTTTTTTTGTGCCCTGCAACATAATAATGAACCACAAATAATGCAGCGCTTAGTTCCCGGCATAGTAAAACTGCCACTTCTTGTAGTGTAATAATGCCTCCTAGAAAATATTAATGCCCTCAACAAGGGAGATTGAAAGAACAGTAATAGTGCCCGGTAATAACAATAAAATTGCCCCGAGTGCTAATCTGTTCTGTGAAGTGACGGATCGTACTGGCATTCTTATGAGGGTGCTGACTGCTGGCAGTGTTATGAGGGTGCTGACTGCTGGCAGTGTTATGAGGGTGCTGACTGCTGGCAGTGTTATGAGGGTGCTGACTGCTGGCATTGTTTTGAAGGTGCTGACTGCTGGCAGTGTTATGAGGGTGCTGACTGCTAGCAGTGTTATGAGGGTGCTGACTGCTGGCATTGTTATGAAGGTGCTGACTGCTGGCATTGTTATGAGGGTGCTGACTGCTGGCAGTGTTATGAGGGTGCTGACTGCTGGCAGTGTTATGAAGGTGCTGACTGCTGGCATTGTTATGAAGGTGCTGACTGTTGGCTTTGTTATGAAGGTGCTGACTGCTGGCATTGTTATGAAGGTGCTGACTGCTGGCATTGTTATGAGGGTGCTGACTGCTGGCAGTGTTATGAGGGTGCTGACTGCTGGCAGTGTTATGAGGGTGCTGACTGCTGGCAGTGTTATGAAGGTGCTGACTGCTGGCAGTGTTATGAGGGTGCTGAGTGCTGGCATTGTTATGAGGGTGCTGACTGCTGGCACTGTTATGAGGGTGCTGGCATTGTTATGAGGGTGCTGACTGCTGGCAGTGTTATGAAGGTGCTGACTGCTGGCATTGTTATGAGGGTGCTGACTGCTGGCAGTGTTATGAGGGTGCTGACTGCTGGCAGTGTTATGAAGGTGCTGACTGCTGGCAGTGTTATGAGGGTGCTGAGTGCTGGCATTGTTATGAGGGTGCTGACTGCTGGCACTGTTATGAGGGTGCTGGCATTGTTATGAGGGTGCTGACTGCTGGCAGTGTTATGAGGGTGCTGACTGCTGGCATTGTTTTGAAGGTGCTGACTGCTGGCAGTGTTATGAGGGTGCTGACTGCTGGCATTGTTTTGAAGGTGCTGACTGCTGGCAGTGTTATGAGGGTGCTGACTGCTAGCAGTGTTATGAGGGTGCTGACTGCTGGCATTGTTTTGAAGGTGCTGACTGCTGGCACTGTTATGAGGGTGCTGGCATTGCTATGAGGGTGCTGACTGCTGGCAGTGTTATGAAGGTGCTGACTGCTGGCATTGTTTTGAAGGTGCTGACTGCTGGCAGTGTTATGAGGGTGCTGACTGCTAGCAGTGTTATGAGGGTGCTGACTGCTGGCAGTGTTATGAGGGTGCTGACTGCTGGCAGTGTTATGAAGGTGCTGACTGCTGGCATTGTTATGAGGGTGCTGACTGCTGGCAGTGTTATGAGGGTGCTGACTGCTGGCAGTGTTATGAGGGTGATGACTGCTGGCATTGTTTTGAAGGTGCTGACTGCTGGCAGTGTTATGAGGGTGCTGACTGCTAGCAGTGTTATGAGGGTGCTGACTGCTGGCATTGTTATGAAGGTGCTGACTGCTGGCATTGTTATGAGGGTGCTGACTGCTGGCAGTGTTATGAGGGTGCTGACTGCTGGCAGTGTTATGAAGGTGCTGACTGCTGGCATTGTTATGAAGGTGCTGACTGTTGGCATTGTTATGAAGGTGCTGACTGCTGGCATTGTTATGAAGGTGCTGACTGCTGGCATTGTTATGAGGGTGCTGACTGCTGGCAGTGTTATGAGGGTGCTGACTGCTGGCAGTGTTATGAGGGTGCTGACTGCTGGCAGTGTTATGAAGGTGCTGACTGCTGGCAGTGTTATGAGGGTGCTGAGTGCTGGCATTGTTATGAGGGTGCTGACTGCTGTCACTGTTATGAGGGTGCTGGCATTGTTATGAGGGTGCTGACTGCTGGCAGTGTTATGAAGGTGCTGACTGCTGGCATTGTTATGAGGGTGCTGACTGCTGGCAGTGTTATGAGGGTGCTGACTGCTGGCAGTGTTATGAAGGTGCTGACTGCTGGCAGTGTTATGAGGGTGCTGAGTGCTGGCATTGTTATGAGGGTGCTGACTGCTGGCACTGTTATGAGGGTGCTGGCATTGTTATGAGGGTGCTGACTGCTGGCAGTGTTATGAAGGTGCTGACTGCTGGCATTGTTTTGAAGGTGCTGACTGCTGGCAGTGTTATGAGGGTGCTGACTGGCATTGTTTTGAAGGTGCTGACTGCTGGCAGTGTTATGAGGGTGCTGACTGCTAGCAGTGTTATGAGGGTGCTGACTGCTGGCATTGTTTTGAAGGTGCTGACTGCTGGCACTGTTATGAGGGTGCTGGCATTGCTATGAGGGTGCTGACTGCTGGCAGTGTTATGAAGGTGCTGACTGCTGGCATTGTTTTGAAGGTGCTGACTGCTGGCAGTGTTATGAGGGTGCTGACTGCTAGCAGTGTTATGAGGGTGCTGACTGCTGGCAGTGTTATGAGGGTGCTGACTGCTGGCAGTGTTATGAAGGTGCTGACTGCTGGCATTGTTATGAGGGTGCTGACTGCTGGCAGTGTTATGAGGGTGCTGACTGCTGGCAGTGTTATGAAGGTGCTGACTGCTGGCATTGTTATGAAGGTGCTGACTGTTGGCATTGTTATGAAGGTGCTGACTGCTGGCATTGTTATGAAGGTGCTGACTGCTGGTATTGTTATGAGGGTGCTGACTGCTGGCAGTGTTATGAGGGTGCTGACTGCTGGCAGTGTAATGAGGGTGCTGACTGCTGGCAGTGTTATGAAGGTGCTGACTGCTGGCAGTGTTATGAGGGTGCTGAGTGCTGGCATTGTTATGAGGGTGCTGACTGCTGGCACTGTTATGAGGGTGCTGGCATTGTTATGAGGGTGCTGACTGCTGGCAGTGTTATGAAGGTGCTGACTGCTGGCATTGTTATGAGGGTGCTGACTGCTGGCAGTGTTATGAGGGTGCTGACTGCTGGCAGTGTTATGAAGGTGCTGACTGCTGGCAGTGTTATGAGGGTGCTGAGTGCTGGCATTGTTATGAGGGTGCTGACTGCTGGCACTGTTATGAGGGTGCTGGCATTGTTATGAGGGTGCTGACTGCTGGCAGTGTTATGAAGGTGCTGACTGCTGGCATTGTTTTGAAGGTGCTGACTGCTGGCAGTGTTATGAGGGTGCTGACTGCTGGCATTGTTTTGAAGGTGCTGACTGCTGGCAGTGTTATGAGGGTGCTGACTGCTAGCAGTGTTATGAGGGTGCTGACTGCTGGCATTGTTTTGAAGGTGCTGACTGCTGGCACTGTTATGAGGGTGCTGGCATTGCTATGAGGGTGCTGACTGCTGGCAGTGTTATGAAGGTGCTGACTGCTGGCATTGTTTTGAAGGTGCTGACTGCTGGCAGTGTTATGAGGGTGCTGACTGCTAGCAGTGTTATGAGGGTGCTGACTGCTGGCAGTGTTATGAGGGTGCTGACTGCTGGCAGTGTTATGAAGGTGCTGACTGCTGGCAGTGTTATGAGGGTGCTGACTGCTGGCAGTGTTATGAGGGTGCTGACTGCTGGCATTGTTTTGAAGGTGCTGACTGCTGGCATTGTTATGAGGGTGCTGACTGCTGGCAGTGTTATGAGGGTGCTGGCATTGTTATGAGGGTGCTGACTGCTGGCAGTGTCATGAGGGTGCTGACTGCTGGCATTGTTATGAGGGTGCTGACTGCTGGAATTGTTTTGAAGGTGCTGACTGCTGGCAGTGTTATGAGGGTGCTGACTGCTGGCAGTGTTATGAAGGTGCTAACTGCTGGCATTGTTATGTGCTGACTGCTGGCATTGTTTTGAAGGTGCTGACTGCTGTCATCTTTATGATGGTATTGATTACTGTCACTGTTAGGAGGGTGCTGACTGCTGGCACTGTTATGAGGGTGCTGACTGCTGGCAGTGTTATGAAGGTGCTAACTGCTGGCATTGTTATGTGCTGACTGCTGGCATTGTTTTGAAGGTGCTGACTGCTGGCAGTGTTATGAGGGTGCTGACTGCTGGCATTGTTAGGAAGGTGCTGACTGCTGGCAGTGTTATGAGGGTGCTGACTGCTGGCATTGTTATGAGGGTGCTGACTGCTGGCAGTGTTATGAGGGTGCTGACTGCTGGCAGTGTTATGAAGGTGCTGACTGCTGGCAGTGTTATGAGGGTGCTGGCATTGTTATGAGGGTGCTGACTGCTGGCAGTGTTATGAGGGTGCTGACTGCTGGCATTGTTATGAGGGTGCTGACTGCTGGCAGTGTTATGAAGGTGCTGACTGCTGGCATTGTTTTGAAGGTGCTGACTGCTGGCAGTGTTATGAGGGTGCTGACTGCTGGCATTGTTTTGAAGGTGCTGACTGCTGGCAGTGTTATGAGGGTGCTGACTGCTAGCAGTGTTATGAGGGTGCTGGCAGTGTTATGATGGTGCTGACTGCTGGCAGTGTTATGAAGGTGCTGACTGCTGGCATTGTTATGAGGGTGCTGACTGCTGGCAGTGTTATGAGGGTGCTGACTGCTGGCAGTGTTATGAGGGTGCTGACTGCTGGCAGTGTTATGAGGGTGCTGACTGCTGGCAGTGTTATGAGGGTGCTGACTGCTGGCAGTGTTATGAGGGTGCTGACTGGCAGTGTTATGAGGGTGCTGACTGCTGGCATTGTTTTGAAGGTGCTGACTGCTGGCATTGTTATGAGGGTGCTGACTGCTGGCAGTGTTATGAGGGTGCTGGCATTGTTATGAGGGTGCTGACTGCTGGCAGTGTTATGAGGGTGCTGACTGCTGGCATTGTTATGAGGGTGCTGACTGCTGGAATTGTTTTGAAGGTGCTGACTGCTGGCAGTGTTATGAGGGTGCTGACTGCTGGCAGTGTTATGAAGGTGCTAACTGCTGGCATGTGCTGACTGCTGGCATTGTTTTGAAGGTGCTGACTGCTGTCATCTTTATGATGGTATTGATTACTGTCACTGTTAGGAGGGTGCTGACTGCTGGCACTGTTATGAGGGTGCTGACTGCTGGCAGTGTTATGAAGGTGCTAACTGCTGGCATTGTTATGTGCTGACTGCTGGCATTGTTTTGAAGGTGCTGACTGCTGGCAGTGTTATGAGGGTGCTGACTGCTGGCATTGTTAGGAAGGTGCTGACTGCTGGCATTGTTATGAGGGTGCTGACTGCTGGCATTGTTATGAGGGTGCTGACTGCTGGCAGTGTTATGAGGGTGCTGACTGCTGGCAGTGTTATGAAGGTGCTGACTGCTGGCAGTGTTATGAGGGTGCTGAGTGCTGGCATTGTTATGAGGGTGCTGACTGCTGGCACTGTTATGAGGGTGCTGGCATTGTTATGAGGGTGCTGACTGCTGGCAGTGTTATGAAGGTGCTGACTGCTGGCAGTGTTATGAGGGTGCTGGCATTGTTATGAGGGTGCTGACTGCTGGCAGTGTTATGAGGGTGCTGACTGCTGGCATTGTTATGAGGGTGCTGACTGCTGGAATTGTTTTGAAGGTGCTGACTGCTGGCAGTGTTATGAGGGTGCTGACTGCTGGCAGTGTTATGAAGGTGCTAACTGCTGGCATTGTTATGTGCTGACTGCTGGCATTGTTTTGAAGGTGCTGACTGCTGTCATCTTTATGATGGTATTGATTACTGTCACTGTTAGGAGGGTGCTGACTGCTGGCACTGTTATGAGGGTGCTGACTGCTGGCAGTGTTATGAAGGTGCTAACTGCTGGCATTGTTATGTGCTGACTGCTGGCATTGTTTTGAAGGTGCTGACTGCTGTCATCTTTATGATGGTATTGATTACTGTCACTGTTAGGAGGGTGCTGACTGCTGGCACTGTTATGAGGGTGCTGACTGCTGGCAGTGTTATGAAGGTGCTAACTGCTGGCATTGTTATGTGCTGACTGCTGGCATTGTTTTGAAGGTGCTGACTGCTGGCAGTGTTATGAGGGTGCTGACTGCTGGCATTGTTAGGAAGGTGCTGACTGCTGGCAGTGTTATGAGGGTGCTGACTGCTGGCATTGTTATGAGGGTGCTGACTGCTGGCAGTGTTATGGGGGTGCTGACTGCTGGCAGTGTTTTGAAGGTGCTGACTGCTGGCAGTGTTATGAGGGTGCTGACTGCTGGCAGTGTTATGAGGGTGCTGACTGCTGGCAGTGTTATGAGGGTGCTGGCATTGTTATGAGGGTGCTGACTGCTGGCAGTGTTATGGGGGTGCTGACTGCTGGCAGTGTTATGAGGGTGCTGACTGCTGGCAGTGTTATGAGGGTGCTGGCAGTGTTATGAGGGTGCTGACTGCTGGCAGTGTTATGAGGGTGCTGGCAGTGTTATGAGGGTGCTGACTGCTGGCAGTGTTATGAGGGTGCTGACTGCTGGCAGTGTTATGAGGGTGCTGGCAGTGTTATGAGGGTGCTGACTGCTGGCAGTGTTATGAGGGTGCTGACTGCTGGCATTGTTATGAGGGTGCTGACTGCTGGCAGTGTTATTAGGGTGCTGGCATTGTTATGAGGGTGCTGACTGCTGGCATTGTTATGAGGGTGCTGACTGCTGGCATTGTTATGAGGGTGCTGACTGCTGGCATTGTTATGAGGGTGCTGACTGGACTGCTGGCATTGTTATGAGGGTGCTGACTGCTGGCACTGTTATGAGGGTGCTGGCATTGTTAGGAGGCTGCTGACTGCTGGCAGTGTTATGAGGGTGCCCACTGCTGGCAGTGTTATGAGGGTGCTGGCATTGTTATGAGGGTGCTGACTGCTGGCATTGTTTTGAAGGTGCTGACTGCTGGCAGTGTTATGAGGGTGCTGGCAGTGTTATGAGGGTGCTGACTGCTGGCAGTGTTATGAGGGTGCTGACTGCTGGCAGTGTTATGAGGGTGCTGGCATTGTTATGAGGGTGCTGACTGCTGGCAGTGTTATGAGGGTGCTGACTGCTGGCATTGTTATGAGGGTGCTGACTGCTGGCAGTGTTATGAGGGTGCTGGCATTGTTATGAGGCTGCTGACTGCTGGCAGTGTTATGAGGGTGCTGACTGCTGGCAGTGTTATGAGGGTGCTGACTGCTGGCAGTGTTATGAGGGTGCTGACTGCTGGCAGTGTTATGAGGGTGCTGGCATTGTTATGAGGGTGCTGACTGCTGGCAGTGTTATGAGGGTGATGACTGCTGGCATTGTTATGAGGGTGCTGACTGCTGGCATTGTTATGAGGGTGCTGACTGCTGGCAGTGTTATGAGGGTGCTGACTGCTGGCAGTGTTATGAGGGTGCTGGCATTGTTATGAGGCTGCTGACTGCTGGCAGTGTTATGAGGGTGCTGACTGCTGGCAGTGTTATGAGGGTGCTGACTGCTGGCATTGTTTTGAAGGTGCTGACTGCTGGCAGTGTTATGAGGGTGCTGGCATTATGAGGGTGCTGACTGCTGGCAGTGTTATGAAGGTGCTGACTGCTGGCATTGTTTTGAAGGTGCTGACTGCTGGCAGTGTTCATGACTTTTAGGTAGGAAAAAAACAGAAATTCCAGAATCCCAGATGACCACTCTGACCTTTATTTGCTTTGTCTTCTTTTTAACACACTGATGAGAACACACTGTATCCGCATATCAGCTGCCGCGTTTATCGCCTGACTGTTCCACAAAACAGGTGTCAAATGGGCGTGGCTTGTGCAGATGGGCATCACTGGGATGTTTCCATGGGGGAATATGGGACATCATGGATTCAAAATATCCCAGTAATGGGGATTACATTTGTGATCTGTAGAGTACAAAATGCCCTATTTGAAAAAAAAATAAAGGAATTGTGCAGGATTAAAAAAAATTGCTGCTTTCTCCCAGCAACCGCGCCACACATGTCCTCAGGTAGTATCTCGTAATGCAGCTCTCTCCCATCCCCTTCTTTGAAACACCACATGCAACCTGTTGACCGTTGTGGCGCTGTTGCTGGAAAAAATGTTTCACGCTTTTCTAATATCTAGAAACTACTTTTAATCTAAATTTTTATAGTAAAGCTTTAAAAACTGGTTTTAGAAGTGGCTAGAACAGGAAATGAATGAGAAATGGACAGATGCATTTTTTTATAGCTTCCTGATTCTTCCTTTAAGCTTTTCAACTCATGTAAATGGCACACTTTAGTGTGTCTTTAACCCTTTTATAACCAGTGACGGATACATCCATTATAATAATCTCCAGATACTGTGATTATACAACAGTTCTATGTCTGCGACCCAATCACTGCTGCAATCACATTGATCAATGGGAGGAGTCTTTATATATATAAAAGGTCCCTAGAACTGCCCTATGCAAGTGCCTCAGAAAATGCAAAAAAGCAACGAAAAAAAAAATTAAGTGGCACAAATATAATTTCTGTATCAAAAATCATAAAACTTCTAAATAATAAAAATGAAATATGACTCCCACATATTTTGTATCTTCCTGATATTTGTAATAATTGGATTGAAGAAAAAATAGGAAAAAAATCAAAACCGGACTTTAAAAAAAAAAGAAAAAAAAAAGTTGTAAAAAAATGTGAGCTGCAGCCTGCTCTGCATTCCTGATCAGCCGCCCCGGCTACATGTTACTATGGAGAACACAGCACTTGTCTCGTGATACGGCTGAAGGAAAAGGAATTTCCAGTCTATAGTAGAAGACCATGAGTATCAAGGTTTCAGTTGTCGACATCAGTTTTACAAGTATGGTAAAAAGTACGCACTGCATAGAGTGATGTGAAAAAGTGTTCGCCCCCTTCCTGATTTCTTATTCTTTTGCATTTCTGTCACACTTAAATGTTTCAGATCACCGAACAAATGTAAATATTACACAAAGATAACACAAGTAATCACAAAATGCAGTTTATAAATGAAGGTCTTTATTATTAAAGGAAAAAGAAATCCAGACCTACAGGTTCCTGTGTGAAAAAGTGATTGCCCCTAAACCTAATAACCGGTTGGGCCGCCCTTAGCAGCAACAACTGCAATCACAGGTGATGGTGGAAGATTTAGGAAGAAGAAATGTCATCAGCAGTCTTGTTACCCCAGTGACATTGTCTGACTGATATCAAGGGCCCACCAGTAACACAGATTCTGGGGATTCAGTCTTCAGTTATATGCAAATATTATTGGCTGGGGATGGAAAACACTACATGGTTTGCTTATGCTCTTTTAAGTAATTTTAACCTACACCTCCATAAAGTAATAAAATGTGTAGTTTGCTAAATGAGAAGGTGTCTGCTGCCTTTGCCTGCGTATTGTGCATCAAGGGTACTGTGCCAAGCACTGCTCATGTAAGGGGGGCCCACCAGGGGATTTACCTGCTCTCCTGTGGGCCAGTCCTAACCTGGAGGCTCCTATTACAGGATCGCTCTGGTAGAACATGTTTGCCAACCATGCAAACATTGAATATGTGAAGTTTAAACTGCTATATAGAATATACTTATAAAATTAAGCACTTGGCAAACAAATTGGCCATTTTATGTGTGCCCACCAGCCACGACATAGTCTTTCTTTTCATGGGATCCAAACCCTTTCTATCAGACGTGCCGTTCCCAGCATCAAAAGCCTACAAATTAGAGAGGATTGGAATGAAGGAGGAGATCAGCCAAATATGGAGGCAGTCAAATGTATACTACAAAGAAACAAAAACTGACCAGCACTTCTGAACAGAATTAAGCAAGTGTGATAGAGATGGTTAGGGTTTCATCAAAAGAAATGTACGCCTTGCTGTGGTTGGTGAAGTCTCATGAATTTTCCAATCTGTGCGCGAAGAACCTTTATTTTATAAGTGTATTCTATATGTATAAGTACTAGTGATGAGCGAGCGTGGTTGCCAGTGCTTGTTACTCGATCAAGCATCGGGGTGCTCAGGTACGCTCCTTACTCGATCGAGCATAGGGGTGCTCGGGTACTCTGCATACTTGATAGAGCATTGATTTGCTCAAGTATGATCGTTACTTGATCAAGCATCACGGTGCTCGGGTATGCTCATTACTCGATTGACCATCGGGGTGCTCTCTTTACGCTCCTTACTCGATCGAGCGTCGGGGTGCTGGATACACTCCTTACTCGATCGAGCATTGGGGTGCTGGGTACGCTCCTTACTCGATCGAGCATCGGGGTGCTGGGTACGCTCCTTACTCGATCGAGCATCGGGGTGCTGGGTACGCTCCTTACTCGATCGAGCATCAGGGTGCTCGGGTACGCTCCTTACTCGATCGAGCATCGGGGTGCTGGATACGCTCCTTAGTCGATCGAGCATCGGAGTGCTGGATACGCTCCTTACTCGATCGAGCATCGGGGTGCTCGGGTACGCTCCTTACACGATCGAGCATCGGGGTGCTGGGTACGCTTCTTACTCGATCGAGCATCAGGGTGCTCAGGTACGTTCCTTACTCGATCGAGCATCGGGGTGCTCGGGTACGCTCCTTACTCGATCGAGCATCGGGGAGCTCGGGTACGCTCCTTACTCGATCGAGCATCGGGGTGCTCGGGTACGCTCCTTACTCGATCGAGCATCAGGGTGCTCAGGTACGTTCCTTACTCGATCGAGCATCGGGGAGCTCGGGTACGCTCCTTACTCGATCGAGCATCGGGGAGCTCAGGTACACTCCTTACTCGATCGAGCATCGGGGAGCTCAGGTACGCTCCTTACTCGATCGAGCATTGGGGTGCTGGATACGTTCCTTACTCAATCGAGCATCGGGGTGCTCAGGTACGCTCCTTACTCGATCGAACATCGGGGTGCTCGGGTACGCTCATTACTTGATTGAGCATCGGGGTGCTCAGGTATACTCATTACTTGATCGAGCATTGGCGTGCTCGGGTACGATCGTTACAGTTACTGTTGTCACTGTTGTGTTTATTTTTTGTCTTTTTATATCTATCAGGTATCCGTTTCTGGATTACTTAGGATTCGGTGGATTACATCGGACCTGCACAGGATTTTTTTAAAATAAATTAATGAACGAGGGATATGTGGGGGAGTCTTTATTCAAATAAAGTGTTTTATTCTGTGTGTTTTTTATTTTTTTTTATTACTGGGTTAGTAATGGGGTATCTTATACACACCTATACATTACTAAACCCAGGAGTTGATGGCAGCTGTGATTTTTGACAATGATAATGGAAGCCAGCAGCTGTCTGCTTTACCTTGGCTGGTTATCAAAAATAGGGGAGACCCCAAGTCATTTTTTTCATTATTTATTTATTAAAACCAAGCTAGAAACACCTGTGTAAACACACTTACAACTCATGTGTTTTTTTAACTGCGAATTTACTGCATCTAATGCAAGTCTATGGGGAAAGTTTGTATAGTAGAATGAGCATTGCTGCAAGAGAAATTGACATGTTGTGGCTCGAAATCCCTTGCACAGGTGAGTTTATGCGGCATAAAGAAGCACAGTGAGAGTGAGATTCCTATTAATCCCATCCATTGTGCTTGTACTGTACAATGCAGCGTTTTGGACTCATCGAGAATGCTAGTATTCCTGATGGTGGGCACAAAACCTAAGGGGTGGAGGAGGCTTTTTTAGTTTGTTTCTCTTTTTAATTTTGCCTTATATACAAGTCATTAATACAGGAAAGAAAGTTTCCTAACAATTTTTTCCTGAAAAAATCATTTTATCTTCAGTTTTGGATGCTTTACTGTCAGTCTATAAAAGTGGCGTAATACTCTGATAACGTAGTTCCAAGCAGCGACCTGGGAGGAAGTGATGCATCCAGGTATCTTCTCCATGCTGTTCCCTTTCTCAGGGCCGGTTTTAGGCAAAGTGGGGCCCTAGGCAAAGTTTAAAATGGGGCCCCAAATGCTAACATATTGCACATCATACAGAAGCATTTCGGTTGTATTTACATGCGCTGATCTCAGGCCGCTAAACGAGTGTGATCGACCATACTGAAGTCGTTGGACGTTTGTTTCCTGGCCTCTTTCCACCGTCTGAGAAAGAATGAAGGGGACAGAACAATCACTAATAGATCACTAACAGATCACCATACAGTATCATGTTATCAGCAGCACATCTACAGTTTACACCGGTGACGTCCTGCTGAGAACAAGGATTTTTATTCCGGCATAAACAATCCAATCACCCAATGAATATGCAGCATTTTGCTTGTTTAGTATAATACACTCCATAGTCCTCCATATATTATAATGTGCCCCACAGTCCTCCATATTGTAAAATGCACATCCCATAGTCCTCCATATAATAATAATCTTTATTTTTATATAGCGCTAACATATTACGCAGCGCTTTACAGTTTGCTCACATTATCATCGCTGTCCCCAATGGGGCTCACAATCTAAATTCCCTATCAGTATGTCTTTGGAATGTGGGAGGAAACCGGAGTACCCGGAGGAAACCCACGCAAACACGGAGAGAACATACAAACTCTTTGCAGATGTTGTCCAAGGTGGGATTAGAACCCAGGACTCCAGCGCTGCAAGGCTGCTGCGCCACCGTGCTGCCCATATAATATAATGTGCCCCATAGTCCTCCATATAGTATAATACACTCCTCATAGTCCTCCATATAGTATTATACACTTCCCATAGTCCTCCATATATTAAAATATACTCCTCAGTCCTCCATATAGCATAATACACTCCTCACAGTGCTCCATATAGTATAATGCACCGCCATAGTCATCCATGTAGTACAATTCACTTCCCATAGTATAATGCACCCCATAGTTCTTCACATAGTATAATGTATTCCCCATAGTCCTCGATACAGTATAATTCAGCCCACATATAGTATAATGCAGCCACCACCCCAGAGTGTAATGCAGCCACCCCAGAGTATAATGTAACCCCCCCACAGAGTATAATGTAACCTCCCCACAGAGAATAATGTAACCTCCCCATAGAATATAATGCAGCCCCCCATATAGTATAATGTAGCCCCCTCATAGAGTATGATGCAATCACCCCTCATAGAATATAAATATAATACAGCCTCCCCATAGACTATAATGTAGCCCCAGCAAAGGGTATGATGCAATCATCCCTCATAAAATCTAATAAAGCCCCCCACAGAATATAATGCAGCCCCCCATAGTATATAACACAGCCTCCTCCATAGAATATAATGTATAATGTACCCCCCAAATATATAACACAGCCACATAGTATATAACACAGCTTCCCCCATAGAATATAATATACCCCCATAGTATATAGCACAGCCCACATAGTAGTATATAGCAAAGCCCACATAGTAGTATATAGCAAAGCCACTTAGTATATAGCACAGTCCACACAGTAATATATAGCACAGCCCACACAGTAGTATATAGAACAGCCCACACAGTAGTATAAAGCACTGCCCACACAGTAGTATACAGCACAGCCCACACAGTAGTATACAGCACTGCCCACAGTAGTATACAGCACAGCCCACAGTAGTATACAGCACTGCCCACACAGTAGTATACAGCACTGCCCACACAGTAGTATACAGCACAGCCCACAGTAGTATACAGCACTGGCCACACAGTAGTATACAGCACTGCCCACACAGTAGTATACAACACTGCCCACAGTAGTGTACAACACTGCCCACAGTAGTGTACAGCACTGCCCACAGTAGTATACAGCACTGCCCACACAGTAGTATACAGCACTGCCCACAGTAATATACAGCACTGCCCACAGTAATATACAGCACTGCCCACACAGTAGTATACAGCACAGCCCACAGTAGTATACAGCACTGCCCACACAGTAGTATACAGCACTGCCCACAGTAGTATACAGCACTGCCCACAGTAGTATACAGCACAGCCCACAGTAGTATACAGCACTGGCCACACAGTAGTATACAGCACTGCCCACACAGTAGTATACAGCACTGCCCACAGTAGTATACAGCACTGCCCACACAGTAGTATACAGCACAGCCCACAGTAGTATACAGCACTGCCCACACAGTAGTATACAGCACTGCCCACAGTAGTATACAGCACTGCCCACACAGTAGTATACAGCACAGCCCACAGTAGTATACAGCACTGGCCACACAGTAGTATACAGCACTGCCCACACAGTAGTATACAGCACTGCCCACACAGTAGTTTACAGCACTGCCCACAGTAGTATACAGCACTGCCCACACAGTAGTATACAGCACTGCCCACACAGTAGTATACAGCACTGCCCACAGTAGTATACAGCACAGCCCACAGTAGTATACAGCACTGCCCACACAGTAGTATACAGCACTGCCCACACAGTAGTTTACAGCACTGCCCACACAGTAGTTTACAGCACTGCCCACAGTAGTATACAGCACTGCCCACACAGTAGTATACAGCACTGCCCACATAGTAGTATACAGCACAGCCCACATCCCCCCTGCCTCTCTCCTCCCGAGAATGGCCGCACAGTCCAGTAAAAAAAAACAACAAGCTCCTTACCTCTCCCCGAGCCCGCTCTGCTGACGCTCTCTCCTCCATCATTGCTTTGAACTGTACCGGCACATGCCGGTATAGTTCAATGCAGCAAGGAAGTCAGTGCTGGCGGCAGGCGGCCCCCCTGCCTCACAGGGGCCCCATAGGGGCTGCATGACTTGCCGCTAGCTGGGGGCCCCTGGGGGAGCGGGGGCCCCAGGCAGCTGCCTGGTCTGCCTGCCCCTAACGCCGGCCCTG
This sequence comes from Ranitomeya variabilis, assembly GCF_051348905.1. Classification (NCBI taxonomy): domain Eukaryota; kingdom Metazoa; phylum Chordata; class Amphibia; order Anura; family Dendrobatidae; genus Ranitomeya; species Ranitomeya variabilis. The sequence goes on from NC_135232.1 coordinate 30,512,730, forward strand.
CCCTTTCTATTTGAGCTCTATTTCCAATAATTTCCGTGATTCCCCCCCCCCCCCAGACCTCCTGGGAGGGTCTTTCGGAAAAATGCTCTAGTTTCCCATTGACTTCCATTATCTCGTTACTCGAATAGAGCATTGACCTGCTCGATTGGGGAGTACCAAGCACTCCAGCATTTTAGTGCTCGCTCATCACTAAGCGATGCATCCAAACTTCCTATCTTCAATGTTTGCACATGTTAGCGCTTACAGAGGCTGCTGTATTCTGCTGTACTCTTTGGTCTGCATACTTTGCCGTTGTAGCACTTCACACTTCATTCTGGTAGGGCGACACTTTGGTTTTTTGATATATAGATCCTGTACAGTATAGTCTTGGCATGGATCATTAGGACTCAGGAATTACATATTTCCTCTTCCATGGGTGATGGCTTCTCCTAAATAAGTGTCAGACAGTGAGCCCTTCATACGGTGGGGAGGGATCTGCCTTCTCCTCCCTCATCTCCACCTCTTTCCCAATCTCAAGAGTGAAGATCTTTCTGCCTGCTGACACAACGGTCGCTGCCACCATGAGATCTCTAACTTCACGTTACTGTAAGCTCTTTGCTCCACGCCGCCTCCGCTCAGGTAAGTGACGTTGTAAGAGGATCGCCTCCGCTGCAGTGGACTGCCCTCAGTCTTCACTCGTAGGTATCTGAGAACATCAGGATCAGAAATGGTCCAAGAAGAAAAATCATCACCAGCGCCATGCTCTTAGATCAGAAGCAATCACAGATGAATGACGAGAATGAAGTTAATTCCTTGTACTTGATCATTCCTAAACGCCTCACTATGTGATCAAGTCACAGATTGGACTTTGTTGTCATTGTCCATCTGTGATTCTTCCTCATCTTCTGTTGATGGATTTTCTTCTCGGACCAATTCTAAATAATCAATTCTTGAAGTTGATGATTTGGAAGCAGGAAAAATGGGTAAAAGGACTAAATGCTGAGATTTAGATCACCAGTCAGTGCATCTGCAAAATGAACATTTTCAAATGTCTTGTGCAGTGTTCCCGGTATACGGCAGGTCTTGTGGGGTGTTCCTGGTATACGGGGGTATTGTGGGGTGTTCCTGGTATACGGGGGTATTGTGGGGTGTTCCTGGTATATGACAGATCTTGTGAAGTGTTCCTGCTACGCAGGGGGTCTTGTGGGGTGCTCCCGTTATACAGCAGGTCTTATGAGGTGTTCCCGGTGTATGGCAGGTCTTGTGTGGTGTTCCAGGTATACGTCAGGTCTTGTGAGGTGTTCCCAGTATACGTCAGGTCTTGTGGGGTGCTTGCGGTATACGGAAGGTCTTGTGGGGTGTCCGTGGTATGTGACAGGTCTTTTTGAGTGTTCACGGTATACGGCAAGTCTTGTAGGTTGTTCCAGTTATATGGCAGGTCTTGTGAGGTGTTCCCGGTATACGGCAAGTCTTGTGAGGTGTTCCCTGTATACGGCAAGTCTTGTGAGGTGTTCCCAGTATACGGCAGGTCTTGTAAGGTGTTCGCGGTATACGGCAGGTCTTGTAAGGTGTTCGCGGTATACGGCAGGTCTTGTGGGGTGTTCCCGGTATACGGCAGGTCTTGTGGGGTGTTCCCGGTATACAGCAGGTCTTGTGGGGTGTTCCCGGTATACGGCAGGTCTTGTGGGATGTTCCTGGTATACAGCAGGTCTTGTGGGGTATTCCCAGAATACGGCGGTCTTGTGTGGTGTTCCCAGTATATGGTGCTCTTGTGGGGTATTACCCGTATATAGCGGTCTTGTGGGGTGTTCTCGGTATATGGCAGTCTAGTGGGGTGTTCCCGATACATTGCGGTCTTGTGGGGTGTTCCCGGTATATGGCAGGACTTGTGGGATTTTCTTAGTAACTTCTGTAATCACATGATTTCTGTCAAAGTTTATGAATTAACAGGAAGACAGTCGGTACCTGAAACAATAAAGCTTTGAACTGATTAGCCACAAAATTGTAGAAATTTCCTTTTGTCGGTATGGACCAACATTCTGCCACCTTCTAAAGTGCTGAATTTTGGAGGGAAACATTTTTTAAATATGGGTTAGGTGATGCTTACCCCCCATCATCTTTTCCTCTCTGAAGAATTTCCAACCTCAGCCTTATGCGGACTGGTCCCCCTCTCCATGTCAATTGTCAGAAGGAGCTATTAACCTTATGGACATACCGCTGCGGGGTCCACATTGGCGAATTACGATGTAGACACAAAAACTGTCTCTTCAGCGAGGACTTGAACTCTAGCACCACGTATTCCAAGTAGCAGTTCTAAAACTCCATATCGACTCTTTAAAGAACCTGACTTAGGATAAAAGCCAAACCAGACACATGTTTTGGGGTGTTGCGCCTCATCAGTGCAAAGCAAGAGATCTGATTTGACTATATGAGATATGAGAGGCCCCTGACTGGGGTCTTGTCAATGGTTGCATTGAGAGGTTTCTGCATTAGCCTGAAATAGTAGGGTGTCATCCACGTAAAGCGCAACATTTTCTTCCAGGTTCCCACATTTAAATCTGACTATTCCAGAGCGTTTGATGATGGCCACCAGTGGTTCAATGGAGGGTCGGAAGGGCAGAGGACACAGGGGGCAACCCTGTCTGGTTCCTCTGCCCAATGCAACAGCTTACTCGGCAGCCATTAATTTGAAGCCTTACTGATCGATTTCCATATAAGTTCACCCATCGTATAAAGAAAAGTTAGATGCCTATTATGGCCTATATCCATCTCCGAAAGTGCCTACAACGGGCATGTGAGCATCAGAACTGGTCCACGAAGCAATGCAAGAAGGTTCAGAGCGGGTGCAGAGAAGAGCGACCAAGGTTATTAGAGGACTGGGGGGTCTGCAATACCAAGATAGGTTATTACACTTGGGGCTATTTAGTTTGGAAAAACGAAGACTAAGGGGTGATCTTATGTTAATGTATAAATATATGAGGGGACAGTACAAAGACCTTTCTGATGATCTTTTTAATCATAGACCTGAGACAGGGACAAGGGGGCATCCTCTACGTCTGGAGGAAAGAAGGTTTAAGCATAATAACAGACGCGGATTCTTTACTGTAAGAGCAGTGAGACTATGGAACTCTCTGCCGTATGATGTTGTAATGAGTGATTCATTACTTAAATTTAAGAGGGAACTGGATGCCTTTCTGGAAAAGTATAACGTTACAGGTTATATATACTAGATTCCTTGATAGGGCGTTGATCCAGGGAACTAGTCTGATTGCCGAATGTGGAGTCGGGAAGGAATTTTTTTCCCCAATGTGGAGCTTACTCTTTGCCACATGGTTTTTTTTTCCTTCCTCTGGATCAACATGTTAGGATAGACTATGGGTTGAACTAGATGGACTTAAAGTCTTCCTTCAACCTTAATAACTATGTAACTATGTAATTATGTTCCTGCTGTGATGAATCATGTTTTACATCATGGGGACGGCTAGGTGCATCAGTCATTTACCTGGGGAAGAGGTGACATCTGGACGAACTATGGGAAGAAGACAAGCTGGCAAAGAAAGAGTAATGGGGTGATGTCCCGCTGGCATCATGTGAATTTACCACCAACCTAAACATTGCACAGTGCCATGTCCATGGTCATGAATAATCTGAGAACCATCACCAAGAGAGAAGTGTTAAAACAGACTATATATATATACAACCCCTGGCAAAAATTATGGAATCACCGGCCTTGGAGGATGTTCATTCAGTTGTTTAATTTTATAGAAAAAGAGCAGATCACAGACATGGCACAAAACTGAAGTCATTTCAAATGGCAACTTTCTGGCTTTAAGAAACACTAAAGAAAATCGAGAACAAAAAATGTGGTAATCAGTAATGGTTACTTTTTTTTAACCAAGCATAGGGGAAAAATTATGGAATCACTCAATTCTGAGGAAAAAATGATGGAATCACCCTGTAAATTTTCAGACCCCAAAATAACACCTGCATCAAATTAGATCTGCACGTTAGTCTGCATCTAAAAAGGAGTGATCACACCTCGGAGAGCTGTTGCACCAAGTGGACTGACATGAATCATGGCTCCAACACGAGAGATGTCAATTGAAACAAAGGAGAGGATTATCAAACTTTTAAAAGAGGGTAAATCATCACGCAATGTTACAAAAGATGTTGGTTGTTCACAGGCAGCTGTGTCTAAAATCTGGACCAAATACAAACAACATGGCAAGGTTGTTAAAGGCAAACATACTGGTAGACCAAGGAAGACATCAAAGTGTGAAGACCAGAAACTTAAAGCAATATGTCTCCAAAACAGGAAATGCACAACAAAACAAATGAGGAACGACTGGGAGGAAACTGGAGTCAACGTCTGTGACCAAACTGTAAGAAACCGCCTAAAGGAAATGGGATTTACATACAGAAATGATAAACGAAAGCCATCATTAACACCTAAACAGAAAAAAACAAGGTTACAGTGGGCTAAGGAAAAGCAATCGTGGACTGTGGATGACTGGATGAAAGTCATATTCAGTGATGAATCGCGAATCTGCATTGGGCAAGGTGATGATGCTGGAACTTTTGTTTGGTGCCGCTCCAATGAGATTTATAAAGATGACTGCCTGAAGAGAACATGCAAATTTCCACCGTCATTGATGATATGGGGCTGCATGTCAGGTAAAGGCACTGGGGAGATGGCTGTCATTTCATCTTCAATAAATGCACAAGTTTATGTTGATATTTTGGACACTTTTCTTATCCCATCAATTGAAAGGATGTTTGCAGATGATGAAATCATTTTTCAAGATGATAATGCATCCTGCCATAGAGCAAAAACTGTGCAAACATTCCTTGAAAAAAGACACATAAGGTCAATGTCATGGCCTGCAAATAGTCCGGATCTCAATCCAATTGAAAATCTTTGGTGGAAGTTGAAGAAAATGGTCCATGACAAGGCTCCAACCTGCAAAGCTGATCTGGCAACAGCAATCAGAGAAAGTTGGAGCCAGAATGATGAAGAGTCCTGTGTGACCCTCATTAAGTCCAGGCCTCAGAGACTGCAAGCTGTAATAAAAGCCAGAGGTGGTGCAACAAAATACCAGTGATGTTTTGGAGTGATTTTTTTGTTTGTTTTTCACGATTCCATAATGTTTTCCTCAGAATTGAGTGAGTCCATAATTTTTCCCCTATGCTTGGTTAAGAAAAGGTAACCATTACTGACTACCACATTTTTTGTTCTTGATTTCTTTTAGTGTTTCTTAAAGCCAGAAAGTTGCCATATGAAATGACTTCTGTGCCATGTCTGTGATCTGCATTTCTTCTACAAAATTAAACAACTGAATGAAGATCCTCCAAGGCCGGTGATTCCATAACTTTTGCCAGGGGATGTATGTATGTATGTATGTATATATGTGTATATATATTATATATATATATATATATATATATATATATATATATATATATATATGCGTCTGTCAAAAGATAAATAGTAGACAGCGCTGCCAACTTCACTGGATCAAAGTGCCTTGAACGCAGTGTACTCATTGAAGCTTAGCCTCCGGATCTCAGTGTGCTCATTGAAGCTTAGCCTCCGGATCTCGGGTGCTCCTCTGAGAAAAGATTGAAATACTTCCATAAAACAAAGAAGAAATGGGCAGCACTCACCGATCCTTAAAATAGTTTATCCTTTATTCAATCACGGTATAAAACCTTCATGGCTCGGGGGTGTGAAGAAAGGAGTGTGCAAGTACTGACCACTACCGTTTCGCGCTGGTATAGTGCTTCTATGGGTCAGTCATATAGGATATATACATGTAATTTTTTTTGTAAAGCCAAACTGTGCCATGCAGTAATGGTGGCCCATGTCAGTGGCCCCCCGCCATTATGGATACACAGATATCTAGCTCCCGCATTCTCCAGGGATTCCGTTTACTTATTAACGTGTACAGTGTTTGTGGAAGGTTTACAGCAGTGAGCCGAGATTATGACCCTGGACATCTCACCCATTAAATACCAAGAAAAACATGCCTGCAGAGGGAGAAGAGCTGAAATTGTATTTTAACTCTTTGAGGCTGCAGAGTGGAGCAAGGTTATAACTTACCTGCAGCCAGATTGCAGGGCCTGGGAGGACGACAAAAATGCCCCCTGCTAAACACAGCGAGACCCCAGTATTGGAAGGTAGGGTCTCTGGTACTGATCATCTATTGAGTCCCAGAAGATTTAAGTCATGTCCACAGCCCATGTGTGATGAATCACACTAATGACTTTGGTGCAGGTCTCTAAGCTCGAACCTCACTGATTCTCTTTAAAGTCAACTATACAAGTGGCATTAAGGATCCAAATGCATTAACTTGCCAAGGAATCCAGGTGTTTCCAATGGAGAGAGGGGAACAAACCTCGGACATGCACCTCTGACCCCTCCAGATACCTCTTCCCAACAAAAACTCTATATACACCTTTAGACTTCTCTGTCCACCTCCTCCAGACTCTTGTGACCTACTCCAGACTCCTCTGTTCGCTCCAGAGGGCTCTGTTTTCATCCAGACTCCTATGTTGATACAATGGGTAGTGACTAATACAATGGTATTTAACAGGGAGAAATGCAACATTCTACATCTGGGCAAGAAAAATGAAAATGACATCTACAGAATGGGAGAAATACAACTAAACAACAGCAAGTGTGAAAAAGACTTTGTTATACTAATAGATCACAGACTGCACATGAGTCAACATTGTGATGCAGCAGCAAAAAAGGCTAACACAGTTCTGGATTGCATTGACAGAAGCATAGAGTCTACTGTATAACATGTGAAGTAATTATCCCCCTCTACTCCTCTTTGGTCAGACCTCATCTGGAATACTGTGTCCAGTTCTGGGCAACACATTTTAAAAAAGACATTGAAAAACTGGAGCAAGTTCAGAGAAGAGCGACCAGGATGGTGAGCTGACTGGAAATGAGAAACAGATCTGGGAATGTTTAGCTTGCAAAAAAGAAGACTGAGAGGAGACTTAATAGCTGTCTAAAAATATCTGAAGGGCTGTCACAGTGTAGAGGGATCATCATTATTCTAATTTGCACAAGGAAGGACTAGAAATAATGGAAGGAAACTGAAAGGGAGAAGATACAAATTAGATAGTACAAAAAAAACTTTGACAGTGAGGGTGATCAATGAGTGGAACAGGCTGCCACGAGAGGTGGAGAGTTCTCCTTCAATGGAAGTCTTCATACAGAGGCTGAACAGACATCTGTCTGGGATGGCTTAGTGAATCCTGCATTGAGCAGGGGGTTGGACACAATGACCCTGAAGGTTCCTTCTAACTCTAACTTTCTATGACTCTTTGCCAGTAGCGTAGCTACCGGGGGGCAGAGGGTGTGGTGGCCCCGGGCCCGGTGCTCAGAGGGGGCCCACCTGTAGCTATGCTACTGTAACTGTATCAGCGCACGCAGCAGGCGGGGGGGCCGGTGACAGCAGTGGGACCCCTGCCTGTCATCGCAGGGTCAGCTGTACTGGCATTTAGCCGATAAAGCTGACCGCATTGATGAGGGAAGGAGCGCTGCGCTCCTTCCCCCATCATCGTCAGCTCCTTCCCCCAGCGTCAGCGACACTGACAGGGGGCGCGATTAGTCACTGGCTGGCGCTGAGATGAGCGGGAGCTCAGAGTAGTGCAGGAACCAGGAAGAAGAGAGGTGAGTATTTATTTATTTTTTAAGGGGTGCTGCCTTATAGTACAGAATCTGCCTATGGAGGGGGTCTGCCTAATACTACAGGGTCTGCCTATAGGGGGGTCTGCCTAATACTACAGGGTCTGCCTATGGGGGGGTTTGCCTAATACTACAGGGTCTGCCTATGAGGGGGGTCTGCCTAATACTACAGGGTCAGCCTATGGGGGGTCTGCCTAATACTACAGGGTCTGCCTATGGGGGGGTCTGCCTAATACTACAGGGTCTGCCTAATACTACAGGGTCTGCCTATGGGGGGACTGCCTAATACTACAGGGTCTGCCTATGGGGGGTCTGCCTTATACTACAGGGTCTGCCTTATACTACAGGGTCTGCCTATGGGGGGTCTGCCTAATGCTACAGGGTCTGCCTATGGGGGGTCTGCCTTATACTACAGGGTCTTCCTATGGGGGTCTGCCTAATACTACAGGGTCTGCCTAATGCTATAGGGTCTGCCTATGGGGGGTCTGCCTTATACTACAGGGTCTGCCTATGGGGGTCAGCCTTATACTACAGGGTCTGCCTATGGGGTGCTGCCTTATACTACAGGGTCTGCCTATGGAGGTGCTGCCTTATACTACAGGGTCTCCCTATGGAGGTGCTGCCTTATACTACAGGGTCTCCCTATAGGGGTGCTGCCTTATACTACAGGGTCTGCCTATGGGGGCTGCCTTATAGTACAGGGTCTGCCTATAGGGGTGCTATTATACTACAGGGTCTGCCTGCGGGTGCTACCTTATACTACAGGGTCTGCCTATGGGGTGCTGCCTTATACTACAGAGTCTTCCTATGGGTGCTGCGTTGTGCTATAGAGTCTGCCTATGGGGGGTGCATTATACAATATAGAGAGGGCCTAAGGGGGGTGCATTATACTATATTGAGGACTATCTGGTGCATTATACTATATGGAGGCTATCTAGAGGGGCATCATACAGTGTGGGGATTACAGTGTTGGAGCCATCAGTTTGGAGGCTACTAAGGGGGCATTATACTGTGTATAAGAGAGCATCATGCTGTGTATAGGGGAGCTGTAAAGGGGGGAGACTCAGGACTTTATTAAATGTAAAGTGGACACTTATTGTTATAGGGGAACTCAGGTTACTATGACTATCAAAGGGGCACACAGGACAAGATTACTTTCTAGGGGGCAAAATATGGGTACTGTTTTCTAGGGCACTTGCACCTGGCATTGCTATATTATAGAGGGGTGCCTTAGAATTTAGAGGGCACACAGAACCACACAGCAGGGGCAGTAATAGGGACACATACGCAGCAGAGGCTCAGTATTGGGGTTTCAGGTGCAGTAATAGGGACACATACGGCAGCAGCGGCTCAGTATTGGGGTATCAGGTGCAGTAATAGGGACACATATGGCAGCAGCGGCTCAGTATTGGGGTTTCAGGTGCAGTAATAGGGACACATACGGCAGCAGCGGCTCAGTATTGGGGTATCAGGGGCAGTAATAGGGACACATACGGCAGCAGCGGCTCAGTATTGGGGTATCAGGGGCAGTAATAGGGACACATACGGCAGCAGCGGCTCAGTATTGGGGTATCAGGGGCAGTAATAGGGACACATACGGCAGCAGCGGCTCAGTATTGGGATATCAGGGGCAGTAATAGGGACACATACGGCAACAGCGGCTCAGTATTGGGGTATCAGGTGCAGTAATAGGGACACATACGGCAGCAGCGGCTCAGTATTGGGGTATCAGGGGCAGTAATAGGGACACATACGGCAGCAGCGGCTCAGTATTGGGGTATCAGGTGCAGTAATAGGGACACATATGGCAGCAGCGGCTCAGTATTGGGGTATCAGGTGCAGTAATAGGGACACATACGGCAGCAGCGGCTCAGTATTGGGGTATCAGGGGCAGTAATAGGGACACATACGGCAGCAGCGGCTCAGTATTGGGGTATCAGGTGCAGTAATAGGGACACATATGGCAGCAGCGGCTCAGTATTGGGGTATCAGGTGCAGTAATAGGGACACATACGGCAGCAGCACCTCAGTATTGGGGTATCAGGTGCAGTAATAGGGTCACATATGGCAGCAGCACCTCAGTATTGGGGTATCAGGTACAGTAATAGGGACACATACGGCAGCAGCGGCTCAGTATTGGGGTATCAGGTGCAGTAATAGGGACACATACGGCAGAGGCTCAGTATTGAGGTATCAGGGGCAGTAATAGGGACACATACGGCAGCAGCGGCTCAGTATTGGGGTATCAGGTGTAGTAATAGGGACACATACAGCAGCAGCGGCTCAGTATTGGGATATCAGGAGCAGTAATAGGGACACATACGGCAGCAGCGGCTCATTATTTGGGGTATGAGGTTCAGTAATAGGGACACATTCGGCAGCAGCGGCTCAGTATTGGGGTATCAGGTGCAGTAATAGGGACACATACGGCAGCAGCGGCTCAGTATTGGGGTATCTGAGGCAATAATAGGGACACATACGGCAGCAGCGACTCAGTATTGGGGTATCAGGTGCAGTAATAGGGACACATACGGCAGCAGAGGCTCAGTATTGGGGTATCAGGTACAGTAATAGGGACACATACGGCAGCAGCGACTCAGTATTGGGGTATCAGGTGCAGTAATAGGGACACATACGGCAACAGCGGCTCAGTATTGGGGTATCAGGGGCAGTAATAGGGACACATACGGCAACAGCGGCTCAGTATTGGGGTATCAGGGGCAGTAATAGGGACACATACGGCAGCAGCGGCTCAGTATTGGGGTATCAGGAGCAGTAATAGGGACACATACGGCAGCAGCGGCTCAGTATTGGGGTATCAGGAGCAGTAATAGGGACACATACGGCAGCAGTGGCTCAGTATTGGGGTATCAGGTGTAGTAATAGGGACACATATGGCAGCAGAGGCTCATTATTGGGGTATCAGGTGCAGTAATAGGGACACATACGGCAGCAGCGGCTCAGTATTGGGGTATCAGGGGCAGTAATATGGACACATACGGAAGCAGCGGCTCAGTGTTGGGGTATCAGGGGCAGTAATAGGGACACATACGGCAGAGGCTCAGTATTGGGGTATTAGGTGCAGTAATAGGGACACATACGGCAGCAGCGGCTCAGTATTGTGGTATCAGGTGCAGTAATAGGGACACATATGGCAGCAGCGGCTCAGTATTGTGGTATTAGGTGCAGTAATAGGGACACATACGGCAGCAGCGGCTCAGTATTGGGGTATCAGGTGCAGTAATAGGGACACATACGGCAGCAGTGGCTCAGTATTGGGGTATCAGGTGCAGTAATAAGGACACATATGGCAGCAGCGGCTCAGTATTGGGGTATCAGGTGCAGTAATAGGGTCACATACGGCAGAGGCTCAGTATTGGGGTATTAGGTGCAGTAATAGGGACACATACGGCAGCGGCTCAGTATTGGGGTATCAGGTGCAGTAATAGGGACACATACGGCAGCAGTGGCTCAGTATTGGGGTATCAGGTGCAGTAATAAGGACACATATGGCAGCAGCGGCTCAGTATTGGGGTATCAGGTGCAGTAATAAGGACACATATGGCAGCAGCGGCTCAGTATTGGGGTATCAGGTGCAGTAATAGGGTCACATACGGCAGCAGCGGCTCAGTATTGGGGTATCAGGTGGAGTAATAGGGTCACATACGGCAGCAGCGGCTCAGTATTGGGGTATCAGGTGCAGTAATAAGGACACATACGGCAGCAGCGGCTCAGTATTGGGGTATCAGGTGCAGTAATAGGGTCACATACGGCAGCAGCGGCTCAGTATTGGGGTATCAGGTGCAGTAATAGGGACACATACGGCAGCAGAGGCTCAGTATTGGGGTATCAGGTGCAGTAATAGGGACACATACGGCAGCAGCGGCTCAGTATTGGGGTATCAGGTGCAGTAATAGGGTCACATACGGCAGAGGCTCAGTATTGGGGTATCAGGGGCAGTAATAAGGACACATATGGCAGCAGCGGCTCAGTATTGGGGTATCAGGTGCAGTAATAAGGACACATATGGCAGCAGCGGCTCAGTATTGGGGTATCAGGTGCAGTAATAGGGACACATACGGCAGCAGCGGCTCAGTATTGGGGTATTAGGTGCAGTAATAGGGACACATACGGCAGCAGCGGCTCAGTATTGGGGTATCAGGTGCAGTAATAGGGTCACATACGGCAGCAGCGGCTCAGTATTGGGGTATCAGGTGCAGTAATAAGGACACATATGGCAGCAGCGGCTCAGTATTGGGGTATCAGGTGCAGTAATAAGGACAAATATGGCAGCAGCGGCTCAGTATTGGGGTATCAGGTGCAGTAATAGGGACACATACGGCAGCAGCGGCTCAGTATTGGGGTATCAGGTGCAGTAATAGGGACACATACGGCAGCAGAGGCTCAGTATTGGGGTATCAGGGGCAGTAATAGGGACACATACGGCAGCAGCGGCTCAGTATTGGGGTATCAGGTGCAGTAATAGGGACACATACGGCAGCAGCGGCTCAGTATTGGGGTATCAGGTGCAGTAATAGGGACACATACGGCAGCAGAGGCTCAGTATTGGGGTATCAGGGGCAGTAATAGGGACACATACGGCAGCAGCGGCTCAGTATTGGGGTATCAGGTGCAGTAATTGGGACACATACGGCAGCAGCGGCTCAGTGTTGGGGTATCAGGGGCAGTAATAGGGACACATACGGCAGAGGCTCAGTATTGGGGTATTAGGTGCAGTAATAGGGACACATACGGCAGCAGCGGCTCAGTATTGGGGTATCAGGGGCAGTAATAGGGACACATACGGCAGCAGCGGCTCAGTATTGGGGTATCAGGTGCAGTAATAGGGACACATACGGCAGCAGAGGCTCAGTATTGGGGTATCAGGGGCAGTAATAGGGACACGTACGGCAGCAGCGGCTCAGTATTGGGGTATCAGGTGCAGTAATAGGGACACATATGGCAGCAGTGGCTCAGTATTGGGGTATCAGGTGCAGTAATAGGGACACATACGGCAGCAGAGGCTCAGTATTGGGGTATCAGGGGCAGTAATAGGGACACATACGGCAGCAGCGGCTCAGTATTGGGGTATCAGGTGCAGTAATAGGGACACATATGGCAGCAGTGGCTCAGTATTGGGGTATCAGGTGCAGTAATAGGGACACATATGGCAGCAGAGGCTCAGTATTGGGGTATCAGGGGCAGTAATAGGGACACATACGGCAGCAGCGGCTCAGTATTGGGGTATCAGGTGCAGTAATAGGGACACATGTGCAGCGCCCCAGAGTCCTGGTCGTTGCAGTACTGTGGCTCCGCCACTATGGGGAGCTATGGTACGTCTGATTGCACTAAGGGAGTTTCTCTGACCAGGTAACACCTCACTACACTTCACACTCCGGCCACCAGGGGGGGGTGGTCCTATCTAGTAGGCCACTCCTCACACTCTGGTAAAACTGGGGGTTGGGACAGGAAGACAGGGAGAAGTAGCTGGGAAGAGCTAGTGAGAGGACCTGTCAGGGATGGGATCCTGGCAGACTCCTCAGAGCAGAACTAACCAGTGCACAACGGGAATACAGTAAAGAGGAATTGGGACCAGAAGGAGTCGTGCTGTTAGACCGAGGCAACATCCTTCTGAGGCGCAAACAGTCGGTGGCCGGAACGCCGAGCAAGTAAGAGACTTTAAGTACACTGCAAACCACGGCCGGACAGCTAATTATAGGTTGGCTGTCTCATTTAACACCTAAGCAGACAACGGAGGCAGCTGTGGGAGAGGGGCGACTCTAGGGTCCCGGAAGAACTCCAGGCCTACCCCGTCATACGGGTGCGTCCTACCATATCACCTGGAGGACGGAGAGAACGAACAGTAGAGACAGACAGAAACAGTTGTGAGGACTATCCCGGGAGCTCAGCAAGGAAGAACTACAACACTCAGCGCTAGAAGGTAGACACTGATTCCCACCTGTAAAGAGAACCCCTGATGTGCCTTTGGACCGGCCGGTCTTTGACAACCCAGTTAACAGCGCTCTGGACTGAGGTCTCCAAAACCTTCAGTAAAGAGGTAAAGAGACTGCAACCTGGTGTCCTCATTATTTATCGCGACCTGCACCCCACAACTGCACCATTATCATCATTTATTGCACTGGACGTTCCCCCACTGACAGACAGGGCCACGGACCGGGTCTAGCCACCGTGACAACCCCAGAACTGAGACTCAGAGGCCCGGCTCCGGGTTCCCCTCGGCCCTGCGGCGGTGTGGGGGCGCTCCAAACTTGGCGTCACGAACAGGATCTACTTAAGCCTGAAGAATCAGGTCATGTGTGCCTTGGAACTGTGATTTGTTGTGCTTGGACTGTGTATTGCCATTTACCGCCAAAAAAAAAGTCGCCATTGCCGCGCACGGAGGGAGGAGCCTTAGCTACGTGGGCGGAATCAGCCAAAAGAAGCTCGGAACGGAAAGCGCGGTAAGGCGCCAATCCCGGAAGAGGAACCCCGACCTCCAGCAGGTTAGTGGGAGGAAGGGACAGCCATGTCTGAGTCGGGAGGAGAGGAGGTGGTGGTCGCAGCCGCAGACGCAGGGGCAGCTCCGGCCCCCGCAGCGGACGAAGCCGCGGCCCTAATACCACCACCGGTAGCCGCAGAACCCGCTGTTCCCCCCAGCCAGCCGGACGCTGCCGCTAACACAAAAGCCATAATGCCCTTCTCTATGCCGTACCTGCCTGGAGCGGCCTGGCTTCCGCGATACTCTGGGGAGTCGCATACATTCACTGACTTTAAGGAAGGGCTCTGCAGCCTGCTCGAGTTCTATCCCCTGACAGAGCCTCAGAAGGTTCATATGATAACCGGCCAACTCTTTGGGGCGGCTCTGAGAGAATTGAAGTCCTGGCCCGCCGAGGATAAGGGAACTGCGTAATAGATTTTTGCAAAGCTTAAAGCCACCTTCGATACTCGCACTGCTACAGAAATTAAACTGACTTTCTATGGATGCAAACAGAGACCGCAGGATAGCTTACGGGACTATGCCCTTAATCTCCAGGAGGCGATGCGGGCCATTAAGCAGAGTGACCCCGGCAGCATGCAGGATGAGGATAAACTTCTGAAGGAACGGTTCATTGAGGGGCTCCTGTGCAGTCACCAGCGGGGCCAATTGCACTTCCTGGCCATGCAAAATCCAGACTTGACTTTTGCGCAATTCAAAGATAAAGCTATCCAGGCATTGCAGGAGCGCCAGCCCAGCCGCACAATACCACCCAGGCGCCCCGCTCTCACATACCACCAGGAGGTGGCATCGGACACCCCAGTTGCCACGGAGGCCGACGCCCAGAGCTTCGAGGACGACTCCCCTGCAGGACTCCGTCTCCAGATGCAAGAGCTAACCAAGAGCGTTGCTGCCCTGGCCCGGACGGTGCAGTCCCTACAGGAGGCCCCCAAAGAGAAGATCCAGTTGGCTTCCAGCCCGGAGGATGTCCCTTGGATGCGACAGAGGAGGACTCCGCCGACCAGGAGCCGGCCCGACGATCGCTTCCACCAGGATGGACGACCCATCTGCCGCCGCTGTCACCAGGTGGGCCACCTTGCAAGGTACTGTCCTTTAAACGAGCAACCCCTGGGGCAAAGGGCCAACCCCCAGGAGTAGGACGATCCGGCCCGCAGCATTGGAGAACCAAGTACATTGGAGGACGGCCAGTTCTCCCTGTAGTGGTTGATGGGATCCCCTTGAACGCTTTGCTGGACACTGGTTCTCAGGTGACGACTATACCTTACGTGCTTTACAAACGGTATTGGGAGGACACTGATATTACCCGTGGCCCCGACGATGATTTCACCATAATTGCCAGTAATGGTCAGCCGTTGCCACAAGTGGGGTATAAGGAGGTCACCATCAAGGTGGGACGGGTGAAATTGAAAGCCCAAGGGATTGTGATTGTTGATATTGATCGTCGAGAATGTAATCCCATGATGACTCTTGGTACTAATGTTATAGAAAATTGTCTTGCAGAAGTTATTGTTTTGTTGCAACAGGTGGCAGAAACCGCTGGCCACAGTGAGCAACGTGCCCTGCAGAAGGAAATCAGAGCTCTGATGCAGAGACAGCAGGTAGAGCTGACTGGTGGTGAGATTGGTCGTGTCACTGTGAGTGATTCAAACCCCATCGCGATACCCCCCAGGAGTGAGATGTTAATATGGTGTCGGGCAGCCATAGGCCTCAGGGGTAAGGACTACCAGGCCTTGGTAGAACCCGTATATTCAGACAATAGGCCTACTGTTCTGACAGCCCGGGGGGTGGTCGACGTCCGCCAGGGGAGAGTGCCCGTACGTGTCCTCAATTGTGGGGAGGAAGAGGTTCACCTCACCAAGTATACCACACTCGCCAAACTGTTCACTGTCAATAATAATGTGATACAGACACCTGAACCCTTGGTCCCGTCAAACGTGGCGGAGAACAAAGGTTCTGCAGAGCCCTCGAAAGACTGGTGTCGGGAATTGCATGTGGGCACTGACTCTACCCCATCCCATCAAAAACAGGGGGCTTACAGGGTGGTACACGAGTATGAGCAGGTATTCAGCAAACACCCCTTAGATTTTGGGCAGGTGAAAGGGATCCAACATCACATCCCCACGGGAGATCACCGACCCATAAAAGAGAGATATCGCCCTGTACCCCCAGCTCATTACCAGTGTGCCAAGGACATGTTGCGGGAAATGAAAGAGGCTGGGGTGGTGAGAGACAGCTATAGCCCCTGGGCAGCTCCGTTAGTCCTTGTTAAAAAGAAAGATGGTACAATGAGGATGTGTGTTGATTACAGGCAATTGAATCGCATTACACATAAGGACGCATACCCACTGCCCAGGATAGAGGAGTCTCTGGCTGCCTTAAAATCTGCTAACTACTTCTCTACCTTAGATCTCACCAGTGGGTACTGGCAGGTTCCTGTAGCGGAGGCAGGCAAAGAGAAGACGGCCTTCACGACGCCAATGGGTCTCTGCGAGTTCAACTACATGCCCTTCGGATTGTGCAATGCTCCCGGGTCGTTCCAGAGGATGATGGAGTGCTGCTTGGGGCACATGAACTTTTAAACCGTGCTGCTGTATTTGGATGATGTCATTGTCTTCTCTAAGACCTACGAAGACCATCTGAAGCACCTGGCCGAGGTGTTTGAAGCCCTATCCAACTTTGGCTTAAAGGTGAAACCGTCCAAGTGTCATCTGCTGAAACCTAAAGTGCAGTACCTGGGCCATGTGGTGAGCGCTGAAGGAGTGGCCCCAGACCCCGACAAGGTCACAGTGATCAAGGACTGGCCAAAGCCCAGTGACCTCCACGAAGTCCGGCAGTTTCTCGGGCTGGTAGGCTATTACCGGAGGTTCATTAAGGACTTCACCAAGAAGGCCGCACCCTTGCAAAACCTGTTGGTGGGCCAACCAAAGAAGACCAAGGGGAGGAACACCCCCTTTGACTGGAACGAAGAGCTGGAGGAATCCTTCACCTGTTTGAAGTCGGCACTGACGGGAGAAGAGGTACTGGCTTACCCCGAATACGACCAACCGTTTGTGCTGTACACAGATGCCAGCAATGTGGGATTAGGAGCCGTGCTGTCCCAGGTCCAGAAAGGCAAAGAGAGGGTGATCGCTTACGCCAGCCGGAAACTTCGTCCCACGGAAAGGAACCCTGACAACTACAGTTCCTTTAAGCTGGAATTCCTTGCCATTGTCTGGGCAGTGACAGAGAGGTTCAAACACTACCTGGCCTCTGCGAAATTCACCGTCTTCACGGACAACAATCCACTAACGCATCTGGATACTGCCAAACTAGGGGCCTTGGAGCAGCGGTGGATGGCCCGGCTATCCAACTACAATTTCACCATCAAGTACCGGGCAGGACACAAGAATGCCAATGCCGATGCCTTGTCCCGAATGCCCAATTTGCCAGAAGCGGAAGAAGACCCGGAGGCACTTGAAGAGGTGGAGCTGCCTGCATTCCATCGCCCCAAAGCCACCCAAAACTCTCATCAGGTGAAGAATAGGCACAAGAACCAACCGGATGCCACGCTGAATCCCCTGCCCCATCACGGATGGGCAGAAACTCAGGATAGTGACCCCGCGGTCCGTCAGGTGAAGGAGCTCTTGACGCAGGCAGGGTTGCACCCTGGCCCAGATGACCCACAAGAAACCCAGCAGCTGTGGAAGGGGAGAAGCAAACTGTTTATCCATGATGGCAAGCTGTGCAGGAGGAGCATTGACCCACGTACTCATGAATTGGTGTGGCAGATAGTGGTGCCCAGGCGAGATGCGCCCATGGTTCTGGGAGCCTACCATGATGGAGCCGGACACTTCGGATGGAGGAAGCTAGAGAAGCTGCTCCGAGGGAGGTTCTATTGGATTGGCATGAAGAGAACCATTGAGAAGTGGTGTCGGGAGTGTGGTCCATGTAGTCTGCGCAGGAAGGACCGTGACAGTCAACGGGCTCCCCTGCGGCCTATCATCACCAAAAGGCCGCTCGAACTGGTCGCGCTGGATCATGTGAAGCTGACACCTAGCCGGTCGGGCTATATCTACGCCCTTACCATCGTGGACCACTACTCCAGGTTTTTGGTGGTTGTGCCTGTCAAGGATCTAACGGCCAGGACTGCCGCCAGGGCCTTCCAGCAGCACTTTTGTAGGCCCCATGGCTACCCAGAGAAGGTACTGACCGATCAGGGACCTGCATTCGAAGCGGAAGTGTTCCAAGAATTCTGCCAACTGTACGGGTGTAAGAAGATCAGAACCACACCGTACCATCCTCAAACCAACGGGATGTGCGAGAAGATGAACCAAGTGGTAATTGATTTATTGAAGACCTTACCCGTGGAGGAACGGAACCTGTGGCCGACAAAGTTGCCTGACTTGGTGGATATGTACAATCACATCCCAGTAAGTTCCACCAACTGTACTCCAGGGTACCTGATGCGAGGAAGATCTAGTCGGTTACCCGTTGATCTGGACATGGGGGTCCTAGTACCCGAAGATACCTCGCCGGATGCAGATTGGGATGCAGAAAGGCAGCGAAGGTACCGCGAAGTACAGGAGTGTGTAGAGAGAAGTCTTGCCCAGGCTAGGCAGAAGCAAGAAAGGGACTACAACCAACACGCTCCTGCGATTCCCCTGTCACCTGGTGAGCAAGTACTTAAACGAAAGAGGAGATTACACAAGCTCGATGACCAATGGGAAGCGGAACCGTATACCATCCTGCCATCCAACTTCGACAACACAAAGGTCTGTCTCATCAGCAAGGACAGAGGGGAGACCTCGACAGCGGTATCCAGGGATCACCTTAAGGTCTGCCCTGATAAGTTGAAAGAGAGGGGCACGGCCCCAGAAATCTCCCCGCCAGTGGAAAAGGAGAAGATGTTCCATACCATCCTTGGTGACTTTCCTCAATCCTGGACTCAGATAAACCAAGCCATCGTGGTGCCTGTTCTAATGTTTCAACAGCCGGACCCACCAGAACCAATGGTGGTACCAGATCATCTGGCCCCGCTACCTCAACAAGCCTTACCTGATGAAACCATGCCAACCGTTGAACTGGCAAATCCTCCCTCTGCTGTCAGTGAATCTGCTGTACCCACTGTTGATAGCAGCAGCTCTGAGAGCCCTAACCTGCCAGTGCTACCCAGACTCACTAGAAGTGTAGCTAGAAGACAGTGCACTACACCAGCGGTAGCAAGCATAGCGGGCCCTGTTAGGCCAATAGCAACCCCTGCGCTGCGGAGGTCCACACGCAGCACTCAAAATCAAACTCCCCTCCGCTACAAAACTTGGAGGTATTAATAAGGGCTGCTATTTAATTGAAAATGTTTGTATGCATATCTTTTTGTTACAGGTTTTTAAATGGACAATAGACTAATGGACGGTGAATTGCTCAAAAACTTTCAAAAAGGGGGACCCCTTTGTTTACCCGGGGTCCCCGCTGTTTCAACCACTGAACTGAGAGTCATAAACTGTGCATGACCTAACTTTCGCAACGTTCAAGAGTTCTCACCTCCCATAAAGGGAAGCACTGTTATGTTTAATTGTTTATGCTATTTCAAAATGTTGTGTGTTTCCTGTTGACATGTATTGTTGTTCTTGTTTTCCCAGTCCCGGAGTACTGGATTTAACCGGGGGGGAGTGCAGCGCCCCAGAGTCCTGGTCGTTGCAGTACTGTGGCTCCGCCACTATGGGGAGCTATGGTACGTCTGATTGCACTAAGGGAGTTTCTCTGACCAGGAAACACCTCACTACACTTCACACTCCGGCCACCAGGGGGGGTGGTCCTATCTAGTAGGCCACTCCTCACACTCTGGTAAAACTGGGGGTTGGACAGGAAGACAGGGAGAAGTAGCTGGGAAGAGCTAGTGAGAGGACCTGTCAGGGATGGGATCCTGGCAGACTCCTCAGAGCAGAACTAACCAGTGCACAACGGGAATACAGTAAAGAAGTATTGGGACCAGAAGGAGTCATGCTGTTAGACCGAGGCAACATCCTTCTGAGGCGCAAACAGTCGGTGGCCGGAACGCCGAGCAAGTAAGAGACTTTAAGTACACTGCAAACCACGGCCGGACAGCTAATTATAGGTTGGCTGTCTCATTTAACACCTAAGCAGACAACGGAGGCAGCTGTGGGAGAGGGGCGACTCTAGGGTCCCGGAAGAACTCCAGGCCTACCCCGTCATACGGGTGCGTCCTACCATATCACCTGGAGGACGGAGAGAACGAACAGTAGAGACAGACAGAAACAGTTGTGAGGACTATCCCGGGAGCTCAGCAGGGAAGAACTACAACACTCAGCGCTAGAAGGTAGACACTGATTCCCACCTGTAAAGAGAACCCCTGATGTGCCTTTGGACCGGCCGGTCTCTGACAACCCAGTTAACAGCGCTCTGGACTGAGGTCTCCAAAACCTTCAGTAAAGAGGTAAAGAGACTGCAACCTGGTGTCCTCATTATTTATCGCGACCTGCACCCCACAACTGCACCATTATCATCATTTATTGCACTGGACGTTCCCCCACTGACAGACAGGGCCACGGACCGGGTCTAGCCACCGTGACAACCCCAGAACTGAGACTCAGAGGCCCGGCTCCGGGTACCCCTCGGCCCTGCGGCGGTGTGGGGGCGCTCCACATACGGCAGCAGCGGCTCAGTATTGGGGTATCAGGGGCAGTAATAGGGACACATACGGCAGCAGCGGCTCAGTATTGGGGTATCAGGTGCAGTAATAGGGACACATATGGCAGCAGTGGCTCAGTATTGGGGTATCAGGTGCAGTAATAGGGACACATACTGCAGCAGAGGCTCAGTATTGGGGTATCAGGGGCAGTAATAGGGACACATACGGCAGCAGCGGCTCAGTATTGGGGTATCAGGTGCAGTAATTGGGACACATACGGCAGCAGCGGCTCAGTATTGGGGTATCAGGGGCAGTAATAGGGACACATACAGCAGCAGCGGCTCAGTATTGGGGTATCAGGTGCAGTAATAGGGACACATACGGCAGCAGCGCTCAGTATTGGGGTATCAGGGGCAGTAATAGGGACACATACGGCAGCAGCGGCTCAGTATTGGGGTATCAGGGGCAGTAATAGGGACACAAGGCAGCAGCGGCTCAGTATTGGGGTATCAGGGGCAGTAATAGGACACATACGGCAGCAGCTGCTCAGTATTGGGGTATCAGGGGCAGTAATAGGACACATACGGCAGCAGCGGCTCAGTATTGGGGTATCAGGGGCAGTAATAGGGACACAAGGCAGCAGCGGCTCAGTATTGGGGTATCAGGGGCAGTAATAGGGACACATACGGCAGCAGCTGCTCAGTATTGGGGTATCTGTAGGATGAGGAGTTTGTGCAGGTTGGGAATAGATGGGGATGGGGCTGGAATATGAGAAGTGAAACGTGTGTTTGTTGTATTCTCTGCAGCTGAGTCGTTGCTGGAAGAAGTTGTCATAATCCAACTTAAAAGAACAGCGCTCCAGCCGGGTGTAGTAATCAAGTAGAAAAGGTCTTTATTCAGCCATGGTATAGCGACGTTTCGACCACAGATCAGTCTTTTTCAAGCATACAAAATGGTGTCATGGGCTGTCTTAAATAGTGTAGATACCACGCAGGGCACCAATCACTCTCAAGTCACAGCCCACATTAAAATATCGTACAGAAATATAACAAACAAGAGACATCAGACACTTGTGTATAAACAAATCTCACATGAACATGCCACCACCGCATAGATTAATACAATAATCAATATACAAATATAAACCAATGCTTTGTTTTATCATATAGTCCACAAATCCACTGGATGCATCTTCGTTCCCATAGAGATCTTCCACCAATGGATCCCATCCTGTTGTGAACCTCCTATTTAGTTAGATCCAATAGAGACTAACGGCGCCAAAAAGACAAACAGCCTATCCAACATCTTCATATAACTTGGCGCTTCTCTAATAACCAGTCCAGCATATTTACTTATAATTAGCATGCTTACATCATCGCCAAGTGCCCTCTCTCCGGCATCACTGCTGCGCCGCAGATCATCATATATACCATAGTGTGTGAGCGCAGGCGCATCACGTCCCAGCCGCGCTCCATCACATGATCGGAATGGAGCCACGCCCAGACGTGACGCGCATCAGCACCACCCAACAGCGGTCACATGTGACCGCCACTCAGACCGGTTACCCGGGGGACGCAAGTAAACAACATGGCGCTTCCCTAGTGACCAATTCGGTACAACTACTTACATTTAGCTTGCCTATATCAGCATCCATATCCCGGTAGTAGTGCAGCGCCCCCACCGCCGCAGGGCCGAGGGGTACCCGGTACCGGGCCTCTGAGTCTCTGCTCTGGGGTTGTCACGGTGGCTAGACCCAGTCCGTGACCCTGCCGCGGGGCGCCCAGTAGTAGGGGTTAATGACGGTAATGTTGTGGGAGGTGGTGAGGATGTGGTGCGGTGCCGGTCGCAGTAATTAACAAGAACAACAGGTTGCAGTCTCCTTACCTCTTTACTGAAGGCTTCAGGATCCTCAATCCGGAATACGGTTAACCGGGCTGCGCAAGTCCGGCCGGTCCGATGGCACCTCCAGAGTTCCCTTTGCAGGTGGAAATCTGTGCCTACCTTCTAGCTCTTATGTGTTGCGGTCCTCCCCTGCTGTGCTTACGGGATAGTACCCACAACTGTTGTGTCTGTTTCTCGTGTTCCCTCACAACTCGATTATGATGTTCTTCTTCTTCGTCCCCCAGATGATATGGCTAGGACGCACCCGTATGACGGGTAGGCTCGGAGCTCTTCCGGAACCCTAGTGTCGCCCCTCTCCAAATGTTGCCCCCTATGTCTTCTTAGGTGATGTGAGTGAGACAGCCCGCCTATAACTGACTGTCCTGCCGTAGGTTTGAAGTTAGGCCTGGAGCTCTATACTTCCTCGGCGTTCCGGCCACCGGTTACGCACCTCAGTAGGATGTTGCCTCGTCTTACAGCACGACTCCTACTGGTATTCTCCTTGTTGCGTTGATCTCGTTTCTCACTCAGCACAATAAACCTCGCTTCTTGTCCTTTCTTAGGGTACCGCCGCGATCAGGTGCAGGCGCGGTCCCGTAACGTTCTCTCTGTTCGCTAGGCCTCTGTCAGGATCCCACCCCTGACAGGGACCCCCCTGAGTCTCTCCCCGCAACACCCTCTGCCACAGGATGTTGCCTGTTCGATTCCCAGTCAGCTTTCTCCCTAACTTCCTATCCAACCCCCAGTTTTACCAAATTGTGAGGAGTGGCCTAATGTATAGTACCCTTAGCTCCCCCTGGAGGCCAGACTGTGAAGAGAATTGGTGTCTGTGATACCTGGTCCGGTGAACTCCTTCAGTGCCATCAGACGTACCATAGCCCCCCTTAGCGGCGGAGCATCAGTACTGCAACGACCAGGACTCTGGGGCGCTGCACTCCCCCCCGGTTAAATCCAGTACTCCTGGACTGGGAAGAAAACAACAATACATGTCAGCAAAAAGACATACAATTTTGAAAATGCAAATAACAAGTAAGTTTGAACAGAGCTTCCCTTTATGGGAGGTGAGGACACTTGAACGTTACAAACGTGGTTAACATACTATAAATAACTTTTCTTACCCAACCGGGTATTCTACTTAGTGCAAATTTCTGAACAATAATTTAACATTGCCTTTAAGGACGTACACGCTGAATCCACTAAAGACCTTCTTATAAAACACTATAAAGCTAATCAACTTTTTCTTCATTTTCCATCTTTACATCTGCAGGACCGCCTGTCTACTCGCCCAGGCCTACTGTCTCTCGTTCTGTTACAGGACCGCCCTTTTCTGCCCGAGCCTACTGCCTTTCTGCTACTATACACAGTATAGAACGTATCATCCATCTCTTACTTCAGGATCACCGAGCCATCTCTATATGGCTCCTAGGAGGACTATTATCTCATGCAGGACCGCCTGTCTATCTGCCCAGGCCTACTGCCTTTCTTCTCATGCGAACGTAATTCTTCTCTCATTTTCTACCACATTATTAAACATTTCTCACAATTAACTCGCTTTCTACATATGACTTTTACATATCAGCATTATCACTTCTTCTTTCAAGACATCATTACCATTTTACCATCTTAAGGCAACACTGTTCATAAGTGCAACATGTTAACATCCCCTTTAAGAGGGGACCAAGTCTCTATGAGGTAGTGCAACTTCTCAAGCTGCAAGTCTGTTTACAATAAGGACTCCGGTGCTGTTTCCAAAAACAGTTTCTTCGCAAAGAGTCCTTTCTTTGTGTAAAACCAGTAGAGGGCACCTTTAAGAAGGTGCAAACTATTTACAGCATCAGTTTGTGAATCATTCACCGTCCATGATTCGGCAGTCTCTCAATAACAATGATGAACACAAGCAAAAAGAACGTAAAACAATAGGGATCCCGGGTCAACAAAGGGATCCCTTTAAGAGTTAACCCTAGTCGGGTTGTAGCAGCAAAGGAGACAGACAGTTAACTATTTACATGTTAGGAAGAATTCTTGCTTACTCAGTTTCGGGCGACCTCGGTCCTTGGTCCCCAGCTGATGCGGTGTCAGCATTGGTGGTTGGTCTCTCGGGTGCAGTCAGATCACCCGGTGTCTGGATTCGGAGGCTAACCCTGCTTGCCAGCTCAGTAGCCGCTACAAGGCGTACAGTGGCGATAGTAACAAGATCTGTCAAGTCCGGATCGGTCATGGTCGAAGCAACAGGTGACACCCCCTCAGGCCCACATCGCTGGACGTTCCGAGCGCACCATCCTTGCGCACTCCGGTGGGGGTGTAGGTCACCTGATCCCCCTTTTGCAAGGGGTCACCATATTGGTTGCAGCAGGGAGTTTTCACGTTGTAACTAGTAACGAAGACGTCAGTCGGTAGCCCCGGTTCCTGTATGGAGCCCCAACCCCTCTTTGGGTGGAAGGCCAGCACAGTTCCCCGCTTTACCACATCCTTCCTGCCGCGCGCAGGCTTCTGGCGTTGTACGTTTAGCGCATTAGTTTGTTCTGTGTCTTTTCGTTTTTTCCAATGTAGGATCAGGCATCGTTTATATTGTTCCCAAGTGAGCACAGCAAGGGTAAGCCTTCCTCCCGAGCTCCATCCGGCCCGATCCAGGGGGTGTCCCACTGGAGGATCACCCCGTCTGAGCTCACGTCTATGGGTTCTCCCGTCTTGGTCGGTAGTGGAGGGACCAGCTTCCCCATTGTGTCGGGGGTGAGGATCACCCGCTCCACCGAGAACAAACGGTTATTGTTGGGGTGAGGAGCGGTCGCGGGAGCGGGATCGGTCGGGGGAGCAGAATCGGCCGGGGGAGTAGGGGCGCCTTCCATACCTGCGCCTGATGTGATTCCACCGATGTCGATCCGTTCCGCTGACAAGGACACTGGAATCGGCTGCAGCCCGGACCGCGGCTCTTCCAAGTCGGCCTCCCAATGTGGTTCCGCTCTCCAGGGCTCCGTGGTCGGGATAGGTAGGCTCGGCTCCTCCGCCGGCGGCTCCAAGGGGTTCAGATCCTTCTGCTGCGGTGGACGCGGGTCCGCTTCTGGCGGGTGAGGGCAAGCCGGGATCACTTCGCCGTCGCTCGGGCACTTGCTGATCATCATCGCTGTCCGGCATTCGGTGGCAACGCATGCACCTGGCTCCGCCATTTCTCCAAGGTCGAGCTCCCTCTTCACCTCGTTCCCGCCGTTGCAAATCAGAGGGCGGTTCTCTTCTGCTGCTGGGCAGGTCGTCATCTCGCAGCAGAAGTCGGAGGGGGCGGTCGCTACTTTTGGCGCCGCTTTGGTAGTCTCCTCCCATGGCACGCCCTTCTTCTTCCTCTGCGCTTCCTGTGGCGCTGCAAAGGCGGCTGGTTTTGGCGGGAACCTTTGGCGACAAGTGGCAGTACACAGTCTTTGCAATAAGTCACAGTCCAAGCACAATAAATCACAGTTCCAAGGCACACATGACCTGATTCTTCAGGCTTAAGTAGATCCTGTTCGTGACACCAAGTTTTGCAGCGCCCCCACCGCCGCAGGGCCGAGGGGTACCCGGTACCGGGCCTCTGAGTCTCTGCTCTGGGGTTGTCACGGTGGCTAGACCCGGTCCGTGACCCTGCCGCGGGGCGCCCAGTAGTAGGGGTTAATGACGGTAATGTTGTGGGAGGTGGTGAGGATGTGGTGCGGTGCCGGTCGCAGTAATTAACGAGAACAACAGGTTGCAGTCTCTTTACCTCTTTACTGAAGGCTTCAGGATCCTTAATCCGGAATACGGTTAACCGGGCTGCGCAAGTCCGGCCGGTCCGATGGCACCTCCAGAGTTCCCTTTGCAGGTGGAAATCTGTGCCTACCTTTTAGCGCTTATGTGTAGCGGTCCTCCCCTGCTGTGCTTACGGGATAGTCCCCACAACTGTTGTGTCTGTTTCTCGTGTTCCCTCACAACTCGATTATGATGTTCTTCTTCTTCGTCCCTCAGATGATATGGCTAGGACGCACCCGTATGACGGGTAGGCTCGGAGCTCTTCCGGGACCCTAGTGTCGCCCCTCTCCAAATGTTGCCCCCTATGTCTTCTTAGGTGATGTGAGTGAGACAGCCCGCCTATAACTGACTGTCCTGCCGTAGGTTTGAAGTTAGGCCTGGAGCTCTATACTTCCTCGGCGTTCCGGCCACCGGTTACGCGCCTCAGTAGGATGTTGCCTCGTCTTACAGCACGACTCCTACTGGTATTCTCCTTGTTGCGTTGATCTCGTTTCTCACTCAGCACAATAAACCTCGCTTCTTGTCCTTTCTTAGGGTACCGCCACGATCAGGTGCAGGCGCGGTCCCGTAACGTTCTCTCTGTTCGCTAGGCCTCTGTCAGGATCCCACCCCTGACAGGGACCCCCCTGAGTCTCTCCCCGCAACACCCTCGGCCACAGGATGTTGCCTGTTCGATTCCCAGTCAGCTTTCTCCCTAACTTCCTATCCAACCCCCAGTTTTACCAGATTGTGAGGAGTGGCCTAATGTATAGTACCCTTAGCTCCCCCTGGAGGCCAGACTGTGAAGAGAATTGGTGTCTGTGATACCTGGTCCGGTGAACTCCTTCAGTGCCATCAGACGTACCATAGCCCCCCTTAGTGGCGGAGCATCAGTACTGCAACGACCAGGACTCTGGGGCGCTGCAGTAGCACTGAGTTGCAGATCGTTATAGAGGCCCCAGTGCATATACGCAGGCGCACCACATCTGAGATGGAGCGCAGCTATAATGTGGTGCGCCTGTGATCTATGTTCTGTAGGGCTGGTATCTACCACTGACCACATGGCGGTAATATCCATGTTGGTCTTATAGAGATTATCTTTAGTAACATCGCGGTCATCTGCTGAGATTCTCCTCTATTAGGGAGCATCACCGAGTTGTAATCAAGGTTACCTGGTTAGGGGCCCACTCAGAAGCTTCGCCCCCCCCTGAGCCAAAACCCTAGCTACACCTCTGCTCTTTGCTCTCCTTCAGACTCCCCTGTCCCACTTCTCCAGAATTCTATGTCCAGAAACAACCGGAGACTAGACGGAGGTGGACATGACTTGGGGATGGGTGGACCGAGAACTCCTGCAGCTTTTGTTTGTATTGCGGTGTAGATTTTAAACAAGAGGGTTGTTGCTTTAAGAGGAAGGAGTTTAGATGTTTGTGGCTGGTGTATTACTGTGAGGAGGGTGGGGCTTATATAGGGGAGGCAACTCTGGCTCTCCCTCTTTCTCTCACAGGATGGACAGGAGGAAACATTACCAGCCCTCCCGTCCTGTTTATAATCTCTGTCCTAAAACTTTTTAATTATTGCTTGTAAAATGATAGATGCTTTATTGTATTTTTGAATTTGTCATTGTATATCTTGTACCAGGTTAAATTGTATATTGGCTATAAAGAGTTATTATTTGTGGTAACCTTCTAAGCCCAAGGGAAGGGCAATCCTTAAGCCATGGTTCCCTGGAGGTTTCCTCCACAGGGGTTTTTTCCTCTCCTGAGCGCTGTAGGATGACTCTTTGTGAGTCGGAGGTTCGCCAAGTTTAGTCCCATTAATGCTTTTGCAGGGACTTCTAGTTTTTAAGTTTACAAAAATGATTTAATTATTTAAAAAAAAAAGAAAAGAAAAGTGGCAAATGAGACTTGGAATTTATAACCCGTCACGGCTTTGCGGTTTAGGAGTCAGGTGGAAGTTGCAGACAAGTTAAAGGTGGACTCATTTTAACTAATAGAGGATGTAAAACCTCATGGTAGTGAGCAGGCTCGGCTTTGGTGGCCAGCCTCAAGGACGTTGTAATGGTAACATCAATCAGGGGCGGGCACAGTGGTTAAGCACAGGAGTGAGGATAAAAGGGTCATTGGTGCCCTGAAAGTTTACTGGCTCTGCTTGAATGGCAAGCCAGTGCGTGCCGCCCCTTTATGGCTGTCTGTCCTGGTGCTGTATGTCAGACAGCTGGGGATATCGCAGTACTTGTGAATCCCAATGTACTAGCACTCCACCTGACCCCTACTGTGATTATTTAATCCTGTGATTTGAATAAAAGCTGTGGCCATTTTGACAACCAAAATAATGTGTTTTGTGTATTTATTTTAGTACCTAGGTTTACAGTAGTTATGGTGGTTTTAAGAAGGAGTGGGGTCCATCCTATATCCAAAAGTCATGCTCCAGATTCCTCTGTTGTCCAGAATCTTCTGTCCTCCTACTCCAGACTCCACAGTCCTCCTTCCTCCTGCAGATTTGTCTGTCCTCCTGCTCCTCTTCCAGACTCCTCTGTCCTCCTTCTCAGGCCTCCTCAGTCCCAACCAAAGTGTTTTTTCCTCACTCCAGCCTCCTCTGTCCATCTCCAGACATTTCTGACCTCCTCCAGGCACCATTTCCCCCCCAGTCTCCTTTATCCCCATGTATCAGGGACAGACCAAAAGTCACTGCACCCTCTGTAGTGTGCACCGAGCATACATCATTTCCAAGACAAGAAATCAAACCATAAGGACGGTTATCATGGTTTTACTTACATCTAATATGGAGGCACAACAACAATATTTTATCAAATATATGAAAAATTCTCTGATGTTTCCACCTTTGCTGGTGTGCCACAGCTCACGTTGCCATTTGCTTCCATGGTGGGTGACAGTCGCAGTGGAAGTTAAAGACTTTTCACTACACATCTGCAAGCTGATATTAGTGACATGGTCCTGACGCGCTGCACAGGACCTCTGCACTGACACAGAAGGAGGGGAAACCGGCCCCTAAATAATTTCTGTCACTCACAGCCTCTGCCCATCTCTGTGGCGCCTAATCTCCTCATTAGAATAACTCAGATACCACACACAGAATGAAGGGCTGGAAAGGAATAAGTAAACCATAGACAAGTGCACTGAACATAAGTCCATGTGATGACTGGAAACACAAATCTTCTCATCTTTCCCCGGCAAATAGAACCGTACAGTACAAAATAATAGTGCAAAATCATTGGAGCAACAAGCCCAACATAATAGTATCTGCCTCACTTCGAGACGGTGGGCAGAGTCCGCTTCATCATCCCAGAATCCATTGTCCTCTCAAGACTTCTGTCACTCAGACACATCTGTCCTGCTCTAAATGCCTCTGTCCCACTCCTCCAGTCACCTCAGTTCCTTCCAGACTCCGCTGACCTCCCACCTACACTTCTGATAGCCCCCAGACTCCTCTGTCTCCTCCAATGTTCTCTGTCCCACCCGACTACTCCTCCACTACAGACACATCTGTCCCCTTCAGTTTCCTGCCTCTTCCAGACTCTTCTGACACCTGTCAGTCACCTCTGTCCTGTCGACACGCCTCTGTCCTCTCTAGACCCCTCTGTCCTCCAGAATCCTCCATCATGTTTCTCTCTTGACTCCTCTGCCATTCTCCAGACTCCTCTACCCTTCTC
Source organism: Ranitomeya variabilis (assembly GCF_051348905.1). Classification (NCBI taxonomy): domain Eukaryota; kingdom Metazoa; phylum Chordata; class Amphibia; order Anura; family Dendrobatidae; genus Ranitomeya; species Ranitomeya variabilis. The sequence continues at coordinate 30,542,815 of NC_135232.1, forward strand.
TACATTCTTCTGTCTTTTCTAGACTCCTCTGTCCCCTCCAGTCTCCTGTGTCGTCTTCCAGAATCCTGTCCTCTCTCTCATAAGTCCTCTGTCATACTACAGACTCCTCAGTCCTTTCTAGACTTATCTGTCTTCCTCCAGAATCCTCTGTCTTTTCTAAACTCCTCTGTCTCCTCCTGTCACCTTAGTTCCCTCCAGACTCCTCTGTCCTACCTCAGATACTTCTGATTGCAACCAGACTACCCTATGTCCTCCAATCTTCTCTGTCCTGCTCTAGACTACTCTTCCACTACAGAGGCCTATGTCTCTCCCAGACACTTCTGCCACCCACCCGTTAGACAACTCTGTCCTGTTGACATGCCTCTGTCCCCACCAGAATCCTCTGTCCTTTTTAGACTCCTCTGTCCCCTCTCTTGTGACTCCTCTGTCATTCTCCAGACTTCTCTGTCCTCTTAACACACCTTCTTTCTCTTCGAAACCCAAACACTTTGGTCCTCTTCAGACTCCTCTGCCCTTCTATAAACCTAGATGCAGAGCCCCAGAGTCCTGGTCGTTGCAGTAATGTCATTCTTCCACCAGGGGGGGCAATATTACGTCTGAAGATAATAAAGGAGTCCATCCTACCAGGTATCACAAACCATACACCACCTTTTACTGGAAGTTTCAGCATCCACAGTCCAGGGTACAGACCACAGGCTAGGCAGAGTCCGGCTGGTCCGAAGGCAAATCCAGAGTCCCCTTATCCAGGTGGAAATCAGTAGCGCCTGGGTGTTGTAGTATCTCGCTGCTGAGCTTCCCGGTAAGGTCCTCACAACTCTTGTAGATGTTCTTTCTTCCTCTCTGTCCCCCAGATGGTGTGGATAGGACAAACCCCAATGCCCTACTACGTGGGGGCGCTCCATAGACACCTCTGTCCTGTCTAGACGCCTCTTTCCCCTAAAGAGTTCTCTGCCCTCCTCCATAATTTTCTGTTGTCTTCAGACTTCTTTGTCTCTTCCTGACATTTTGACACTCTCTAGCCTCCTCTGTTGCCAAGAAAGTAGGAAACTGGAAAATTCCTAGAGCTCTCTTGGGCTTTCACTGCAGTCAATAAGATGCCCACATGCTGGGTCTTCTGGAGTAATAGATGCTCTTTGTAGCTGCTTTCTGCACTATTTCTACCATGAAGAACCACAAGCACAAACCACCCGGTATTACGTATTGATCTGTTGTCGTATAATCCATGAAAGGAATCGTGCAACTTTTATTATTACTATTAGCTTTATAATGAAGCACGTTTATAGACAGATGACAGATATTGATGATTCGATCTATCAGTGTATTGCAGATGTTTATCAGGCAATGAGCCCAGGATGCCGCCCTGTGACTTCGTACCGGAGAAATATGAGGTGAGGCTCTTATCTAAAAGATATTATATTAGCAGGTCGGGATTGGGGTTGCATCTCACAAAATTCGAATATCAGCAAAAAGTTAAATTATGTTATAATTTTATTATAGATCACTCTGTAATGACTCTATATAATGTAGGAGTTTCACTTTTTGTATTGAAGAACTGAAATAAATTAACTTTTTTGATGATATTCTAGTTTAGTGAGAAGCACCTGTATTTAGGAGGTTTGGCTTGCGGTCTTTATTGGTTTATGGCCTAGTTTAGGGTCTGTATTACTTCAGGGGGTCTAGTTCAGGGTTCTGTGTTTATTTTGGCGGTCCTGTTTGGTTCTGTATTTAAGATGTTGGGTGAGGGGTCAGTCATAGCTTAGCCTCTGATTTTCGGGTATTAATTTAGGGTGTGATTTAGGGTCTGCATTTTTGTAGGAGTTCTGCTCTGGGTCTGTATTTCTTTAGGAGGTCTGGTTTGGGTGTATGTACTAGTTTAGGGGATCTAGTTTGGGGTTGTTATTTAGGGGGTATGGTGTGGGATCTATATTTATTTAGGGGGTCTTATATCAGGTCTGTATTAGTTTAGGGGGTCTATTGTGGGGTTGTTATTTACAATATCTGGTTTGGAGTCTGTGTTAGCTTAGGGTCTGATTTAACGGTCTGTATTAATCAAAAGTCTGTACTGGTTTACGGCCTGAATGAATTTATGAGGTTTGGTTTGGGGTTATTATTTAGAAAGTATGGTCTGGGGTCTGGATTTATTAGTGGATATAATTCTTGGTTCTGATTTGGGGTCTATATATGTTTAGGGGTTTAGGGTCTGTATCTGTATTTGGGATTCATATGAATTTATGAGGTCCAGTTTGGGGTTGTTATTTAGGAGGTCTTGTCTGGGGTCTGGATTGATTAGTGGATATGGTTCTGGGTCTGTTATTATTAGGGGTTCTGATTTAGGGTCTGTATAGGTTTAGGGTCTGTATCTGTGTTTGGGATCCATGTGAATTTATGAGGTCTAGTTTGGTGTTGTTACTTAGGAGGTCTTGTCTGGGGTCTGGATTGATTAGTGGATATGGTTCTGGGTCTGTTATTATTAGGGGTTCTGATTTAGGGTCTGTATCTGTGTTTGGGATCCATATGAATTTATGAGGTCTGGCTTGGGGTTGTTATTTAGGAGGTATGGTCTGGGGTCTGGATTGATTAGTGGATATGGTTCTGGGTCTGTATTTATTAGGATGTCTAATTTGTGATCTCTATTTAGGGGTTTGGTTTATGTCCTGTTTTCAGGAGCTTCTGTTCTGGGTCTGTATTACCGAGGGGCCGAGGGGCCATATGCTATACTCGTGATTCAGACACTGTCAGTTAGGGATCAGTCCTATGACACATAACAATGTGGCGCCCGGCCTGATAAATGGACACAGCCTCCGATGTGACTCGTGGATGTGAAGATATAGCGAGAATAATACACGTGTATCAATAATCACCGTATTGTGGCCTTTGCTCCCCAGTCTCTTCCCTATGAACACGTGGCGGAGGTCCGCAAGAAAAATCTGTCTGCATTGTACTTGACGTACTACAAGAAGCCCCTCCTGCTGCACCAAGGACACATGCAGTGGTTGTTCGATCACGAGGGACGGCGCTACCTCGATCTCTTTGGAGGAATTGTCACTGTCAGCGTCGGACACTGTCACCCGTACGTATCCTGTAACTTGCCCTTATACATACTCCGGTGGTGTTTATGGCGCCACCTATCACAGAGTTCGTATCAAGTGCTCACTTTCTCCACAGCTCCCCCACAGGGGAAATGAGGCATTACATGGCGCTCAGTGTAATAAATAAGCTGCCATATTGGGTCCTCCGGAATAAAAGGTGCACTTTCTAGCAGCACACCCTCCAATTAAAGAGGATGTCCCATGAGCAGCATTTATCATCTTGATATTTAGGAACAGGGGTCTCATGTAAATGGAGCGGTAATGCACATACAGGACCACCGCGCTGTTCACGGTCTACGCTGGCTGTGATTACGCAGAGCAACTTTCTAACTATGCAAAATCCAGCACCATAACGTGGCCCCTCTTGTAGGTCACTGGTGCCACACTTTATATTTGTCTCCATGCAGGAAGGTGACAGACGCAGCAAAGAAGCAGCTCGATCGTCTCTGGCACACGACCAACATCTATTACCATGCTCCACTCTATGAATATGCGGAGAAGCTGATGAGCCGGCTGCCCGGGAAGCTGAAGGTATCACGGCTCTGCCTGATCACAGCAGGCAACATGGATGGATGATGGATGGTGAATGGATGGATGATGGATGGATGGTGGATAAATGATGGATGGTAGATGGATGGATGATGGACGGATAGTTGAATCATGGATAGGTGGGTGGATGATGGATGGAAGGATTGATGGGTAATGGATGGAGGGAGGATGGATGGATAGATGATGGATAATAGATGATTGATGGATGGAGGGATGGATGATGGATCATGGATGTATGATGGATGGATATTATCATAAGATACATTTTTCTTATTCCAGGCTCTCTATCTCACCAACAGTGGGTCAGAGGCGAATGACCTCGCATTGCATATGGCAAGATTGCACACCGGCCACTATGATATCATCAGTTTAAGGTAAGTTATAGACCTCCCCCCGGAGCAGCGCTCCCTGGAGTTAGGGATTAGTGGGACCCCCAGTGATCAGACATTAATGGCCGATCCCAGACAACCCCCACAATACGTACAGTAGGGACGGTGTGATTTCCATGCAGTGACCCTGTAATGACCGTGTACCTGGTTAAGCATCATGTGTTATGTTACAGGAGCGGATACCACGGCGCCAGTCCTTATTCCCTGGGTGTGACATCTCTTTCTGCCTATAAACCTGACGTGCCGCTTGGTTTTGGGTGTCATACGGTAAAGTTAATTTTATTCTCAGCTCAGATTTCACAGTTTTACAACGCCCGTAGCCAGTAAAGCCGATCTTTATATTGCACTCTGCCAGAAGGAAACCTTAAATATATATACACATATATGCCAAGATTTTGAACAAATCCTTTCCACTCAGGAGCCAAAATGCCCAAACAGGGTCTCCAAGAAAATACAAATTTGCAAAGTAAATAATCCCTCCATCACTGGGTCCATGAAGTTCATGAGACTAGGCAACGGATAGGGGATCACTTTCAATTCTGGAAATAAGTGAATGGTACTGAGCTGCAATACCAGGCACAGCCACTATTAACTGTGTGGCGCTGTGTCAGGAGATCACAGCATTTGAGTTCTGTCAATCAGCTGATCGCAGGCTCAAGACGGATCTCCACTAATATATCACTAATTAATAAAGCTATCAAAAAGTCACCAAAAATTGTACCTAGGAAATCTCCTGCATGTCCCATGGATAGATAATAAATGTCTAATTTTGGGACAACCCCTTTAAAGACAATAAATCACTAGGTTATAAATTAACCAGTTTTCACTCTTATTTTATTTCCACATCCCCCGCTCGCCCCCCCCCCCCCCCCCCTGAGTTTTCCGCTTTCAGAATTTTTTAAAACCGTCATATGGTTCCAGAGATATGTGTCTTTTTATTTAGTACTAATATTTATTGTCTTTACTAAGGGGGCGTGGCTCATCAGTTAATTATGCAGAATGGCCTAAAGACACGCCCCAGAGGATCCTGTGAGCAATGTCCCCTTGTAGAAAAAAAAAATTGAAACAAGAAAGGCCATATCTCTGGAACCGTATGGTGGATTTAGTAAACACAAACATCAAAGTACTCAGGGGAACGGTGGGAATAAAATGGGAACAAAACTGGTCCCTTTTGACCGAGTGGCATGTCCTCTTTAAGAACATGAGCAAAGTACAGCAATAGTACAGAAGACACAGAAAGTAACCAAAATGCTTGGTGAACTTAATGGGGTTTTCCACTATTAGGACAACCCCTTCTCATACTCCACGATTGGCCCCGATTAAAAAAAAAATGCCTTTACTCACCTCCCATGCCAGCGCTATTCCCGCAGTGTCAGCACTCATGGTTCCGGGACTATCGTGTGGTTGTATGACATGTGGTTCCCGGCGCCCAATCAGCGCTGGTGTCACTGTCTCCGCCTTCGGACAAATTGAACATGAAGAGGAAGTCAGGGATTGGCTACAGCTCAAACTTCCTCTTCCTGTTCAATTTGTCCGAAGGCGGAGACAGTGATGTCAGTGATGATTGGACGCCAGGGTCACGTGTCACAACAGCTGCACGGGAGCCCCGGGAGAGCAAATACCCACACCAAGGGAACGGCGGCGGCACAAGAGGGGACTATAGGCTTGTTTATTTTATCAGGGCCAAGTGTAGGTTATGACAAGGAGTTGTCCAAGTAGCGGACAACTTCTTTAAGTCCATCTTCACCTGGCACTGCGGAGTCACTGGTTTTTTCCTTTTGCATCATTTCTGTAATGTCTCCTTTGTAGACGATGTGTCCTGATGTTTTTCGAGGCATTTGGGGTGGAAGTCACTGCCGAGATTCTCCAGTTCAGACCACACGGACCTGCTCCTGTTCTCCAGGTAGGAACCATGTTCTGAGAAGAAGATGAGAAATAGAAAACCACAGCCTTCACCATTACCCAGACCGGAGAGGTGGAGGACCCGGCTGTCAATACTTTGTATAGGCAGCTCATTGATTTTAATGACCATCATGTAATACCTCATTTTTTCAGTGGTGGCGCTGTATGGACCTTGAACACTTGTGGCCAGGTCATAGATGATTGCTACCGGTACTTTCTGATCGACTGATTGCTAATGGGCTCCTCTAACAAAAAGGGAATATCCAAAAAAGACAGACCCTTTAAGGAACTTCTGATAAGTTATCAATGTCTTGTCACTTTCATTAACCCTTCCCACCACGGCCAATATCAATTTTGCTCTCTTATTTTTTCTTTTCCTTCCAAGAGGTTTTTACATTTTTATGGATTTTTTTTTTTGTATTTTGAATTTTTATGGATTTTTTTGTATTTCAAATAATTGCAACATTTTTTATTATTTACTTTATTTTAGTTCTCACAGTAGACTTGAACCTGTGACCGCCTGTAGTACGTACTGAAATATCACAAAATATAGTGAAAACTACATTCTTCTATGAAGCATCTGGGAATGGGTGCCCAAATAGGTGGGCCATTAAAATCCCGCCATTTAAAAAGCACCTGTAACCTGGTCAAAAGTTGCCCCTTTTTGCTTTTTTCCCTTTCCTCTCCTGAGTATTCCATTTTTTTTTTTTAATCCACCATATAATTCCAGAGATATGGTACATTTTATTTTCTGCTAATTTTTATGGTATTTTCCAAGGGGGTGGTGCTTACAGAGTAATTATGCAGAGCAGCCTAAAGACACGCCCCAGAGGATCCCTGGTGTTTGGAACTCTTAAGGAAGCACTGAATATGTGGTGTGGTCTCGACATGTTTGACAGATGTCATGAAGTGGTTAATGTGAAGAGTTAAGTGAAGCCTAAGAGGGCTAAAAAGCCACAACGCTCAAAATAAAGCTCTGCAGGCCACAAAAACCCCTGCGACAGCATCTTCTGACATATCACAATGGAATAAGGGCGTAAAATATACATTAAAAAAAATGTACAAAAGTAAACTTGTGGGAAAGTGCATAAAACTTGTGGAAAATGACACGACAATGTGGACACTAGGTGGCGCTGTTCCACTGATCGATGTGGCCCTTTCTCCTACAGGCTCCTGTGAAGCTAAAGACAGATATATCGAACAGTTAAAGGACACCCTGGAAACCAGCAGCGCCAGCAGGATAGCCGGATTTATAGCCGAGCCCATCATGGTAAGAAATGTCACAAATATAAAGGTGGCAGAAATAGAAAACGTTACAAAGTTTTTGCCCAGTATTAGAAAAACATGGCTGCTTTCTTCCAGAAACAGCGCCACCCCTGTCCAGAGGTTGTGTCTGGTATTGCACCTCACAAAGCGCCATTGAGGTGACTTTCAAACAGGAAGTAATCAGCCATTTTTTTCCGAATCCCACATGACCTCTTTATGTGGAAATGTTCCAGGCGGTTTTGTTTTATGCTTGAATTTCATACTAAAAATCACAAAGACATCAAAGTTCAGCTCAACTTTCATGCGGTCTGCGGTGGATCCAGAATCTGTCTTTTTTTTCTACCTCCTCTCAGCTGATTTATCACCACAGACCACATCAAAGTTGACTTGAACATTGATAACATCATAAATCAGCTGAGAGGAGCTAAAAAAAAAAAGACAGATACAAGAGTTAAAAACTCCAGTCAAAACAAGCTCACTGACAGGTTCCCAGTTCACTCATTCTGCAGCTTACAATGCGCAGGGAAGCAAAGAGCCAGTAATATTCTTCATGAAATCTAAACTTGGAGATGAAGCAGAAACAAAAGACATTCCCGTAGTCTTTTAAAACTAAACGCTATTTTAATTTTTATTTCAAAAATCAAAAATACACAAGAAAAAAGAAACTTTGCAATATATCTTATGAGAGACATCTGCTTCTGTCTCCTCCTGGACTGATCTGTCATTCTCAAGATTCTCGATTCATGGGTAGAAATCTGTTTTCAGCGAATATAGACGTTCCCATTACTGAGATAGGAGGTGACAGTCGGTGCTTATAAAAATCTATGGAGGGGGAGGAGCTAGAGAAACACACAGACATTCTAGGGAGGAGCTACAGGAACACAGACATTCTAGGGAGGAGCTACAGGAACACAGACATTCTAGGGAGGAGCTACAGGAACACAGACATTCTAGGGAGGAGCTAGAGGAACACACAGACATTCTAGGGAGAAGCTAGAGGAACACACATACATTCTAGGGAGGAGCTAGGGAGGAGCTAGAGGAACACACAGACATTCTAAGGAGGAGCTAGAGAAACACACAGACATTCTAGGGAGGAGCTAGAGGAACACAGAGACATTCTAGGGAGGAGCTAGAGGAACAGACATTCTAGGGAGGAGCTAAAGAAACACATTCTAGGGAGGAGCTAGAGGAACACAGATATTCTAGGGAGGGGCTAGAGGAACACACAGACATTCTAGGGAGGAGCTAGAGGAACACAGACATTCTAGGGAGGAGCTAGAGGCAGAGACAGACATTCTAGGGAGGAGCTAGAGGAACACACAGACATTCTAGGGATGAGCTAGAGGAACACAGACATTCTAGGGAGGAGCTAGAGGAACACAGACATTCTAGGGAGGAGCTAGAGAAACATTCTAGGGAGGAGCTAGAGAAACATTCTAGGGAGGAGCTAGAGGAACACAGACATTCTAGGGAGGAGCTAGAAGAACACACAGACATTATAGGGAGGAGCTAGAGGAACACACAGACATTATAGGGAGGAGCTAGAGGAACACACAGACATTCTAGGGAGGAGCTAGAGGAACACAGACATTCTAGGGATGAGCTAGAGGAACACAGATATTCTAGGGAGGGGCTAGAGGAACACACAGACAGTCTAGGGAGGAGCTAGAGGAACACAGACATTCTAGGGAGGAGCTTGAGGAACACACAGACATTCTAGGGATGAGCTAGAGAAACACACAGACATTCTAGGGAGCAGCTAGAGGAACACACAGACATTCTAGGGAGGAGCTAAAGGAACACACAGACATTTTAGGGAGGAGCTAGAGGAACACACAGGCATTCTAGGGAGGAGCTAGAGGAACACACAGATATTCTAGGGACGATCTAGAGGAACACACAGACATTCTAGGGAGGGGCTAGAGGAACACAGACATTCTAGGGAGGATCTAGAGGAACACAGACATTCTAGGGAGGAGTTAAAGGAACACAGACATTCTAGGGAGGAGCTAGAGGAACACACAGACATTCTAGGGAGGAGCTAGAGGAACACACAGACATTCTAGGGAGGAGCTAGAGGAACACACAGATTCGGCTGCAAGTTCTCCTGAAACAACAGTTGCATTGTTTTGCACCATAGATTAAGCGTAACTGTTGTTTCAGAACTTGCAGTAGAATGTCCGTGTCTGATTCTAGTTCCTCCCCCTCTCCATAGAATCTGATGAGCACCAACTGCTTTTCCTATCACAGTAGTAGGAAAGTCTTCATTCACTGAAGAATACTTGTGAATTGACAATTTGGAGAATAAATCAGTCCCGAAGGAGAAAAAAAGAGGATTCCTCTAATAAGATATGGGGTGAAGATGTCAGTTTGTTTCTGTTTCTTGCAGTATTGTTATTTCCTTTTCTTCCAGGGGGTCGGAGGAGCCGTTCAGTATCCCAAAGGATTTTTAAAAGCGGCCTACGAGCTTGTCCGAGAGCGAGGAGGGCTATGTATAGCAGATGAGGTAAGTCTCTATTTGTAGAGATCAGTTCTCTGTGCAGGGCTCCTGCTTATAGACAGCAGCCAATCAGAAGAGAACGAGCTGCAGACAGGAGAGAAAGAGCAGCTGCCTGAACCAATGAGGAGGCAGTAGGCGTGTCTTAGATTACTTTAGACTCTTGGTTGGCGCTGTAACCTCAGCAGTAGTCACAGATCATAGCTCTATTCTGTTGGAAGAAGGGTGGTGAAATCCACCAGGAAAAAAAAATTGTGGCGCACTTCATCATACGTACAGAGTTATACAAAAACAATGCGTAATGCAGTGTATGAAGCACCATATTGCAGCACACAGAGTCAACGCGCTCTTTAACTTCCATCATGTTTTATGGAAAATCAGGAGTTTTATCCTTAGTGCACATAAGACCGTCATATAGTGCCAGGAGACTAATAGTTGTATAGACTGCCCTCTGGTGCAAATATAATAAAAGCTGTATAAGACTGTACTAGAGGGGCCAATATAATAAAAGCTTTATAAGACAGCCCTATATTGCCAATAAAATAAAAGCCTTAAAGGACCGCCCTATAGTGCCAATATAATAAAATCAGGCCGCCATAAGATAATAGAAGCCATATAATGTAAACCATACAGGGCATATATAATATGCAGAATCTCAATATTTCTCCCATTATAATTCAGAAATAATCCCGCCATACACTGCTAAATAATACAGAGCATACGTCTTGGTTTCTTCTGTTTTACCCATAGGTCCAGACTGGTTTTGGAAGAACAGGAAGCCATTATTGGGGATTTCAGGGCCATGAAGTCATGCCGGATATCGTGACCATGGCAAAGGGAATTGGTAATGGATTTCCGATGGCCGCCGTTGTGACAACAGAAGGTAAGTGACAGATTACATCATAGGTGCCCCCTATTGGTGGGTGCAGGTAGCAGTTGCACCAGGGACCGAGCGACAGAGGGGCCAAAAGATTACCTGTTACAGTTTTTCTCACAATTCGGGGCCACATAATACCGCCACATAGTGCCAAAATAATATGCAGAATTCTCAAAATGCTTCCTGAACTCCTTCCCGGCATGTGAAGTACAAGTACAGTGACACGTCAAGTGCGGGTGAAAGGAGCGGTCGCAGAAGTTAAGGGCGAGTGCCTGCAGTGCTGTACAGCCTGCACCTACCGCTAACAGGAGCTGAGCTTCATAGGAGATCAGTAATATTACTAAATACTGCGGTATTGTAGTACATAGTAAAAGTGATCAAACAAGCGCAGGCTCACGTTCAAGAGACGAAGGCTTAAAACAAAAAGCAATAATTAACAGCAAAAAAACTCCGTACAAACTGAAGCAATAAATACCAAAAATAATTACCGTAAGTAAAAAATGAAACAAAAATAATTCAATAAAAAAAGAAACAAAAATAATTAAATGAAAAATGAAGCAAAAATGAACACAATAAAATTTTGTAAAAATTGGCACAAAAAATCTGAAAAATGTAGCAAAAATTAACAAAAACAATCCAGTAAAAAAATAAAACTAAAATTAACAAAAACTGAGTAAAAAATGAATCAAAATATAATTAGATAACTAATAATTATAAGTAAGAGAATAAAAAAAAATTTTGAACCACTCCCTCTTCCTAAATAAAAAAATAAAGATATTTAGAAAATAAAGAAAAAACATATTTGTTATTGTTCCATCCATGAAAATTATTTAATCTAGAAAGTAATGTGGTAAAAAGTAAAAATTTAAATAGAAACAACAAAAATTGATGTTTTTTTGTAGCTGCCCCTTCTAAAAATAAATGCAATAAAAAGTGATCTGTATCCCAAAATGGTATCAATAAAGTCAGTTCGCCATGCAAAAAACGAGGCCTGACATACCCCCCCGAACAGAAAAAAAAAAAGTTCTGGGTCTTAGGAAATGTCGGCAGAAATCAAATTTATATTTATTCATTTTTTAACAAAGTTCAGAATTTTTTTACCTATTAAAATAAAAAAAATAAATGCACAAGTTTGGTATCGTAGTAATTGTAGTGACCCGGAGAATTGTGTTACCGGGTCATTTTCATCATACAATGAGAGCTATAAAAACAAAACAACAAAAAAAAAAGGTTGTTTTTTTTGTTTGTTTTTTGCACCATTTCATCGCACTTGGAATTTTTTCCCCCATTTTTGAGCACAACATGTGATATTTATTTCAGAGATCGCCGCCTCCTTGACTCGTTCTCTGCATTTCAATACTTTCGGGGGGAATCCGGTGGCGTGCGCGATCGGCTCGGCAGTCCTCGATGTAAGAATAAAGTGTACCTCATTACTTCTCCCAATCCCTCTGCTTTTTTTAGGGATTTTAGATGCTATTAAACCATATTTTTTATGACAATTTTCCTAAATGCAAAATTTTTGTTTTATTTATACGAAAAAATTTTCACTTTAGATATTGTTTTTTATATTTTTTCACTTTTTATGTCCTTTTACATATTTTTTTCCACTTTTTTTTTAGTTTTATTACGGTTACGATTTTATTACAATGTATATATTAAGTGGGTCTCCTAGGCATATAGCGATGAAAGACCAGGGAGACCATTTTTAAAGGGATATTCTCAAGTTTGAAAGATATCCCTTTTCCATGGGGGTCTGACAGCTGGAACCCCCCACCCATCCCGAGAACCAGGGCTCTTCAATGGATGGTTGGTTGATCATGCACAGATCCACTCCATTCATTCTTATGGCAGTGCCAAAGACCAGCTGGGAGCAGCGCTCAGTAATCTGCCCGGTAACAGACTACAAACCCCATGTAGTCAGATCACATCAGCAGAAATGACGCACGATTACAGCACCAGGCAGGAAGCAGTGTCTTCGGGAAAGTTTGGGCACTTACAGGGGAGTCATTCCTTACCAAGGAACTTAACTTCATCATGAAAACCGCATTTCCACTGAATTTCAGCCATGCCCAAAAATTATCCACTTACATCATTTCAGTGATCTTCTCCTTAGCTCCGGAGAAAGTATTAACAAGGACAAGGCAGCTGATATCACTGTCTCAGGCCAGTCTCACACGTCCAGATAATTCCGGTACCGGAAAAATCGGTACCGGAGTTATCCGTGTCCGTGTGCTCACGTGGCACATCAGTGTGGCACACGTGCGGCAGCCGTGTGCCGACTGGGTACCAGACGACCGTGCAGGAGACAGCGCTAGAGATAAGCGCTGTCCCCTGCATCTGGTGCTGAAGCCGGAATTCATTCCTTCTTCCCAGCAGTGTTCGCTGAAGAGAAGGAATGAAAAATCATTTTTTTTGTGGTTAAAATAAAGATCCTTGTCACCTCCCCCCTCCCACCCCCTGTGCGCCCACCCACTGGAAATAAAATACTCACCCAGATCCCTCGATGCTTCCTCTCAGCGCCGCAGCTTCTTCCTGTATGAGCGGTTACGTGGTGCCGCTCATTACTGTGATGAATATGCGGCTCCATCCCTATGAGAGGTGGAGCAGCATATTCATCACTGTAATGAGCGGTACCACGTGACCGCTCATACAGGACAAGCTGCGGCGCTGAGAGGAAGCATCGAGGGAGCTGGGTATTTTATTTCCAGCGGGTGGGCGCACAGGGGGTGGGAGGGGGTGACAAGGATCTTTATTTTAACCACATAAAAAAAAACAATGATTTTTCATTCCTTTTCTCCAGCTAATGCTGCTGGAGAGAAGAAATGAATGGCGGCTTCAGCACCACAAGCTGGGGGGACAGCGCTTACTGTAGCGCTGTCTCCTGCACGGCACACGGACAGCATACGTGTGCGGTACGTGTTTTACACGGACCCATTGACTTTAATGGGTCCGTGTGATCCGTGCGCTCCCACGAACACTGACATGTCTCCGTGTTTTTCAAACGGACACACGGTCCGTGAAAACACGCTGACATGTGCAGAGACACATTGATTTTAATGTGTCTACGTGAGTCAGTGTCTCCGGTACGTCAGAAAACTGTCACCACACGTACCGGAGCCACTGACGTGTGAAACAGGCCTCAGGTTGATTGAATTATAAGAGCAAACCACGGGCAGGTGCTTCAAATCATTGTTTTCTTGTTACCTCCAAGGAAACGTGCAGTCACCATTGCTTTGCATCAAAAGGGCTTTACAGGCAATGACATTGCCACTTGTAAGATTGCCTCTAAATCAACCATTTATCGGATTATCAATAACTTTTGTGAATAACTGTATTAAGAAAATCATCCCTGGTGTTCTCGATTTTTTGTCATGCATGTCCTTACAACGACCACTAGGGGCGTTGTTGATATCAATGGGCAGCTTTCTATAAGGGGCTGACGTGGGGCACGTTTGTGTGAGTGGTCTTCGGTCATTTAAGATGTTCCCTTCCCTCTCTCTGTAGGTGATTGAAGAGGATGGTCTACAGGACAACTGTAAGACGGTGGGGACCTATCTGTTGCTGGAACTTTCCAAACTTCGGGATAAGTTTGAAATAGTTGGAGATGTTCGCGGGAAAGGGTTAATGATCGGGGTGGAGATGGTGACGGATAAGGTAAGAACCGTGAGGTCACGCTGTAGGGCACTGCTCTAGATGGGGATTTTTATTTCCAATCCCTTCACCCTGTAGGGTACTATTCAAAACTAGAGGGGTCCTCCACTTCGGATGATTATCTTTGCCTTTTTCCAATGCTAAGGCGCTAAAATCTGTAATCACTGAGTGAACAAGTGTTTCATTTGCCTGCAGTGCCCCCACAGGTGAAATTAAGCATTACACAGTTGAAATCAATTTTTTTAAAGAGGAGAGTCATTTTTGCAGCCTTCTTTTTTAAGTTCATGCATTTGGGGCTAAAAATAATTTTTGACAAATAATGTTTTATTATAAATTTAGAAACATTAGACTTTCCTGGCACATTCAACTTTAGTAGTAGTTTCTGATCATAAATCGGCCAAGAGCAGCAGAGAAAAAGACACAAAAGAGTTAAAAACTCCGTCAGAATGAGCTCACTGACAGATCCTCAATTAACTCATTCTGCAGCCAGAAATAGAAAGTGCAAAAAAAGAGGCCGTAGACGGAAAATGGTGCAACATTTTTAATGGAACTCAACTGCAAAAATTATTTTTACCTCCAAATACATGTGCATTAAAGTAAAAAAAAAATCCCTTTAATGATGGGTCCTCCAGAGAGAGTATTTCTGTAGCTCTTCGGGCCGATAGATGACAGTCTAGAATGTGGAGCCCCTTCTATTAAACCAGACAGTTCCTGTTAATTGTTTAATTTTATTAGTTTTTAAACTTTTACTTCTCCAGAAAACTCGGCGTCCGCTCCCTGCAGAGGAGCTGAACGTGATCTGGGAGCACTGCCGCCACCTCGGGGTGCTGTGCGGGAAAGGAGGATTGTACAACAACGTAAGTTACCTCTAATCGCCTCTCATGAGGAAAATAATAATAAGGGGGTCTCACCCCAGACCCCGGCTGCTTCCATCACTACCCTCGGAGTGGAAAGGGACGCAAATATCTTCCTTCCCCTGGATGCATGGGGTTAAAGGAGGAGGTGAGCTGTGACATCACCTATTGTGAATGGTGGATCCTGTGTTATCTACTGTATATAGAGGTGTTATCAGTCATTGTACAGGAGGGGGAGGTGAGCTGTGACATCACCTATTGTGAATGGTGGATCCGATGTTATCTACTGTATATAGGAGTTATCAGTCATTGTACAGGAGGAGGAGGTGAGCTGTGACATCACCTATTGTGAATGGTGGATCCGATGTTATCTACTGTATATAGGAGTTATCAGTCATTGTACAGGAGGAGGAGGTGAGCTGTGACATCACCTATTGTGAATGGTGGATCCGATGTTATCTACTGTATATAGGAGTTATCAGTCATTGTACAGGAGGAGGAGGTGAGCTGTGATATCAGCTATTGTGAATGGTGGATTCTGTTATCTACTGTATATAGAGGTGATATCAGTTATTGTACAGGAGGAGGAGGTGAGCTGTGACATCACCTACTGTGAATGGTGGATCCTGTATTATCTACTGTATATAGAGGTGTTATCAGTCATTGTACAGGAGGAGGTGGTGAGCTGTGACATCACCTATTGTGAATGGTGGATCCTGTGTTATCTACTGTATATAGAGAGGTGTTATCAGTCATTGTACAGGAGGAGGAGGTGAGCTGTGACATCACCTATTGTGAATGGTGGATCCTGTGTTATCTACTGTATATAGAGGTGCTATCAGTCATTGTACAGGAGGAGGAGGTGAGCTGTGACATCACCTATTGTGAATGGAGGATCCTGTGTTATCTACTGTATATAGAGGTGTTATCAGTCATTGTACAGGAGGAGGAGGTGAGCTGTGACATCACCTATTGTGAATGGTGGATCCTGTGTTATCTACTGTATATAGAGGTGTTATCAGTCATTGTACAGGAGGAGGAGGTGAGCTGTGACATCACCTATTGGGAATGGCGGATCCTGTGTTATCTACTGTATATAGAGGTGTTATCAGTCATTGTACAGGAGGAGGAGGAGGTGAGCTGTGACATCACCTATTGTGAATGGTGGATCCTGTGTTATCTACTGTATATAGAGGTGTTACCAGTCATTGTACAGGAGGAGGAGGTGAGCTGTGACATCACCTATTGGGAATGGTGGATCCTGTGTTATCTACTGTATATAGAGGTATTATCAGTCATTGTACAGGAGGAAGAGGTGGGCTGTGACACCATCTATTGTGAATGCTGTGCTCTCTACTGTACATACATATATAAGAGTATATTTTGCCATTATAATTTTTTGTACATTTTTTTTTTTTTTTATAACAGACATTCCGCATCAAACCTCCAATGTGCCTCACAAAGGAAGACGCGGATTTCGCGGTGTCGGTGTTAGAGGCTGCAATAAACAAATACCTGGACACAGCGGCCAGATGAGACTGTGCACAATGAATGTGTTCAATATTCACTGCGGGGAAAAAAAAAATTAGGACTTTTTTTTATTATTATTAGACACTAATATATGCGGCCGACCCCAGCACAAGCGGATCGTCTGCAGCGTTAGTTAATTATTCTGCTTATAAATCTTGTTCAAACTCTTCTGCTCCTTTCCGTAGAGACACAGAAAGCTTCCAGCAATGTAAGATGAAGATGGAATTACACCTTATTTATTACAGGCGGTGAGGTGGCTGCTCTGTCACTGAACTTTTTTTTTTAATAAATGTATCTAGTATGGAAAGTTATGAAACTTTGCAAATTACTTTTATTGGGGATGTAGTCATTACTATAAAAAAAAAGTGATTACATGTAACTGACTTCCAAATTCCAGCTTTTCCTCAAACGGTTTGCAGATTGTAGGTATTTGGAGGACAGATGATGGCAGTGATGGGTCAGCGCCCGTCTCCTCCTCTGACTCTTCCCCTTATTAAATCAATCTCCTCCCAAAAGGGAAGGAGACACAGGGGCGACCCTGTCACTGCCATCATCTGGACTCCAAGTGAGTACGTCCTGATATCAAGCCTCTTGAAAATCCAGTTCAGAAGATACTTGCATAACTTTTTTTTTTTGTATACAGGAATGAAGAAAAATTCCCTAATAAAGTTATTTGCAAAGTTCTATAATGAATTGACAAAATTATATAGAAAAGTTACTAAGAATTTCGTAATGTTTTGTTTCACAGCTCTTCACTTCAGTATAAATGACCACTTTAATTAAACGTTCACGCAGGGTTGTTTTTTTTTATACCCAAATTTATGAAGCGCAAAAAAAAAAGCTGGCTTCATGATCAGACTACACAAGGTTTGTTTGCTGTCTGTTACTATGGAAACATCTGTATAGAACCAGAAAATACAAGACACTAGAATACCTAAATGCCTTCCCATCTGAGCGAGTTTTCAATTTTTCCTTCCTTTTCTTCTAAGAGCTATAACGTTTCTTTTTTTGTCAAACTCACAATACGAGGAGACAAGTCGTAGTTTTGAACGACACAATTCACTTTACCATGTAATGCACTTCTAGAGTAACGGTCACTTTACTTTTTGGGTCATAAATCAATCATACACAGGACACTGGGAAACTTTGTAATATATCTGATCAGAGAAATCTGCTTCTTTCTCCTCCTGGACTGATTTTTATCTCAGAATTCAGGGGTAACATCAGATCTTCACCAGTACTGAGATAATAGAGGACAATTGGTGCTTATAAGATTTTATGGAAGAGGGAGGAGCTAGAGAAAGACAGACATTCTAGGGAGGAGCTAGAGACCGACACAGACATTCTAGGGAGGAGCTAGAGGAACACAGATATTCTAGGGAGGAGCAAGTGGCAATCAGCCATTCTAGTGAGGAGCTAGAGAAAGACACATTCTAGGGAGGAGCTAGAGGCAATCAGCCATTCTAGGGAGGAGCTAGAGAAAGACACATATTCTAGGGAGGAGCTAGAAGCAGAGACAGACATTCTAGGGAGGAGCTAGAGAAAGACACAGATATTCTAGGGAGGAGCAAGTGGCAATCAGCCATTCTAGGGAGGAGCTAGAGACAGATTCTAGGGAGGAGCTAGAGGCAGACAGACATTCTAGGGAGGAGCTAGTGGAACACAGACATTCTAGGGAGGAGCTAAAGGAACACACAGACATTCTAGGGAGGAGCTAGAGGCAGACAGACATTCTAGGGAGGAGCTAGTGGAACACAGACATTCTAGGGAGGAGCTAAAGGAACACACAGACATTCTAGGGAGGAGCTAGAGGAACACAGACATTCTAGGGAGGGGCTAGAGGCCAACAGTCATTCTGCTGCAAGTTCTGGTGAAACAATAGTTACATTTTAAATCTATGGCTGAAAAGCCACTGATTCAGAACCTGTGTCTGCCCCCACCACTGTAGATGGATCATCAGGGTCTGGATATCGGGAGAAGGTATCAGTTAATACTTATAAGAATGATCCCAGGCAACTCGTGGTAATAAAATAATTTATTTTCAGCTGTACAAGGTGGAAAAACCGCAGAAATACAATAACCTGACAGAAAAGATGGATGCAGAGGAAATGTGGAGATCTTAAAGTGTGTCAGCTCGAACTGACAGTGTTCACTGAGCACACAGCTTGTAGGGAACATCACACCTTTAATAATCTGATCGCTTTCCCTGCTCGGTGCGACCCGTGTGTCAGTGCACCGTTCCATCCACTGGTTCTGCATGCCCCGCTTGTCTCGCTGGTGATTGACAGCGCTGACTCACAAGCTTTGTCTGCAGCGATAGCTCAGGTGCTGTCAGTCACAAGGGAGGTGGAGGCATGCCAAAACCAGTGAGCGGGACGGTGCGCTGAGCCTCTTGGCCACACTCAGGGTGCGCCGAGCAGCCTAATTAGTATATTTAGAGATTAGATCACTAAAAGGTAAGATTTTTATACGGGGAGAAAGCGCCTACAAGACAATGTGCTTAGCTCACACAGTCGGTTTGCGCTGACACTCTCCCTTTAAGGCTAAGCAGAGAAATTCTTGTCCGCAGCTCCTAGCGATAGTGAGCGACACATTAATCCTGGGATTGGGAGTGAATAAGCCATGAACCTTCTCCTGCTAGGTCATCAATAAGCCTTTTACTACTTCTAAACATTAAAGACAACAGCCAAGCAAGACTCCATCTCCGAGGTGTAAATCCGACAGGATTACTGATGGGCAGATGCAGCAGAGCCGGGTGAGCGGATGCAGCAGAGCCGAGTGCATCGCTTTGCCAGCAACCCTAAAGCATGTTCCTGCAAATATTGATTTACAGGGAAAGTATGTAATCCCCAAGCAGGTGATTCATATTAGTAATTGTGGAAATTACTTTAAAAACTTCCATGAATGAGTAAAGGAAGTGGCTCCTTCCAATTAAATCTCATCTCAGTGATCAAACCGATCGCGTGACACTGATACTTAAAGGGCATGCCCACTTTTTTCCACCCATTTTTTTTCTGGCCCATTGCAACTAAAATGAGAGATTAAGCTGCCTGATTAAAAGTCGCCTGCTGATTTTAGGTTTTCATCTTCTATGCAGACCAGTAGAATGACTGCAGGATCAGACTACAGAGGGTTTGTTTGTAGTCTGTTACCATGGAGACACGTAGGTGTGCACAGGAGCTGTAGACCTAAATAATTAAATATTTTTTTTAAACGAAGATTTAATGAAAAATTGGTTTAGTTTTTTTCGGATTTGTTGAGCCGATAAAAAAATAAATAGATAAAAATTGGTTTGTAAGGGCAACAAAAGGTTTTCAAGGCAATATAAAATGGATGATGTCTTCTCTATAGGACAGTAAGAGTTGTTAGTAACAAAAAAAAAGAAAAATTAATTGATACTCTCCTACTACCACTCACCTTGATTCGACACAGTAGAAATTTCACCGTTCCACCATCCGCAGGACCGCTGCACCCTGTGATTGGTTGCAGCGGTCAGGAAACTCAGAACAGTGAATCATTAGAAGCACATCCGATGAGAAACTGTTCAACCGCTGCAGCCAATCACAGGGTGAAGCGGTCCTGCGGATGAGGTCTCCATTGGCTGCGGGGAACAACAAAGAGGCAAGTGTTTGCCAGTAAGTATCACTTATCTCTGCGGGGCTGCCATTAAAATCAAAGGGCGGATCACACAATGCACAAGAAACACAGGAAGGCGACAAAGAAGCTCTGCGAATCTCGCCCCGGAGTAAGGCCTCAGGTTTTATGTGCCGCCATATGGTGCTCCACGGGAGGATAGCTCGATAACACAGCGGTACCGCAGTCCGAAAACTTTGACGGGATACAACCAGACAATCCGAAACTTTGCCAGAACTGCCGTACCATAATTTTTTTTTTTCTACTTAAATGCATGTATTTGGGACTAAAAATTATTTTTGCAATTGGATTTCATTAAACATTTTTGCATCATTTTGCTATTACAGCCTCTTTGTTTCAGTATATGCAGCTTTAATGTGATCTGTGGCCATAAATCGGCCCTGCAAGAAGGAGCTCGCTGAAGGATCCTCAGTTAACTCATTCTGCAGCCTGCGATTTATTTTTACTGGAACCCAAATGCAAAATTTTTCTTTTTTTGCTAAAAATACATGAATTTAAGTAAAAAAAAAAAAAATAATTGGCTCGAAAGGTAAACAGCCCCTTTAATGATTATCCAAAAAGTTTCCATGTGTCGCTTTATGTGAGAATGTCCTAGCAGCAATCATATAGCGGTATTTAGCAAGCAAGCGCTCCTCCGGGCACACAGGGCGTCTGACAATCCTGATGGGATGATGGGGAGAGTAGTTCTCACTAGCGTCAGATAAATCCCATGTGTTAGCGGCCGGTCCCTCGGCTCCGCAGTAGTCAGTCCGTCTGTCCCCCCCATGTCGGGTCATTTATTTTTCCGCTTTTCCTTCTTAGATTTGGCGGCTGCGGCCTGCGTCGGGGGGTTAGTGACGGCGAGCGCGTGTCCCGTGTTCTTCAGGTGGGTAAAGAGTTTATTGCGAGTGGAAAAGTCGGTCCCGCAGGTGTTGCACTTTAGCGATAGTTCTGTCTGCTGGGAAGAGAAGAAAACGTCGACTTATTAAAGGGACGGCTGCGGAATTACTTTTAGGTGCGTTTTCCCCTTTTAAAAGTTAAATCGGAGAATAATCAAAAGTTTTGCAAGTTTCCAAAATACTTTGTCTTTCTATTCTTCACCATTTATAAACATCTCTGCTGCCACATTCAGGGTTACAATAAGAGGCAGTGTGCGCTGTAAAATGTCCATGCAGTGTGAACACGGCCCTGAACTCCCACCTCTGTGAACACCCCCCATGAGAAATCTATAGCATATCTGCCATATACAAGCTTATTACACAGTTACCTGCTCTGGGGTTTCCTGTGCGGAGGCCCCCTTGGCGGCTTTCTTTAAGTCTTTTGCCTTCTTTCCCTTAAGTTTTGTTGTTCTGTAAGGAATAAAAAAAATATATATATTGTACAGGAGCAACTAGAAGATGTTGGCAGCACCGACCGGACTAATGGGGGTCTACACATCCAGCTATTGACATGTGTATACTATCCGGAGCATAGAGCCTCCCCCACTCCGTCCTGTATCACACACACAGCCCACTGATATGTATGAGATTGTGTAATACTTCATTTATCCTATGGGGGCGCTGCAGGGAAATTGAGAGCTTCACAACAGAGCCTCCCCTCCCCCATTGCTGACCAAGCGAAATGTCATCATACATGAGCAATTAACGCTTTCAAAGAAAATTTCTCGTTCGGAGTTGCAAATAATTTTTGCCTTTTTTCGCAATAGATAAACTTTTTGTCATTTTTATTTTGCTTTTTTGTGGGCGACAGGAATGAAATGAAAAATAGCAAATATTTGCCTATTTTCACACTTTTACATTTTTTATTATGAACACAAAGGAAATTGTTTTCTCCTTTCAGCAGAAATTATTTTCATATATTGGACAGAATTTGTTTGACGGCGCAGAGCTAGAAACAGTGATTTAGATAGGTGGTGACTGATTTAGACTTCTAAAATATATATATTTAACACTTAAAAAGACCTTTGGGATCATTTCAACATATTAATACATTATTTTTATTACCGACTTCCCCTGTCACTAAGCCTGGTATATTAGTTCAACTTACAGAGGACCGGCCTCACAATGTCAGTGCAGAGTAACGTGTGGACCGGCCTTACAATGTCAGTGCAAAGTAACGTGTGGACCGGCCTTACAATGTCAGTGCAGAGTAACATGTGGACCGACCTTACAATGTCAGTGCAGAGTAACGTGTGGACCGGCCTTACAATGTCAGTGCAGGGTAACGTGTGGACCGGCCGTACAATGTCAGTGCAGAGTAACGTGTGGACCGGCCTTACAATGTCAGTGCAGAGTAACGTGTGGACCGGCTTTACAATGTCAGCGCAGGGTAATGTGTGGACCGGCCGTACAATGTCAGTGCAGAGTAACATGTGGACCGACCTTACAATGTCAGTGCAGAGTAACGTGTGGACCGGCCTTACAATGTCAGTGCAGGGTAACGTGTGGACCGGCCTTACAATGTCAGTGCAGAGTAACGTGTGGACCGGCCTTACAATGTCAGTGCAGAGTAACGTGTGGACCGGCCTTACAATGTCAGTGCAGGGTAACGTGTGGACTGGCCTTACAATGTCAGTGCAGGGTAACGTGTGGACCGGCCTTACAATGTCAGTGCAGGGTAACGTGTGGACCGGCCGTACAATGTCAGTGCAGAGTAACGTGTGGACCGGCCTTACAATGTCAGTGCAGAGTAACGTGTGGACCGGCTTTACAATGTCAGCGCAGGGTAATGTGTGGACCGGCCGTACAATGTCAGTGCAGAGTAACATGAGGACCGACCTTACAATGTCAGCGCAGGGTAACGTGTGAACCGGCCTTACAATGTCAGCGCAGGGTAACGTGTGGACCGGCCTTACAATGTCAGCACAGGGTAATGTGTGGACCGGCCGTACAATGTCAGCACAGGGTAACGTGTGGACCGACCTTACAATGTCAGTGCAGAGTAACAAGTGGACCGGCCTTACAATGTCAGTGCAGGGTAACGTGTGGACTGGCCTTACAATGTAGGTGCAGAGCAACAAGTGGAGCGCCCGGACGTTTACAGTCTATGGGTGGTCCACAAGTAGTTCATCACTTACTCATGGGATCTTCTACAAATCACAGGTTTATGCTGGGTCTTAGCACATAACCCCTTTCATCATTCAGCGACACAAATAAGAAGGGGAGACATACGGTTTCCCCTCATCAGCCGGTGTTTCAGCTGCTCCTGTGTCGTCGGTGTCTGGTACGGTGTTTTCTTGCTGCTCCGTTGCACCGTTCAGCTCTGCTTCATTAATTTTGGGTTCAGCTGCTGGAGTCGCTTCTTTAACACCCTCCATCGGAAGGCTGTCATCAGATGGCTGCTAGCAAAAAAATAAACATTACAACTAATTAAAGGGGATGTCCGGCTTTATCTTAAGGGATTTTTGTAGTCCAGACAGTCCTCTGATACACCAGCAGCACAGCTCCCTCCTCAGTCCCGAAAGTCTGTTACAATGTAAAAGACAAGAAAAGTTGAAGATCTGGTAACGGGACCACAGCCGGAGACGAGACTGGTCCGGGCAACTACTCTCAGGCGACACCGGCCGGGGCAGCATTGGACTTGTCTTGTCTCCAGCTGAGGTCCTTGGCCGGATCTTCAACTTTTGCTTTCTCTGTAACTATGGCGCATTACATAGAATTGTGCTGCCAGAATCTGACTGACGCCGCCAGAATCTGATTGATGATGCCCACTGACAAGTTCCTTGTAAGAAAAACTACTCATGACTTCCACATGTGATCAGGGGATTACATAAAACATTGCGCTATTCCGGAAGGACGATAAATACCTTCGATGATTTTTGCTTCTTCTTTTGCTTTTTACTAAGTCTATAAAGAGAAATGCAAATATTAATATAGTGATACCCAGAAATAAAAGCATCCGACCGGTGCAGCATCGCGGCCTCCAGAGCTGGACATATCGCAGCGACCGCGAAGAAGAAAGTGGACTGCTGACCACCAGGCGAGCACAGGGGAGACATCGCCACCAGCCACTGCTGACAATCACCAGAGGAGCCGATTACAGACCACCAGGCGAGCACAGGGGAGACATCGCCACCAGCCGCTGCTGACAATCACCAGAGGAGCCGATTACAGACCACCAGGCAAGCACAGGGGAGACACTGCCACCAGCCGCTGCTGACAATCACCAGAGGAGCCGATTACAGACCACCAGGCAAGCACAGGGGAGACATGGCCACCAGCCGCTGCTGACAATCACCAGAGGAGCCGATTACAGACCACCAGGCGAGCACAGGGGAGACATCGCCACCAGCCGCTGCTGACAATCACCAGAGGAGCCGATTACAGACCACCAGGCAAGCACAGGGGAGACATCGCCACCAGCCGCTGCTGACAATCACCAGAGGAGCCGATTACAGACCACCAGGCAAGCACAGGGGAGACATCGCCACCAGCCGCTGCTGACAATCACCAGAGGAGCCGATTACAGACCACCAGGCAAGCACAGGGGAGACATCGCCACCAGCCGCTGCTGACAATCACCAGAGGAGCCGATTACAGACCACCAGGCAAGCACAGGGGAGACATGGCCACCAGCCGCTGCTGACAATCACCAGAGGAGCCGATTACACATGTATTATTCTGATACATTTCACCCTTCAGGGGATTTTGCTTATCATAAATTCATCTGTTTTGGGCTAAAAAACAAGAACACATTTTTGTAGTTGGGATTCATTACACATGTTGCACCTTTTGCCTCCTGTAGACTGTACTGAAATGGTGCAACATTTCTAATGAAAACCAATTGCAAAAGTGTGGGGTTTGTTTAACCCAAAAAAAGAACATTCTGGTGATCTAAAGTTACTGACTAGGTGAAAACTACAAGGGCAGTCAGGGTGCGACCAGGAAGCCCCCATGGATGACTGAGAATGGGGGTCCCAGGTACATAGAGCGGTGGTAGAGCGACGTACATCAGCCCCACAGACTGTGACAACGTGTGACCTCCGCTCTATTAAAATAAAGGATGTGGGACCCCAATCTGGATAGGCGATAACTACGAGGACTGTGGGGGTCCTACTATGAGACCATCACCGATCAAACGATTGTCACCCATGTGATGCATAAGAGAAGCCCTGATATTACAAGGCACAGACTTCTGGACCCATTTCCAACATAAAAATCAGTAGCCCTCCGCTGCCGCCATGTGTAATGTGTGTAGTTACTTGGGTTTGGGGGTCTCCTCTGTCTTCTCCTCCTCTTCCTCAGAGAGAATTGCATCTTCCCCATCCACCACACTGCTCTCCTCCTCTCCTACGGACGTGCTGAACTCTTCCTCCTCCGCCTCCAGCTGCTGCCGCAGGAGGGCGACCATCTCCCGGTGCTTCTTAGACTTCTCATGATTTCTCATCCTGGTTCATTGAAAGCAAAAAAAATAATGGATTGATAAACAGGAAAACCAAAGAGAGGCAATGCACGACCACACGGGAGCAAAGCACGACCACACGGGGGGCAAAGCAAGACCACACGGGGGCAAAGCACGACCACACGGGAGCAAAGCACGACCACACGGGAGCAAAGCACGACCACACGGGGGCAAAGCAAGACCACACGGGGGCAAAGCAAGACCACACGGGGGGCAAAGCAAGAACACACAGGAGCAAAGCACGAACACACGGGAGCAAAGCACGACCACACGGGGGGCAACGCACGACCACACGGGGGGCAACGCACGACCACACGGGGGGGGCAAAGCAAGAACACGCGGGGGGCAAAGCAAGAACACGCGGGGGGCAAAGCAAGAACACATGGGGGCAAAGCAAGACCACACGGGGGCAAAGCACGACCACACAGGGGGCAAAGCACGACCACACAGGGGGCAAAGCACGACCACACAGGGGGGCAAAGCAAGACCACACGGGAGCAAAGCAAGACCACACATGGGCAAAGCAAGAACACACGGGGGCAAAGCACGACCACACGGGGGCAAAGCACGACCACACGGGGCACCACACACAGGGGCAAAGCATGACTACACACGGGGGCACTATTAACCTTCTGATAATCTACGGCTGCTATATATAACATTTCTCACCCCCAATATTTTATAAATCCTTTTCTCCTAAAATACGGAAGAGATTCGCAGGATTTGTAATAAAGTCTGTTGTGTCTGAGCCATATCGCATCCGTCAGCTGTAAATTACAAGCGGTCTGCCCTGGTGACTCCATCAGCATCGCACACGGTCAGGGGGCCCCAACAAGATGCCATAGGAGCGAGAGGCCTAGATATGGCGCCAGGTCTGCGGTGCCCGTCTATTGGGCTGTGCCACAGGACACAGGTATCACTGCGGTCGCCATTCACA
The DNA here is from genome assembly GCF_051348905.1 of Ranitomeya variabilis. Taxonomy (NCBI): domain Eukaryota; kingdom Metazoa; phylum Chordata; class Amphibia; order Anura; family Dendrobatidae; genus Ranitomeya; species Ranitomeya variabilis. The sequence continues at coordinate 30,569,392 of NC_135232.1, forward strand.
GCCCGATAGAAAGTTCTGGAGAATTTATTAAGGTGGTAAACTAATCGTCACATTGCATTTCATGGACGAGGGCGGCAGGGAGCAAGGATCACTGCTTTGTGACTGACCGTGAGAGCGCTCGTCGGGGACATACTCACGCTTTTTCGGACTGGCACACTTTGTCACACGCTGGACAGTACAGATCGTCGTACAGTAACTCTTCTTCGTCGTCCTCATCGCTGCCCCGATCTGCAGAAGGGAAAAACAGAATGGAATAAAATGGGGGCTCCTGGTCGGTAAAGGTCCCAATGTGGGTCCACTCTCCAAATACCCCTGCTTTCTACGGAGGGCCGCTGGTGACGATTAATCTCCCCGCTTACCATTCTGCTGTTCTTCCATCTCCTCCTCGTCGTCCTCCGAGCCGTCACCAAACTCCTTGTCGTACTGAGCCTCCATCTGCTGCAGCGCCTTCTCCAGCTCGGACGTGGCCACCCAGCTCTGCTCCTTGTACTGTCCGGCCAGCCTGTAACACCGAGCGCTTACATTAATGCCTGAAGGCCAGCGCTTAACCCCTTCACCACCGCGCCATTTTCCAATTTTGCACTTTAGTTTTTACGCTCCCTTTCTTCCCAGAGCCATAACTTTTTTTATTTTCCGTCCTCATAACCATATGGGACCTTGTTTTTTTGCGGGACGAGTTGTAAAAGTGCAATCCCATAACTGTGTTGTTTTTGTTAATTTAACATGTTTGTTCACTAAATGCTAAACCTGACCTGCCATTACGATTCTCCAGGTCATTACGAGTTCACAGACACCAAACGTGTCTAGGTTATTTTTTTTATCTGAGTAAAATCAAAATTGCTTTTGTTGCCATTTTTCGAGACCCGTAGCGTTTCCAATTTTTGGGATCTGGGGCTGGGTGAGGGCTTACTTGTCCTCCCTGAGATGACGTTTTTATTGATATCATTTTGGGGTAGATACAATGTTTTGATCAACCATTATAGCATTTTATTTTAATGTTGCCGTGGCCAAAAACTGTAATTCTGGAGTTTTTCTTTTTACACCATTTACCAATTGGATACAATAACTTTATATTTTGATAGATCGGGCGATTCTGAATGCAGCGAAACAAAATGTGTGTATATTTTTCATTTTTTAATTTTAATGAGGCAAAAGGGGGGTGATCTGAACTTGTTTTTTAAACTTTTTTTCCTTTTTATTGACTTCAGTAGTCTCCTTAGGAGACTAGAAGCTGCGATCATCTGCCCACTTGTGCTGTGTATAGTTATGATTCAGCCCTTTTATTGTTTAGCAGAAATCATCATCTCCTATGAATGCCGGCCACAAGTCGGCGTTCATAGAAGATTCACAATGACAGGCACGGGGGTCTTCTACAGATCTCCGGCTGTCATGAGTTTAACCCACTGGCGCCATGTGATCACATAACAGGGGCGCTGACGGGTGGAACTTGTGATGCGCTTCCAGTCGATATGTTAAATGCCGCCGTCAGATCCACCGGCGGCTGTTAGAGGCACTTCATGGATAATTATATCAGACAGAAGTGCGGGGAATGATGCAGGCTCAGCGCCGGAGCCGACATCAAAGGCAGGGACAGGACATATGATGTATATATACATCAAAGTTCGTGAAGGGGTTACAGGAACAGTACATTAAAAAAAGATAAAAACATATCCTGCCATCACATCAGACCTTTCCTTTACCGCTACAGTAAACTCATGTCCCAGTACGGCCTCAGCACTGGACCTGTGTGATAAATCCAGGACTAAAAGTGGCGCCAGAATAACATGATTTATGTGTTGCTTCATTTACAGGGTTCCCTTAGTTCGGAGCCCAGCGATTATATAGTGAAGGTCACCATGGCAATAAGCTGCACAACGGAGGTGGAGGGGACTACAAGTACCGGGTATGATGCGGGGAGACGCTCGCCTCCATTACCCCCTTCTCAGCCGACTTACTTTGCGTTCTGTATCTTCTGCTGCCTTCGCATCTCTTCCACCTTCTTGGCCTTCTCCGCGTTCTGCTCTTCCACCAGTTTCCTGTGGGCATGGACTCTCTTGTCCCTCTTCCTGACGAAGGCCACCAGTTCCCGGACCAGCTCGTTGCGCTCTCGTCGCGCCTTGTCCCGCGTCTTCTTGTTCTCCTTCTCCATGGCTCTCTTCTCCCAGCGATTGGAGGCCTGCCTGGTGTCGTAATCTTCTTTCCAGGCAAAGTTCTTCGCCGTACAGAAGCTCTGCCAGTAGGCGTAGAACGGGTGCACCACCTGCGCTCACCGACAAGAGCAAAACCGCAAATAGTGAGTGTAATAACGCAACAATACTGGAGGACAGATGGAGAAGAAAAAAATATCAGATCGGCCGGTGCCCTCACCGATCAGCTGAGACCATGTCGGCCAGAAAGACACTGCACACAGAGAAGTGTACGCCATTTATATCCGGTGACCATGGCACCAGGTATGAGCTGTTCGGCGGGGGTGCCGGCTGTCAGACCCCCACCAATATGACATTGAAGACCTTTCCTAAGGACGGTCTATTACCAGACTACATGACTATAAACATATGGGCTCACATTCGGGTCTATATAACTGTCGAGGTTACGTTTACATTACCGGGTGACTTTTGGCTCCAAGTCATGGGAGGTAGACATAACGAAGTGTACGGCGTAGAACGTAACGTGTCATAGTCCCCCAAGAGGCACCGACGGGGCACCACTGTCCCCCAAGAGGCACCGACGGGGTGCCACTCACACCCCCCCCCCAAGAGGTCCCGACGGTGTGCCACTCACCCCCCCCCCATGAGGTCCCGACGGGGCGCCACTGTCCCCCAAGAGGCAATGGCGGGGCACCACATCATGGGAAGCAGACATACCACAGTGTACTGCGTAGAACGTACCATGTCATAGTCCCCCAAGAGGTCCCGAGGGGCCCCACCTCTAGTCCAAGAGGTCCCGACGGGGCGCCACTCCCCCCCCCCCCCCCCCCAAGAGGTCCCGATGGGGCGCCACTCCAACCCCCCCCCCCCCCCCAAGAGGCCCAGGACGCCACATCATGGGAGGCAGACAGACTGCAGTGTAACGTACCGTGTCATAGTCGCTCTGAGAGTCTCCAAACCCCGGGTATTCCTCTCCTTCATCGTTTATCTTATTTTCCATTTCTTCCTTCACAATCAGGTCAAAGACGTGTCTGTAAACGGCGTAGAAGCCCTAAAACAGAAGAGTGTGAGATAATAAGGGAGAATCGAGTGTCACATCCAGCATCTCGCACAATAAGGCTGTGTTCGCACAGGAAAAACACTGCAAAAACTCCACACGTGGCCATAGGCAGATAATACACAGGACTATGAAGAAGTCACTGTGGGTGAAGGCTACATCGCTACATGCGGTCTGCAGGAAATGCGCTGCAGTCATTTATTGCCACTTTGATGCATTTTTTTTTTAATATTAACTTAAATGCTTCTATTTTGGGCTAAAAAAAAATCTTTTCTATTGGATTTTATTAAAAATGTTGCAGCGTTTGGCTTTTACGAGCTCACTGATGGATTCTTAGTGAACTCTGCGGCCAGTTGTGGGCAGGAAAGCAAAAGAGATTGAAAAAACAAAAACAAACAAAAAACAAACAATGCAAAATTAATGAAACATAATTCCTATAAAAAAAATGTACGCAAATGAAAGCGTGTTTTACGCCTCCATCATTGAGCTGCACCCTGGGATTCATTAGCGAGTGGCTTCCATCTTCCCCGGCCGTTACCTTCTCGTCATCTCCATAACCGGAGTAACAGGTGACTGTGAAGTACTGCACCAGGTCCAAGCTGTCGTCCTGGTAGTCGCCGTCCACGCCGCCTTTTAACAGCGCGTCTCTGTGGTTGTCGTACCTGGGGGAGAATATGGGACATAAAGGACAGCGGTGAGGCCTGTGAATGGAGGGACTGGGAGCTGATCCTGCGAGAGGGGCACACCAGTGATTGGTGGAGGTGCGGGTGTCGGACCCCCTCCTCAGGGGAACTCAGTAATAAACGAGTCCTGGACAGCCCCTTTAATAGTAGTGGGTGTGCGGCGCCTGTACCCGGATCCCACACATCACGTACCAGGCGCGCTCCTGGGGGTCACTGATCACATCGTAGGCCGCCTGGATCAACTTGAACTGTTCTGCTGCTTCCTCCGGGTTATCCAAATTTTTATCTGTAAGAGACAGAGACCGAGCTCAGAACAATGAGATATACAATATACACACGACCCGATACATCTCCGCGGCGTCATCAGCACAAAATGGGAGAGAACAATGAAAATCCATTCTTTAAAGGAAACAAAAGTCAACGTGAAGATGATTAGAGGAAATAGTGGGGGTCAAATTAACGTCCCACCGTAAGATTGAGGGAGGGAGCGAGGTCCTACAGTGTCTGTATGTACAATTGTGTTACAGCGTCTTCCTCCATCCTCATTACTCACAGGTGGAGATTTTATTGGTACCAAATATTGAGCATAAATTACATTTTATTTGACTTTTATTAATAGCTGCTCTGAGATTTCTTTTTTTTTTGTGCTTATAAGAAGCAGATGACCGGCTCACAAGTAGATGCTTGGGTTTGGCCAGCAAACGAGTAGCAGGCAATAGCAACAAAAAAAAAAACAACACTCCTGCTCCAGCAGTCCCATGTAATCTTTTCTTTCCCTTATTGCTGCACATTGAACTCTTCCCATAACTGCACAAATACATAAAAGAAAAATCCATCAACCTGTCGGGAATCACAACGCAAAAACTATACAAAATGTCACTTTTAATCTGGAGCTACATGGCGACAAGGCCTGCTGACCCCGGGGGGGTCCCCCATGCCGCCCCACTAACCCAAGAGGGGGGTCCCCATGCCGCCCCACTAACCCCAGAGGGGGTCCCCATGCCGCCCCACTAACCCAAGAGGGGGGTCCCCATGCCGCACCACTGACCCCAGAGGGGGGTCCCCATGCCGCACCACTAACCCCAGAGGGGGTCCCCATGCCGCCCCACTAACCCAAGAGGGGGGTCCCCATGCCGCCCCACTAACCCAAGAGGGGGGTCCCCCGCAAACGCCCCACTGACCCCAGAAAAGGGACCCGCCAAAGCCCCACTGACTATTTTGCAGCTCTGATTTTGCTGATAAATTTTGCAGTAAGTACAACAGAAAAATTGCAGATGTAGCTGGCGACTTGCATCGAGATCTATGGGAAGCGTCGGGGTGACTAGCATGGAGATTATGGGAAGCGTCGGGGGCGACTTGCATTGAGATCTACGGGAAGCGTCGGGGGTGACATGCATGCAGATCTACGGGAAGCGTCGGGGGTGACATGCATGGAGATCTATGGGAAGCGTCGGGGGTGACTTGCATTGAGATCTACGGGAAGCGTCGGGGGTGACTAGCATGCAGATCTACGGGAAGCGTCGGGGGTGACATGCATGGAGATCTATGGGAAGCGTCGGGGGTGACTTGCATGGAGATCTACGGGAAGCGTCGGGGGTGACTAGCATGCAGATCTACGGGAAGCGTCGGGGGCAACATGCATGGAGATCTACGGGAAGCGTCGGGGGCAACATGCATGGAGATCTACGGGAAGCGTCGGGGGCGACTTGCATGGAGATCTACGGGAAGCGTCGGGGGTGACTAGCATGCAGATCTACGGGAAGCGTCGGGGGCAACATGCATGGAGATCTACGGGAAGTGTCGGGGGCGACTTGCATGGAGATCTACGGGAAGCGTCGGGGGCGACTTGCATGGAGATCTACGGGAAGCGTCTGGGGCGACTTGCGACCAGAGAAAGAAAACCTGACACCTCTGGGAATATTTGCGAGTCCGTGTCGCAGGGAATCACTACACCCAGGGCTGCCTGCATTGCGGGGATCTCAGCGTCGCTCTACACTGCCTCTTTAGCCGCGACACGATCTGCCGTGTGACCGAGGGTCTCTGGAGCCGCTGCTGCATCACAGCACAACATAAAGGGGGCGACATCCCCACCCTGAGGGCAGCGAGCGACTCACACAACAGCCGGTCACCGAGATCACAAACACCCGTGTCACTGATTAACTGCTGCTGTCAAAGGGTTAATCAGCAGCGATGCTGAGCAGGCACCAGACGTGCACAGAGGACTGACCCCGGGGCAGGAGTCATATAAACCCCTGCTGTATGCAAATGACGTCTCATGTGTCCAGTGGGCGTAACCACGAGTCTCCTCTACACTAAGCTCCTCCCTTGGTGCGCTGAGTGACACAACTGCCACCAATAACCTCAGAATAGAGCAGGACGCGTCACCAGAAACCAACATAGACGGCACCAGACGCGACAAAGGCGGCAGCAGGACCTCGGCTTCTGGGAGCATTGAATTAATTATTGGGGGAAATAAACCTTACATGTAATCACACCAGCACAGAATGAGTAGTGGACTGCCCCTTTAAGAAAGGTCCCTTTAAGACAGCCTCACCCGGATGCCACCGCAGCGCCAGCTTCCTGTACGCCCTCTTCAGGTCATCGTCCGTGCAGTCCCTGCGGACCCCGAGCACCTCGTAGTGACACCGCATCGCTCGCACAACTCGCCGGCTGACCCCGCAGCACACGTGTGCCCTAACCCGGAAGTGGAAAGCCACAGCTCCGCCCCCTACCTGTCACCTGGGTAACCGTCGCAGTATTCTCCCAGAAGCCACCTCACTGTGTTCTCTGCGCCTGCGCGGTTACATCACTAGCTGGACTCTCGCTAGGGAATACAGTGTCTCATGTGTGTCCTCGCTGCAGGCGCCATGTTTGCTGCGTCTGATACAAGGTCTCTGCAGTGACTGCGTCTTCTCAAACATGGCTGACACCGGCTGGTCGTGCTGACATCGGCTTGTGGAGCTCCGGGGCTGGTGAAAACCGCTCTGTCTAATTGGAAGGAGACGGTAAAAGGTGCGTGCTGCCTGCTGCACACTGCTGGGACTTGTAGTACTGCTGGCTTTATACTTATTGCACATTGTTACTGGGGTCCAGCGGGCGCCAATGTGGAGTCGTAAAGCGAGTAACGTATTGGGCAAAGTGTTGCAAAAAGTTTGTACCAGAGGAGAAAGTGGTCACCTGTGTGCAGAGGAGTTTTCGGGGATTCAGAAATCTGTCATGGGCCTCCGTGTCCACAGCCCGTATTCAGAGTCGTCCGTTTTCTGGTGTAACCATGGTGATAAGAGCCTTTATCGCGGAGCGTTAACCCCTTGAAGACGGCATATGTTTCCTGCACGCAGTGTGTATATTTTATTCCGAGACCTCGTGGATTCTTCGCTGTGATGTCGGTTGTTATTTTTCCATTATTGATCGGCGTCCCTGGTGTCAGCGCTGTGAGTCAGTGGAGGAGCGGAGCCGGAGGATTGTCGGCGGGGTCCCGTGTCTGTGGTCGGCGAGGTCCCATGTGTATGTTTGGTGGGATCCCCACATCCGTGGTTGGCGGGGTCCCGTGTCTGGTTGGCGGGGTCCCGTGTGTATGGTTGGTGGGATCCCCACATCTGTGGTGTGCAGGGTCCCATGTCTGTGGTCAGCGGGGTCCCATGACGCTCCGGCTCCTTTATTCACCACTTTCTCCGCTCCCCTTCTGTCCAGGTCTCCGGCGATGTCGTTCTTCTCACAGTCGGACGAGGACGAGTACGTGTTCTCCTGCAGCCTGGACAACGTCCGCAACCTCTCCAACATCCTGAAGGCCATTCACTTCAAGGACCATGCGTCCTGCTTCGCCACCAGCAACGGCCTCAAAGTCACGGTGGAAAATGCTAAGTGCTTGCAGGCCAACGCCTTCATACAGGTGGGAGGCGCCATCGCGCTGCGAGTCATTCTCTACTGTATCCAGACAATGAGCAAAACGTCCCACGCTGATACATTGTGACAAACCAGCAGCGAGATCAGTGCACGGTCTACACTGGATACCACTGAGCGTTCTGCCCCTGAATGGAAAGTTGTGTTTCATTCACTGACAGGAAGCGGAGATTTCACAAACATTGAGGAATTTGAGAAGCGCAGGCGGCAGTCACACGGCATTAGACGGCAGCCACGCGACGCCTGTGGTCTTGTCCGTAGCGTCACCGTCTTGTTCTCCTTTATCCACCAGGCCGGGATATTCCAGGAATTCAACGTCCGGGAGGATTCTGTCGTGTTTCGCATCAATCTGACCGTCCTCCTCGATTGCTTGACTATTTTCGGGGCCGGTGCTGTACCAGGTGATTATACTCCGGGTATAGAGAGGGGATATGGAGAAGACCCCCCCCTGTCCTTCTCAAAAAATTAGCGTATAGTGTTAAATTTCATTATTTACCATAATGTAATGATTACAATTAAACTTTCATATATTATAGATTCATTATCCACCAACTGAAATTTGTCAGGTCTTTTATTGTTTTAATACTGATGATTTTGGCCTACAACTCCTGATAACCCAAAAAACCTGTCTCAATAAATTAGCATATCAAGAAAAGGTTCTCTAAACGACCTATTACCCTAATCTTCTGAATCAACTAATTAACTCTAAACACATGCAAAAGATACCTGAGGCTTTTAAAAACTCCCTGCCTGGTTCATTACTCAAAACCCCCATCATGGGTAAGACTAGCGACCTGACAGATGTCAAGAAGGCCATCATTGACACCCTCAAGCAAGAGGGTAAGACCCAGAAAGAAATTTCTCAACAAATAGGCTGTTCCCAGAGTGCTGTATCAAGGCACCTCAATGGTAAGTCTGTTGGAAGGAAACAATGTGGCAGAAAACGCTGTACAACGAGAAGAGGTGACCGGACCCTGAGGAAGATTGTGGAGAAGGACCGATTCCAGACCTTGGGGAACCTGAGGAAGCAGTGGACTGAGTCTGGTGTGGAAACATCCAGAGCCACCGTGCACAGGCGTGTGCAGGAAATGGGCTACAGGTGCCGCATTCCCCAGGTAAACAGCGGCAGAAGCGCCTGACCTGGGCTACAGAGAAGCAGCACTGGACTGTTGCTAAGTGGTCCCAAGTACTTTTTTCTGATGAAAGCAAATTTTGCATGTCATTCGGAAATCAAGGTGCCAGAGTCTGGAGGAAGACTGGGGAGAAGGAAATGCCAAAATGCCTGAAGTCCAGTGTCAAGTACCCAGTCAGTGATGGTGTGGGGTGCCATGTCAGCTGCTGGTGTTGGTCCACTGTGTTTCATCAAGGGCAGGGTCAATGCAGCTAGCTATCAGGAGATTTTGGAGCACTTCATGCTTCCATCGGCTGAAATGCTTTATGGAGATGAAGATTTCATTTTTCCGCACGACCTGGCACCTGCTCACAGTGCCAAAACCACTGGTAAATGGTTTACTGACCATGGTATTACTGTGCTCAATTGGCCTGCCAACTCTCCTGACCTGAACCCCATAGAGAATCTGTGTGATATTGTGAAGAGAAAGTTGAGAGACGCAAGACCCAACACTCTGGATGAGCTTAAGGCCGCTATTGAAGCATCCTGGGCCTCCATAACATCTCAGCAGTGTCACAGGCTGATTGCCTCCATGCCACGCCGCATTGAAGCAGTCATTTCTGCCAAAGGATTCCCGACCAAGTATTGAGTGCATAACTGAACATTATTATTTGATGGTTTTTTTGTTTGTTATTAAAAAACACTTTTATTTGATTGGACGGTTGAAATATGCTAATTTATTGAGACAGGTTTTTTGGGTTATCAGGAGTTGTAGGCCAAAATCATCAGTATTAAAACAATAAAAGACCTGACAAATTTCAGTTGGTGGATAATGAATCTATAATATATGAAAGTTTAATTGTAATCATTACATTATGGTAAATAATGAAATTTAACACTATATGCTAATTTTTTGAGAAGGACCTGTAGGTTCTCTGTCTTTCTTCCAGCCACCTGCACGGCCCTGAAGATGGGCTACCGGGGCTACGGCCACCCCCTCACCTTATTCCTGGAGGAAGGCGGGGTGGTGACGGTGTGTAAGATTCTCACCCAGGAGCCCGAGGAGACGCTGGACTTCGATTTCTGCAGCACCGACGTCCTGAATAAGATCATCCTGCAGTCGGAGGGGCTGAGAGAGGCGTTCTCCGAGCTGGACATGAGCAGCGACTTCCTGCAGATCACCATGTCTCCGGACAAGCCCTACCTGAGGTGCGGATCATGCCGCCCACCCCTTTATGACCGCAACATTTTCTGATTTTGCTCTTTTGTTTTTTCCTCCTCTTCTTCCCAGAGCCATAACTTTTTTTTTTTTTTTATATTTCTGTCCTCATGAGACTCGTTCTCGTTTTTTGCAGCTTTCAATGACCCCATTCAATTCTCCATATAATGTGCAGTCAAATTTCCCCCAAAAATTACAATTCCGCCATTTTTTTTGGTTTGTTTTTACAGCATTCATTGTGAGGGGACTACATAATTCTCCGAGCTTAGACAATGTACCTCCAACACTCCTCACAGCTGAGGTTTTGCCACAGTTACCTCTCCTCTAGAGATTAGGAAATAGCTGAGACACACGGACGACATATTTTAGCTGCACCGATACATTGTAGCAAATTATCAGCAGAGATGATTCTGCTGATCCCAGAGGATTTTTTTTTGCACTGGATACAATTGTAATGACTAGGGTTGAGCGAAACGGATCGGACAAATTAAAAAAATCGCCGACTTTCGGCAAAGTCTGGTTTCATGAAACCCGACCCGATCCCACTGTGGGATCGGCCATGTGGTCGGCGATCTTCGCGCAAAAGTCGCGTTTCGTATGATGCGTTCAGCGCCATTTCTCAGCCAATGAAGGAGGACGCAGAGTGTGGGCAGCGTGATGACATAGGTCTCAGTCCCCACCATCTTAGAGAAGGGCATGGCAGTGATTGTCTTCCTTTCTGCCGCGTCACAGGGGGTATGAAGGGGCGTTCACACCGACCGCCATCTTACTGCTGCCGATCTGAGCATAGGGAGAGGTTGCTGCAGCTTCATCAGAAGCGGGGATAGTGTTAGGGAGGGAAGATTAACCCCCAAACCGCTTGTGCTGTAGCGATTTCCACTGTCCAACACCACCTTTTCTTTGCAGGGACAGTGGAGGCTAGATTTTTGTGCATCAGCTCTGTAGCTTGTTAGGCTGCCTTATAAGGCTCCCTGATAGCTGCATCGCTGTTTGTACGCCGCTGTGCAAACCAACTGCTTCTTTAAAAGCAAAAATCCTGTTGCTCCTTTGTGCACAGTTATCTTGTTTATTTGTCCACACTTTTGTGTGCAGCAGTCCTTTTTATGGCTGTCATACTTGTCCTGAGATCATTGTAGGGAGATTGAAATTGTACTTCAGTATTTTTTTCATATATCTTCCAGCCACTTTCTGCCACTCACATTGCATTGTGTTATACACTGGGCCTGAGTCTTGGTTCAGTCTCCCCAACAAAAAAGGGAGATTCAAATTCTCAACAAGTTTATATACACCACCTACCTTGTTTTACAGTACCATATAACGATTGGTATTTTGGTTAGATTTTCCAAAAAATGAGGAAGTCTGGTGGAAGAGCCCGTGGGCGGTGGTTCTATACTGACCGAATAAAGGACTCGTCTGGCTACCCAGTATGTTGATGATCTAACCTTCATTAAAATGAACCAATCATGGATTTCTAATTATTTGGCCCCACCTTCCCCTGCTGACACGTAGCTTTCCTGAAAAATGTCTTGCTTTTGGCCTCCTCTTACTGACTGCTCCAATTCCTCCATTTGCAGCTGCTGAATGTCCACCATAGGTCATTTTTATACCTCCCTAAATGGGCTGACTCCCCCCACAGGGCCGTGGTCACCACCTGGCGCAAGCACCCGTGCGAGTGCCGTTTGCCTGGACAGGTGGGTGGGCCCACTCTTGGGTGACGGCACTGGCACAGGGTCCCTCATAGTACAATGAAGTGTCTCTGATGGTGGTGGTGCACAACCAACGTCAGACACACCATCGTAATATGAGGGGCCCTGGGCCAGTACTGCCGCCCACGAGAGAGTGTTCCCCCCCTGGTCGAACAGTGCTCTACCACTTGCAATACCTCTCCCTGCTCCACCACTGTGTAGTCTGTGCTGATAAATCCTTCAATGGCACTGCCAATACAAATTTGTTGAAATGATAGATGATAGTTAAAATATACAGGGGCCCTGGCCTCCATTTAGACCAGTTAATCCTTTGCGCCAACTACCACTGTCTGCTACTCAGAAGGAGCCCACCCCTGCACCTAGCTATGGCACCTGTTTATTTATGAACAATTTTTTGGCAGACATTTGGCCCACTTTATTATTTGGGCCTACGAACTGTGTCTGCCTCTCATTACAGTTGTCCTCCACTGAACAAACCAATGCCGCCTGTTTAGTCCTGTTACCAATTTTGAACTGCATTTAGCCTACTTTATTCTTTGGCCCTATATCTGTTTCCTCCTCATCCTGCCCATTCCCCAGCCACTGCTAGATGAGTCTGCTGGTACATTGACCCAGACCACTACATTCCCCTTATACTCTACACAGCCAGAATCTGACCCTGCTGAAAGTAAGGTTCCCCTTCCCGCATGTTATACCACCTTACACAGGGACAAAGAGGAAGGTGCAGATGAAAGTGCAGGTTCCTTCATCAGGTGGGGGGGGGCATACTCGTTGGCGACATCACTGGCACAGGGCCCCTCAGAGTACGCAAAAGTGTCTCTGCCGGTGGGAGGCGCCCCCGCCGTCCAACACACCGCCGTACTATGAGGGGCCCTGTGCCAATGCGAACGAGTGGGGCCCCCCCTGCTTGCTCAGGATCACAGCACTTGCAAAGTTGAAATACTTACCTCTCCCTGCTCCACCGCTGTGACGTAGTCCACGTTTCCTGGGCCCACGAAAATCTTGAGCCAGCCCTACCCCCCCCCCACGATTTTAGCCAAATGACCCCCAGTTTAATGCCTAACTATTATTATAAAGTAAATTAAGATTGACAAATTTCAGTAATAAGAATTGATGTTTTTGGCATTAAAATGGGCACTGTAGGTGTTCTCCTGTCCTCCACTCACTGCCGACTTTAATTCTCCATTGACTTGCATTGGGTTTCGTGTTTCAGTCGGCCCCCGACTTTTCGCAATAATCGGCCGATTTTACCCGACTCTATCCGAAAAAAGTAAAAGTCGCTCAACTCTAGTAATGACCCCTCAGCTCATCGGTGTATGTAGAAATCCTGGGACCACCCAGCAAAAGTCAGAATTTGTCTGCACCCCTGTTACTCCATGGGCCCCTGATTCCAGTGATCACATCATGGATCCCATGGGGGTCACAGACTGGGCTCTTCATATAACCCCTTAGATGCTAAGGTTGCAGTTCATCACAGCATTTAAGGGGTTATGATGTCTCGCTAGGAGCCCGCTCCAATTACAGCAGCCGAAAAAATAAATGCGATTTCTGTGTTAGATCCTGATCTATTCTCATCCTCGTAGACTCTCCACATTCGGGAACGCCGGCAGCGCCCACCTGGATTATCCCAAGGACTCCGACCTGATAGAAGCGTTTCACTGCAGCCAGACGCAGACCAACAGGTGAGATGGCGGAGCGAGGGTCACCGGCGGTCACCGCTCCTCCTGCAGCCAATGTTTGTTCTTCACTGGCCGTCTAGTGGCCGTTTTCGGTACTGCAGCTCCCATTCACATTAATAAGAGCCGAGCTGCAGTACCGGGAATCACCACCACACAGTGACAAAAGCCAGAAGCGCACGACGTCCACTGCCGTCAGATCACAGACGTGTTGTGTTTTCTCTTTTCTGCCGCAGGTATAAGATCTCCCTGCTGAAGCCGTCCACCAAGGCGCTGGCCCTGTCCTGCAAGGTGTCCATCCGCACCGACAGCCGAGGCTTCCTGTCGCTGCAGTACATGGTCAGGAACGAGGACGGCCAGATCTGCTTCGTGGAGTATTACTGCTCCCCGGATGAGGATCTGCAGGAAGGAGACTCCTAACGGCACGCCGACCCTTTAAAGGGGTCGTCCGGAGACTTGGATCTGTAAGAAATAGCAAATTATGTGATACTTACCTACCGTCACCGAACTCAGGACAGGTGTCACCCATCAACCGGCTGACACACCGCTGCAGCCAATCACAGTCTGGTCATCCTAAAACATCCAATAATGTGCTGCTTGGGTCGGCGGTCCAGAGACTGATTGTATGGAACATTCTCTCTGTTTTTACAGCTGAAGTTTTGTTCCAATTGCATCCAGTATGGGGAGTTCCCTCTGTGCTTTCAATTCTGCTGGTTTCAAGACCAATTTACTGCCTGGTATAAAGGATGACTGAGCCGTTGTTTTACTGGGGATGTAAAGGACTAAGATACTGGTGACCTAATGTTAGAAAAGGAGGTCCGATGTCTGAATGTGATCTGAGCTGCAGTACTGATAACGGCCACTAGACGGAGTATGGCGCTCTGCTGTCTCAGCTCAGGACGCCTCATATATGACGCTCTCCCTTTCTGCTCTCTATATATTTTTGTATTTTATAAAAAGTAATATTTTTCAAGTTAAGTTTTTTTTTCTCCAATAAATATTTATAAATAAATCCTGTAAATACCTGTAGTAACATATTTTTATGTATTGCTCCCGATCCACAATTGCTTTGTACGTGTTGCTGTCTCTGTCCCCCATGCTTTACCCTGCAGCACTGCTTGGTCACATTAGCTGCTGTTTATAGACTCCTGAGCTGAGATGTGGCCATTTTCTAAGGCGATAGCGTTAATCACTTTAGGATATGCCATCACTTTATGATCGGTGGGGTCTGACCGCTATGACCCCCCCTAATCCTGAGAATAAGGGGCTAGGGGGGGTCCCAGAAATTGTATTGTCACGGATCGCCTCCTAGATGGAAAAACCCTTGTAAAACGAGGAGTCTGTGTGACAGGTAGCGCTGGGCTGTCAGGAGATGGAAAACCGTGGGACGTCACCTGTTATGACCCCAATGGCGAGGGTCTCAGAGAAACAAGTAAGTCTGCGACGTACAAAAATCCAGCTCATAGGGCAGTGGTAACTGGGTTGACCATATATCTACTCCTAACGCCAACACTAGCAGTAGCCGGGGAACATGCCTACGTTGGTCGCTAGATGTCTCGCGCCAGCCGGAGGACTAACTACCCCTAGAAGAGGAAAACAAAGACCTCTCTTGCCTCCAGAGAATAGACCCCAAAAGTAGGATAGTAGCCCCCCACAAATAATAACGGTGAGGTAAGAGGAAATGACAAACACAGAGATGAACTAGATTTTAGCAAAGAGAGGCCCACTTACTAATAGCAGAATATAGTAAGATAACTTATATGGTCAACAAAAACCCTATCAAAATCCACGCTGGAGATTCAAGAACCCCCGAACCGTCTAACGGCCCGGGGGGAGAACACCAGCCACCCTAGAGCTTCCAGCAAGGTCAGGAAACAGATTATATACAAGCTGGACAAAAATGCAAACCAAAACAAATAGCAAAAAGCAAGAAAGCAGACTTAGCTTAATCAAGCAGGAACCAGGATAAGTAGACAAGAGCACTACAGATTAGCTCTGATATCAACGTTGCCAGGCATTGAACTGAAGGTCCAGGGAGCTTATATAGCAACACCCCTGACCTAACGACCCAGGTGAGCATACAAGGGATGAATGACATACCCAGAGTCAAATCACTAGTAGCCACTAGAGGGAGCCAAAAGGTAAATTCACAACAGTACCTCCCCCCTTAGTGAGGGGTCACTGAACCCTCACCAAGACCACCAGGGCGATCAGGATGAGCGGCGTGAAAGGCACGAACCAAATCGGCCGCATGCACATCAGAGGCGACCACCCAGGAATTATCCTCCTGACCATAGCCCTTCCACTTGACCAGGTACTGAAGCCTCCGCCTGGAGAGACGAGAATCTAAGATCTTCTCCACCACGTACTCCAACTCGCCCTCAACCAACACCGGAGCAGGAGGCTCAGCAGAAGGAACCACAGGCACAACGTACCGCCGCAACAAGGACCTATGAAATACGTTGTGGATGGCAAACGACACCGGAAGATCCAGGCGAAAGGATACAGGATTAATGATTTCCAATATCTTGTAAGGACCAATGAAGCGAGGCTTAAATTTGGGAGAGGAGACCTTCATAGGAACAAATCGAGAAGACAGCCATACCAAATCCCCAACGCGAAGTCGGGGACCCACACCGCGGCGGCGGTTGGCAAAACGCTGAGCCTTCTCCTGTGACAACTTCAAGTTGTCCACCACATGCCCCCAGATCCGCTGCAACCTATCCACCACGGAATCCACCCCAGGACAGTCAGAAGGCTCCACATGTCCCGAGGAAAAACGAGGATGGAAACCAGAGTTGCAGAAAAATGGCGAAACCAAGGTGGCGGAACTAGCCCGATTATTAAGGGCAAATTCAGCCAACGGCAAGAAGGTCACCCAATCATCCTGATCAGAAGAGACAAAACACCTCAAATAAGCCTCCAGAGTCTGATTAGTTCGCTCCGTTTGTCCGTTAGTCTGGGGATGGAAAGCGGATGAAAACGACAACTCAATGCCCATCCTACCACAAAAGGATCGCCAGAACCTGGAAACAAACTGGGATCCTCTGTCCGACACAATATTCTCAGGAATGCCGTGCAAACGAACCACGTTCTGGAAGAACACAGGAACCAGATCAGAAGAGGAGGGCAGCTTAGGCAAAGGAACCAAATGGACCATCTTGGAGAAACGATTACATATCACCCAGATGACAGACATGCCCTGAGACACCGGAAGATCAGAAATGAAATCCATAGAGATGTGTGTCCAAGGTCTCTTCGGGACAGGCAAGGGCAAGAGCAACCCGCTGGCACGAGAGCAGCAAGGCTTAGCTCGAGCACAAGTACCACAGGACTGTACAAATGACCGCACATCCCTTGACAAGGAAGGCCACCAAAAGGACCTGGCCACCAGATCTCTGGTGCCAAAAATTCCCGGGTGCCCTGCCAACACCGAGGAATGAACCTCGGAAATGACTCTGCTGGTCCATCTAGCAGGCACAAACAATCTGTCAGGTGGACAAGAGTCAGGCCTACCAGCCTGAAATCTCTGCAACACACGTCGCAGATCTGGAGAAATAGCAGACACGATAACTCCTTCCTTAAGAATACCCACAGGTTCAGCGACTCCAGGAGCATCAGGCACAAAGCTCCTAGACAGAGCATCGGCCTTCACATTCTTAGAACCTGGTAAATACGAGACCACAAAGTCAAAACGGGAGAAAAACAATGACCAGCGGGCCTGTCTAGGATTCAGGCGTTTAGCAGACTCGAGGTACATCAGATTTTTGTGATCAGTCAAGACCACCACACGATGCTTAGCACCCTCGAGCCAATGACGCCACTCCTCAAATGCCCACTTCATGGCCAACTCCCGATTGCCCACATCATAATTTCGCTCTGCCGGCGAAAACTTCCTAGAGAAAAAGGCACAAGGTCTCATAGTAGAGCAACCAGGGCCTCTCTGCGACAAAACGGCCCCTGCCCCAATCTCCGAAGCATCCACCTCAACCTGAAAGGGAAGTGAGATGTCAGGCTGGCACAAAACAGGCGCCGAAGTAAACCGGCGTTTCAACTCCTGGAAAGCCTCCACGGCAGCAGGAGCCCAGTTAGCTACATCAGAGCCTTTCTTGGTCATATCCGTCAGCGGTTTAACAACGCTAGAGAAATTTGCGATAAAACGACGGTAGAAGTTAGCAAAACCCAAGAACTTCTGAAGACTCTTAACTGACGAGGGTTGAGTCCAATCATGAATAGCTCGGACCTTGACTGGATCCATCTCCACAGCAGAAGGGGAAAAAATGAACCCCAAAAAGGGAACCTTCTGTACACCAAAGAGACACTTTGAGCCTTTTACAAACAAAGAATTTTCACGCAGAATCTCAAAAACCATCCTGACCTGCTCCACATGCGAGTCCCAATCATCAGAAAAAACCAGAATATCATCCAGATAAACAATCAAAAATTTATCCAGATACTTCCGGAAAATGTCATGCATGAAGGACTGAAAAACTGAAGATGCATTAGAGAGACCGAATGGCATCACCAAGTACTCAAAATGACCTTCGGGCGTATTGAATGCGGTTTTCCATTCATCACCTTGCTTAATGCGCACAAGGTTGTACGCACCACGAAGGTCTATCTTGGTGAACCACTTGGCACCTTTAATCCGGGCAAACAAGTCAGACAACAGCAGCAAAGGATACTGAAATTTGACAGTGATCTTATTTAAAAGCCGATAGTCAATACAAGGCCTCAAAGATCCGTCCTTTTTGGCCACAAAAAAGAATCCCGCACCAAGAGGGGAAGAAGAAGGACGGATATGCCCCTTCTCAAGAGACTCCTTGATATATGAACGCATCGCGGTATGTTCAGGTACCGACAGATTAAACAGTCTTCCCTTAGGAAATTTACTGCCTGGAATCAAATCTATTGCACAGTCACATTCCCTATGAGGAGGCAATGCACTGGACCTGGACTCGCTAAAGACATCCTGATAATCAGACAAATACTCCGGAACTTCCGAAGGCGTAGAAGAAGCAATAGACACAGGCAGGGAATCCTCATGAATACCACGACAGCCCCAACTAGACACTGACATAGCCTTCCAGTCCAAGACTGGATTATGGGTCTGTAACCATGGCAGCCCCAAAACAACCAAATCATGCATCTTATGCAGAACAAGAAAACGTATCACCTCCCGATGTTCAGGAGTCATGCACATGGTAACCTGTGTCCAAAACTGCGGCTTATTTTCTGCCAATGGCGTAGCGTCAATACCCCTAAGAGGGATAGGATTTTCTAATGGCTCAAGAACAAAACCGCAGCGCTTGGCAAATGACAGATCCATAAGACTCAGGGCAGCACCTGAATCTACAAACGCCATGACAGGATACGATGACAGTGAGCAAATCAAAGTTACAGATAAAATAAATTTAGGTTGCAAATTACCAATGGCGACCGGACTAACAACCTTAGATATACGTTTAGAGCATGCTGAGATAACATGTGCAGAATCACCACAGTAGTAACACAAGCCATTCTGGCGTCTATGAATTTTCCGCTCATTTCTAGTCAGGATTCTATCACATTGCATTAAATCAGGTGCCTGTTCAGACAACACCATGAGGGAATTTGCGGTTTTGCGCTCCCGCAACCGCCGGTCGATTTGAATCGCCAGGGCCATGGAATCATTCAGACCTGTGGGAATGGGAAAACCCACCATCACATTCTTAATGGCTTCAGAAAGGCCATTTCTAAAATTAGCAGCCAATGCACACTCGTTCCACTGGGTCAGCACGGACCATTTCCGAAATTTTTGGCAATACACCTCAGCCTCGTCCTGGCCCTGAGACATAGCCAGCAAGGCCTTTTCTGCCTGAATCTCAAGATTGGGTTCCTCATAAAGCAAACCGAGCGCCAGAAAAAACGCATCAATGTCAGCCAATGCCGGATCTCCTGGCGCCAGCGAGAAGGCCCAATCCTGGGGGTCGCCCCGTAAAAAAGAAATAACAATTTTTACTTGCTGAGCGGAGTCTCCAGATGAACAGGGTTTCAGGGACAAAAACAATTTACAATTATTCCTGAAATTTCTAAATTTAAATCGGTCTCCGGAAAACGGTTCAGGAATCGGTATCTTAGGTTCTGACATAGGATTTCTGGTAACATAATCTTGTATGCCCTGCACACGAGCAGCAAGCTGGTCCACACTTGTAATCAAGGTCTGGACATTCATGTCTGCAGCAATCACAAGCCACTCAGAGGTAAAGGGGAAAAGAAAAAAAAATGAGAGAGAGAAAAAAAAACCTCAGAGCTTTCTTTCTTATAATCCCGCTTCTGCAATGCATTAAACATTTAATACTGGCCTGGCAAACTGTTATGACCCCAATGGCGAGGGTCTCAGAGAAACAAGTAAGTCTGCGACGTACAAAAATCCAGCTCATAGGGCAGTGGTAACTGGGTTGACCATACAGGTCCTTCTCAAAAAATTAGCATATAGTGTTAAATTTCATTATTTACCATAATGTAATGATTACAATTAAACTTTCATATATTATAGATTCATTATCCACCAACTGAAATTTGTCAGGTCTTTTATTGTTTTAATACTGATGATTTTGGCCTACAACTCCTGATAACCCAAAAAACCTGTCTCAATAAATTAGCATATCAAGAAAAGGTTCTCTAAACGACCTATTACCCTAATCTTCTGAATCAACTAATTAACACTAAACACATGCAAAAGATACCTGAGGCTTTTAAAAACTCCCTGCCTGGTTCATTACTCAAAACCCCCATCATGGGTAAGACTAGCGACCTGACAGATGTCAAGAAGGCCATCATTGACACCCTCAAGCAAGAGGGTAAGACCCAGAAAGAAATTTCTCAACAAATAGGCTGTTCCCAGAGTGCTGTATCAAGGCACCTCAATGGTAAGTCTGTTGGAAGGAAACAATGTGGCAGAAAACGCTGTACAACAAGAAGAGGTGACCGGACCCTGAGGAAGATTGTGGAGAAGGACCGATTCCAGACCTTGGGGAACCTGAGGAAGCAGTGGACTGAGTCTGGTGTGGAAACATCCAGAGCCACCGTGCACAGGCGTGTGCAGGAAATGGGCTACAGGTGCCGCATTCCCCAGGTAAAGCCACTTTTGAACCATAAACAGCGGCAGAAGCGCCTGACCTGGGCTACAGAGAAGCAGCACTGGACTGTTGCTAAGTGGTCCCAAGTACTTTTTTCTGATGAAAGCAAATTTTGCATGTCATTCGGAAATCAAGGTGCCAGAGTCTGGAGGAAGACTGGGGAGAAGGAAATGCCAAAATGCCTGAAGTCCAGTGTCAAGTACCCAGTCAGTGATGGTGTGGGGTGCCATGTCAGCTGCTGGTGTTGGTCCACTGTGTTTCATCAAGGGCAAGGTCAATGCAGCTAGCTATCAGGAGATTTTGGAGCACTTCATGCTTCCATCGGCTGAAATGCTTTATGGAGATGAAGATTTCATTTTTCAGCACGACCTGGCACCTGCTCACAGTGCCAAAACCACTG
The DNA here is from genome assembly GCF_051348905.1 of Ranitomeya variabilis. Classification (NCBI taxonomy): domain Eukaryota; kingdom Metazoa; phylum Chordata; class Amphibia; order Anura; family Dendrobatidae; genus Ranitomeya; species Ranitomeya variabilis. The sequence goes on from NC_135232.1 coordinate 30,590,412, forward strand.
GTAAATGGTTTACTGACCATGGTATTACTGTGCTCAATTGGCCTGCCAACTCTCCTGACCTGAACCCCATAGAGAATCTGTGGGATATTGTGAAGAGAAAGTTGAGAGACGCAAGACCCAACACTCTGGATGAGCTTAAGGCCGCTATTGAAGCATCCTGGGCCTCCATAACATCTCAGCAGTGTCACAGGCTGATTGCCTCCATGCCACGCCGCATTGAAGCAGTCATTTCTGCCAAAGGATTCCCGACCAAGTATTGAGTGTATAACTGAACATTATTATTTGATGTTTTTTTTGTTTGTTATTAAAAAACACTTTTATTTGATTGGACGGGTGAAATATGCTAATTTATTGAGACAGGTTTTTTGGGTTATCAGGAGTTGTAGGCCAAAATCATCAGTATTAAAACAATAAAAGACCTGACAAATTTCAGTTGGTGGATAATGAATCTATAATATATGAAAGTTTAATTGTAATCATTACATTATGGTAAATAATGAAATTTAACACTATATGCTAATTTTTTGAGAAGGACCTGTATATCTACTCCTAACGCCAACCCTAGAAGTAGCCGGGGATCATGCCTACGTTGGTCGCTAGATGTCTCGCGCCAGCCGGAGGACTAACTACCCCTAGAAGAGGAAAACAAAGACCTCTCTTGCCTCCAGAGAATAGACCCCAAAAGTAGGATAGTAGCCCCCCACAAATAATAACGGTGAGGTAAGAGGAAATGACAAACACAGAGATGAACTAGATTTTAGCAAAGAGAGGCCCACTTACTAATAGCAGAATATAGTAAGATAACTTATATGGTCAACAAAAACCCTATCAAAATCCACGCTGGAGATTCAAGAACCCCCGAACCGTCTAACGGCCCGGGGGGAGAACACCAGCCACCCTAGAGCTTCCAGCAAGGTCAGGAAACAGATTATATACAAGCTGGACAAAAATGCAAACAAAAACAAATAGCAAAAAGCAAGAAAGCAGACTTAGCTTAATCAAGCAGGAACCAGGATCAGAAGACCAGAGCACTACAGATTAGCTCTGATATCAACGTTGCCAGGCATTGAACTGAAGGTCCAGGGAGCTTATATAGCAACACCCCTGACCTAACGACCCAGGTGAGCATAAAAGGAATGACTGACATACCCAGAGTCAAATCACTAGTAGCCACTAGAGGGAGCCAAAAGGTAAATTCACAACAGTCACCCATCAACCAGCCGGCAGACCGCTGCAGCCAATCACAGACTGGTCATCGGTGGCAGCACGGGACTGATCAATGGCAGCATGGACCGACCAGCTGTGTTCTGCTCTCTCTGTGGCTGGATGTGCACAGACACGAATAGCACAGCGCCGCACACCGTGTAGTGGCTGTTCTCGGTACTGCTGGTCGTGGGTGCAGGGTGTCGGACCCCACTGCAGCGATATTAACGGCTTATTCTGAGGACGAACCGAACAACCCCATAGATACTTATTCTGTGGAAGGACTTGATTACTGGAGATCCTGGGATCTGTTCTCATCGTCAGATCTGGGATCAGAAAGGATTTTTTTTTCCTTTAAGGTGATGATGAAATATTAGATCTCATCAGTGAGCGAATAAAACAGGACGGCGGCTGCATCTGACAACAACGGGATACCGCGACACTACAACTCCCAGCATGCCAACATCGGTGTAATTATAGCTAATTATTGTAATTAAATGTAATGCCTTTTTATGATAATTTTAGAGATGAAAGTGATAGAAACGATCTGTCCGCGGTGATCAGGACACATTCACCTCTCAGAGCGGTGTCCATTCACAGACAGCAGAGATGGATCACTGCACAAAGAGTATATACAGGCAGATCGCAGCCACGTGTCCTGATATATCGCGATATTACAGAGCAGGCGCCGATAATAGGACGAGCAGGACTGTAATCACCGAGGCCGCTCCGCCTCAGATCTCCCTGCAGTCTCCAGCAGAGGGCGCTCCGCCTCAGATCTCCCCGCAGTCTCCAGCAGAGGGCGCTCCGCCTCAGATCTCCCCGCAGTCTCCAGCAGAGGGCGCTCCGCCTCAGATCTCCCCGCAGTCTCCAGCAGAGGGCGCTCCGCCTCAGATCTCCCCGCAGTCTCCAGCAGAGGGCGCTCCGCCTCAGATCTCCCCGCAGTCTCCAGCAGAGGGCGCTCCGCCTCAGATCTCCCCGCAGTCTCCAGCAGAGGGCGCTCCGCCTCAGATCTCCCCGCAGTCTCCAGCAGAGGGCGCTCCGCCACAGATCTCCCCGCAGTCACCAGCAGAGGGCGCTCCGCCACAGATCTCCCCGCAGTCACCAGCAGAGGGCGCTCCGCCTCAGATCTCCCCGCAGTCTCCAGCAGAGGGCGCTCCGCCTCAGATCTCCCCGCAGTCTCCAGCAGAGGGCGCTCCGCCTCAGTTCTCCCCGCAGTCTCCAGCAGAGGGCGCTCCGCCTCAGATCTCCCTGCAGTCTCCAGCAGAGGGCGCTCCGCCTCAGATCTCCCCGCAGTCTCCAGCAGAGGGCGCTCCGCCTCAGTTCTCCCCACAGTCACCAGCAGAGGGCGCTCCGCCTCAGTTCTCCCCACAGTCACCAGCAGAGGGCGCTCCGCCTCAGTTCTCCCCGCAGTCTCCAGCAGAGGGCGCTCCGCCTCAGATCTCCCCGCAGTCTCCAGCAGAGGGCGCTCCGCCTCAGATCTCCCCGCAGTCTCCAGCAGAGGGCGCTCCGCCTCAGATCTCCCCGCAGTCACCAGCAGAGGGCGCTCCGCCTCAGATCTCCCCGCAGTCTCCAGCAGAGGGCGCTCCGCCTCAGTTCTCCCCGCAGTCTCCAGCAGAGGGCGCTCCACCTCAGATCTCCCGCAGTCTCCAGCAGAGGGCGCTCCGCCTCAGATCTCCCCGCAGTCTCCAGCAGAGGGCGCTCCGCCTCAGATCTCTCCGCAGTCTCCAGCAGAGGGCGCTCCGCCTCAGTTCTCCCGCAGTCTCCAGCAGAGGGCGCTCCGCCTCAGTTCTCCCCGCAGTCTCCAGCAGAGGGCGCTCCGCCTCAGATCTCCCCGCAGTCTCCAGCAGAGGGCGCTCCGCCTCAGATCTCTCCGCAGTCTCCAGCAGAGGGCGCTCCGCCTCAGTTCTCCCCGCAGTCTCCAGCAGAGGGCGCTCCGCCTCAGATCTCCCCGCAGTCTCCAGCAGAGGGCGCTCCGCCTCAGATCTCCCCGCAGTCTCCAGCAGAGGGCGCTCCGCCTCAGATCTCTCCGCAGTCTCCAGCAGAGGGCGCTCCGCCTCAGTTCTCCCCGCAGTCTCCAGCAGAGGGCGCTCCACCTCAGATCTCCCCGCAGTCACCAGCAGAGGGCGCTCCGCCTCAGATCTCCCCGCAGTCTCCAGCAGAGGGCGCTCCGCCTCAGATCTCCCCGCAGTCTCCAGCAGAGGGCGCTCCGCCTCAGATCTCCCCGCAGTCTCCAGCAGAGGGCGCTCCGCCTCAGATCTCCCCGCAGTCACCAGCAGAGGGCGCTCCGCCTCAGTTCTCCCCGCAGTCTCCAGCAGAGGGCGCTCCGCCGCAGTTCTCCCCGCAGTCTCCAGCAGAGGGCGCTCCGCCTCAGATCTCCCGCAGTCACCAGCAGAGGGCGCTCCGCCTCAGTTCTCCCCACAGTCTCCAGCAGAGGGCGCTCCGCCTCAGATCTCCCGCAGTCACCAGCAGAGGGCGCTCCGCCTCAGATCTCCCGCAGTCACCAGCAGAGGGCGCTCCTCCTCAGATCTCCCCGCAGTCTCCAGCAGAGGGCGCTCCGCCTCAGATCTCCCCGCAGTCACCAGCAGAGGGCACTCCGCCTCAGATCTCCCCGCAGTCTCCAGCAGAGGGCGCTCCGCCTCAGATCTCCCCGCAGTCTCCAGCAGAGGGCGCTCCGCCGCAGATCTCCCCTCAGTCACCAGCAGAGGGCGCTCCGCCTCATATCTCTCCGCAGTCACCAGCAGAGGGCGCTCCGCCTCAGATCTACCCGCAGTCTCCAGCAGAGGGCGCTCCGCCTCAGATCTCCCCGCAGTCTCCAGCAGTGGGCGCTCCGCCTCAGATCTCTCCGCAGTCTCCAGCAGAGGGCGCTCCGCCTCAGATCTCTCCGCAGTCTCCAGCAGAGGGCGCTCCACCTCAGATCTCCCGCAGTCTCCAGCAGAGGGTGCTCCGCCTCATATCTCCCCGCAGTCTCCAGCAGAGGGCGCTCCGCCTCAGTTCTCCCCGCAGTCTCCAGCAGAGGGCGCTCCGCCTCAGATCTCCCCGCAGTCACCAGCAGAGGGCGCTCCGCCTCAGATCTCCCCGCAGTCTCCAGCAGAGGGCGCTCCGCCTCAGATCTCCCCACACTCTCCAGCAGAGGGCGCTCCGCCTCAGTTCTCCCCGCAGTCTCCAGCAGAGGGCGCTCCGCCTCATATCTCCCCGCAGTCTCCAGCAGAGGGCGCTCCGCCTCAGATCTCCCCGCAGTCACCAGCAGAGGGCGCTCCGCCTCAGATCTCCCCGCAGTCTCCAGCAGAGGGCGCTCCGCCTCAGATCTCCCCGCAGTCTCCAGCAGAGGGCGCTCCGCCTCAGTTCTCCCCGCAGTCTCCAGCAGAGGGCGCTCCGCCTCAGATCTCCCTGCAGTCTCCAGCAGAGGGCGCTCCGCCTCAGATCTCCCCGCAGTCTCCAGCAGAGGGCCCTCCGCCTCAGATCTCCCCACACTCTCCAGCAGAGGGCGCTCCGCCTCAGTTCTCCCCGCAGTCTCCAGCAGAGGGCGCTCCGCCTCATATCTCCCCTCAGTCTCCAGCAGAGGGCGCTCCGCCTCAGATCTCCCCGCAGTCTCCAGCAGAGGGCGCTCCGCCTCAGATCTCCCCGCAGTCACCAGCAGAGGGCGCTCCGCCTCAGTTCTCCCCGCAGTCTCCAGCAGAGGGCGCTCCGCCTCAGATCTCCCCGCAGTCTCCAGCAGAGGGCGCTCCGCCTCAGATCTCCCCGCAGTCTCCAGCAGAGGGCGCTCCACCTCATATCTCCCCGCAGTCTCCAGCAGAGGGCGCTCCTCCTCAGATCTCTCCGCAGTCTCCAGCAGAGGGCGCTCCGCCGCAGTTCTCCCCGCAGTCTCCAGCAGAGGGCGCTCCGCCTCAGATCTCCCCGCAGTCACCAGCAGAGGGCGCTCCGCCTCAGATCTCCCCGCAGTCTCCAGCAGAGGGCGCTCCGCCTCAGATCTCCCCGCAGTCACCAGCAGAGGGCGCTCCGCCTCAGTTCTCCCCGCAGTCTCCAGCAGAGGGCGCTCCGCCGCAGATCTCCCCTCAGTCACCAGCAGAGGGCGCTCCGCCTCATATCTCTCCGCAGTCACCAGCAGAGGGCACTCCGCCTCAGATCTCCCCGCAGTCTCCACCAGAGGGCGCTCTGCCTCAGATCTCCCCGCAGTCTCCAGCAGAGGGCGCTCCGCCTCAGATCTCCCCGCAGTCACCAGCAGAGGGCGCTCCGCCTCATATCTCCCCGCAGTCACCAGCAGAGGGCGCTCCGCCTCAGATCTCCCCGCAGTCTCCACCAGAGGGCGCTCCGCCTCAGATCTCCCCGCAGTCTCCAGCAGAGGGCGCTCCGCCTCAGATCTCCCCGCAGTCACCAGCAGAGGGCGCTCCGCCACAGATCTCCCCGCAGTCTCCAGCAGAGGGCGCTCCGCCTCATATCTCTCCGCAGTCACCAGCAGAGGGCGCTCCGCCTCAGATCTCCCCGCAGTCTCCAGCAGAGGGCGCTCCGCCTCAGATCTCCCCGCAGTCTCCAGCAGAGGGCGCTCCGCCTCAGATCTCCCCGCAGTCTCCAGCAGAGGGCGCTCCGCCTCATATCTCTCCGCAGTCACCAGCAGAGGGCGCTCCGCCGCAGTTCTCCCCTCAGTCTCCAGCAGAGGGCGCTCTGCCTCAGATCTCCCCGCAGTCTCCAGCAGAGGGCGCTCCGCCTCAGTTCTCCCCGCAGTCTCCAGCAGAGGGCGCTCCGCCTCATATCTCCCCGCAGTCTCCAGCAGAGGGCGCTCCCCCTCATATCTCTCCGCAGTCACCAGCAGAGGGCACTCCGCCTCAGATCTCCCCGCAGTCTCCAGCAGAGGGCGCTCCGCCTCAGATCTCCCCGCAGTCTCCAGCAGAGGGCGCTCCGCCTCAGATCTCCCCTCAGTCTCCAGCAGAGGGTGCTCCGCCTCAGATCTCCCCGCAGTCACCAGCAGAGGGCGCTCCGCCGCAGATCTCCCCGCAGTCTCCAGCAGAGGGCGCTCTGCCTCAGATCTACCCGCAGTCTCCAGCAGAGGGCGCTCCGCCTCAGATCTCCCCGCAGTCTCCAGCAGAGGGCGCTCTGCCTCAGATCTCCCCTCAGTCTCCAGCAGAGGGCGCTCCGCCTCAGATCTCCCCGCAGTCTCCAGCAGAGGGCGCTCCGCCTCAGATCTCCCCTCAGTCTCCAGCAGAGGGCGCTCCGCCTCAGATCTCCCCGCAGTCTCCAGCAGAGGGCGCTCCGCCTCAGTTCTCCCCGCAGTCTCCAGCAGAGGGCGCTCCGCCTCAGATCTCCCCGCAGTCACCAGCAGAGGGCGCTCCGCCTCAGATCTCCCCGCAGTCACCAGCAGAGGGCGCTCCGCCTCAGATCTCCCCGCAGTCTCCAGCAGAGGGCGCTCCGCCGCAGATCTCCCCGCAGTCTCCAGCAGAGGGCGCTCCGCCTCAGATCTCCCCGCAGTCACCAGCAGAGGGCGCTCCGCCTCATATCTCCCCTCAGTCTCCAGCAGAGGGCGCTCCACCTCAGATCTCCCCGCAGTCTCCAGCAGAGGGCGCTCCGCCCCAGATCTCCCCGCAGTCTCCAGCAGAGGGCGCTCCGCCTCATATCTCCCCGCAGTCTCCTGCAGAGGGCGCTCCGCCTCAGATCTCCCCGCAGTCTCCAGCAGAGGGCGCTCCGCCTCAGATCTCCCCGCAGTCTCCAGCAGAGGGCGCTCCGCCTCATATCTCCCCGCAGTCTCCTGCAGAGGGCGCTCCGCCTCAGATCTCCCCGCAGTCTCCAGCAGAGGGCGCTCCACCTCAGTTCTCCCCGCAGTCTCCAGCAGAGGGCGCTCCGCCTCAGATCTCCCCGCAGTCTCCAGCAGAGGGCGCTCCGCCTCAGTTCTCCCCGCTGTCTCCAGCAGTGGGCGCTCCGCCTCAGATCTCTCCGCAGTCTCCAGCAGAGGGCGCTCCGTCTCAGATCTTCCCGCAGTCTCCAGCAGTGGGCGCTCCGCCTCAGTTCTCCCCGCAGTCTCCAGCAGAGGGCGCTCCGTCTCAGATCTTCCCACACTCTACAGCAGAGGGCGCTCCGCCTCAGTTCTCCCCGCAGTCTCCAGCAGAGGGCGCTCCGTCTCAGATCTTCCCACACTCTACAGCAGAGGGCGCTCCACCTCAGTTCTCCCCGCAGTCTCCAGCAGAGGGCGCTCCGTCTCAGATCTTCCCACACTCTACAGCAGAGGGCGCTCCGCCTCAGTTCTCCCCGCAGTCTCCAGCAGAGGGCGCTCCGCCTCAGTTCTCCCCGCAGTCACCAGCAGAGGGCGCTCCGCCTCAGATCTCCCCGCAGTCACCAGCAGAGGGCGCTCCGCCTCAGATCTCCCCGCAGTCACCAGCAGAGGGCGCTCCGCCTCAGATCTCCCCGCAGTCTCCAGCAGAGGGCGCTCCGCCTCAGATCTCCCCGCAGTCTCCAGCAGAGGGCGCTCCGCCTCAGATCTCCCCGCAGTCTCCAGCAGAAGGCGCTCCACCTCAGATCTCCCCGCAGTCTCCAGCAGAGGGCGCTCCACCTCAGATCTCCCCGCAGTCTCCAGCAGAGGGCGCTCCGCCTCAGATCTCCCCGCAGTCTCCAGCAGAGGGCGCTCCGCCTCAGTTCTCCCCGCAGTCACCAGCAGAGGGCGCTCCGCCACAGATCTCCCCGCAGTCACCAGCAGAGGGCGCTCCGCCTCAGTTCTCCCCGCAGTCTCCAGCAGAGGGCGCTCCGCCTCAGTTCTCCCCACAGTCACCAGTAGAGGGCGCTCCGCCTCAGATCTCCCCGCAGTCACCAGCAGAGGGCGCTCCGCCTCAGATCTCCCCGCAGTCTCCAGCAGAGGGCGCTCCGCCTCAGTTCTCCCCGCAGTCTCCAGCAGAGGGCGCTCCGCCTCAGATCTCCCCGCAGTCTCCAGCAGAGGGCGCTCCGCCTCAGATCTCCCCGCAGTCACCAGCAGAGGGCGCTCCGCCTCAGTTCTCCCCGCAGTCTCCAGCAGAGGGCGCTCCGCCTCAGATCTCCCCGCAGTCTCCAGCAGAGGGCGCTCCGCCTCATATCTCCCCGCAGTCACCAGCAGAGGGCGCTCCGCCACAGATCTCCCCACACTCTCCAGCAGAGGGCGCTCCGCCTCAGATCTCCCCGCAGTCTCCAGCAGAGGGCGCTCCGCCTCAGTTCTCCCCACAGTCACCAGTAGAGGGCGCTCCGCCTCAGATCTCCCCGCAGTCTCCAGCAGAGGGCGCTCCGCCTCAGTTCTCCCCGCAGTCACCAGCAGAGGGCGCTCCGCCTCAGATCTCCCCGCAGTCTCCAGCAGAGGGCGCTCCGCCTCAGATCTCCCCGCAGTCACCAGCAGAGGGCGCTCCGCCTCAGATCTCCCCGCAGTCTCCAGCAGAGGGCGCTCCGCCTCATATCTCCCCTCAGTCTCCAGCAGAGGGCGCTCCGCCTCAGATCTCCCCGCAGTCTCCAGCAGAGGGCGCTCCGCCTCATATCTCCACGCAGTCTCCAGCAGAGGGCGCTCCGCCACAGATCTCCCCGCAGTCACCAGCAGAGGGCGCTCCGCCGCAGTTCTCCCAGCAGTCACCAGTAGAGGGCGCTCCGCCTCAGATCTCCCCGCAGTCTCCAGCAGAGGGCGCTCCGCCTCATATCTCCCGCAGTCACCAGCAGAGGGCGCTCCGCCTCAGTTCTCCCCGCAGTCACCAGTAGAGGGCGCTCCGCCTCAGATCTCCCCGCAGTCTCCAGCAGAGGGCGCTCCGCCTCAGTTCTCCCCGCAGTCTCCAGCAGAGGGCGCTCCGCCTCATATCTCCCGCAGTCACCAGCAGAGGGCGCTCCGCCTCAGTTCTCCCCGCAGTCTCCAGCAGAGGGCGCTCCGCCTCAGATCTCCCCGCAGTCTCCAGCAGAGGGTGCTCCGCCTCAGATCTCCCCGCAGTCTCCAGCAGAGGGCGCTCCGCCTCATATCTCCCCGCAGTCTCCAGCAGAGGGCGCTCCGCCTCAGATCTCCCCGCAGTCTCCAGCAGAGGGCGCTCCGCCGCAGATCTCCCCGCAGTCTCCAGCAGAGGGCGCTCCGCCTCATATCTCCCCGCAGTCTCCAGCAGAGGGCGCTCCGCCGCAGATCTCCCCGCAGTCACCAGCAGAGGGCGCTCCGCCTCAGATCTCCCCGCAGTCACTAGCAGTGGGCGCTCCGCCTCAGTTCTCCCCGCAGTCTCCAGCAGAGGGCGCTCCGCCTCAGATCTCCCCGCAGTCTCCAGCAGAGGGCGCTCCGCCTCAGTTCTCCCCGCAGTCACCAGCAGAGGGCGCTCCGCCTCAGATCTCCCCGCAGTCTCCAGCAGAGGGCGCTCCGCCTCAGATCTCCCGCAGTCACCAGCAGAGGGCGCTCCGCCTCAGTTCTCCCCGCAGTCTCCAGCAGAGGGCGCTCCGCCTCAGATCTCCCCGCAGTCTCCAGCAGAGGGCGCTCCGCCTCATATCTCCCCACAGTCTCCAGCAGAGGGCGCTCCGCCTCAGATCTCCCGCAGTCACCAGCAGAGGGCGCTCCGCCTCAGTTCTCCCCGCAGTCACCAGCAGAGGGCGCTCCGCCTCAGTTCTCCCCGCAGTCACCAGCAGAGGGCGCTCCGCCTCAGTTCTCCCCGCAGTCTCCAGCAGAGGGCGCTCCGCCTCAGATCTCCTCGCAGTCTCCAGCAGAGGGCGCTCCGCCTCAGTTCTCCCCGCAGTCTCCAGCAGAGGGCGCTCCGCCTCATATCTCCCCACAGTCTCCAGCAGAGGGCGCTCCGCCTCAGTTCTCCCCGCAGTCTCCAGCAGAGGGCGCTCCGCCTCAGATCTCCCCGCAGTCTCCAGCAGAGGGCGCTCCGCCTCAGTTCTCCCCGCAGTCTCCAGCAGAGGGCGCTCCGCCTCAGATCTCCCCGCAGTCTCCAGCAGAGGGCGCTCCGCCTCAGATCTCCCCGCAGTCTCCAGCAGAGGGCGCTCCGCCACAGATCTCCCCGCAGTCTCCAGCAGAGGGCGCTCCGCCTCAGATCTCCCCACACTCTCCACCAGAGGGCGCTCCGCCTCAGTTCTCCCCGCAGTCTCCAGCAGAGGGCGCTCCGCCTCAGATCTCCCCTCAGTCACCAGCAGAGGGCGCTCCGCCTCAGATCTCCCCGCAGTCTCCAGCAGAGGGCGCTCCGCCTCAGATCTCCCCGCAGTCTCCAGCAGAGGGCGCTCCGCCTCAGTTCTCCCCGCAGTCTCCAGCAGAGGGCGCTCCGCCGCAGATCTCCCCGCAGTCTCCAGCAGAGGGCGCTCCGCCTCAGATCTCCCCGCAGTCTCCAGCAGAGGGCGCTCCGCCTCAGATCTCCCCGCAGTCACCAGCAGAGGGCGCTCCGCCTCAGATCTCCCCGCAGTCTCCAGCAGAGGGCGCTCCGCCTCAGATCTCCCCGCAGTCACCAGCAGAGGGCGCTCCGCCTCATATCTCTCCGCAGTCTCCAGCAGAGGGCGCTCCGCCTCAGATCTCCCCGCAGTCACCAGCAGAGGGCGCTCCGCCTCAGATCTCCCCACACTCTCCAGCAGAGGGCGCTCCGCCTCAGATCTCCCCGCAGTCTCTAGCAGAGGGCGCTCCGCCTCAGATCTCCCCACACTCTCCAGCAGAGGGCGCTCCGCCTCAGATCTCTCCGCAGTCTCCAGCAGAGGGCGCTCCGCCTCAGATCTCCCGGCAGTCTCCAGCAGAGGGCGCACCGCCTCGGATCTCCCCGCAGTCTCCAGCAGAGGGCGCTCCGCCTTAGATCTCCCCACACTCTCCAGCAGAGGGCGCTCCGCCTCAGATCTCCCCGCAGTCTCCAGCAGAGGGCGCTCCGCCTTAGATCTCCCCACACTCTCCAGCAGAGGGCGCTCCGCCTCAGATCTCCCCGCAGTCACCAGCAGAGGGCGCTCCGCCTCAGATCTCCCCGCAGTCTCCAGCAGAGGGCGCTCCGCCTCAGATCTCTCCGCAGTCTCCAGCAGAGGGCGCTCCGCCTCAGATCTCTCCGCAGTCTCCAGCAGAGGGCGCTCCGCCTCAGATCTCCCCGCAGTCACCAGCAGAGGGCGCTCCGCCTCAGATCTCCCCGCAGTCTCCAGCAGAGGGCGCTCCGGCTCAGATCTCCCCGCAGTCTCCAGCAGAGGGCGCTCCGCCTCAGATCTCCCCGCAGTCTCCAGCAGAGGGCGCTCCGCCTCAGTTCTCCCCGCAGTCTCCAGCAGAGGGCGCTCCGCCGCAGATCTCCCCGCAGTCTCCAGCAGAGGGCGCTCCGCCTCAGATCTCCCCGCAGTCACCAGCAGAGGGCGCTCCGCCTCAGTTCTCCCCGCAGTCTCCAGCAGAGGGCGCTCCGCCTCAGATCTCCCCGCAGTCTCCAGCAGAGGGCGCTCCGCCTCAGATCTCCCTGCAGTCTCCAGCAGAGGGCGCTCCGCCTCAGATCTCCCCGCAGTCTCCAGCAGAGGGCGCTCCGCCTCAGATCTCCCCGCAGTCTCCAGCAGAGGGCGCTCCGCCTCAGATCTCCCCGCAGTCTCCAGCAGAGGGCGCTCCGCCTCAGATCTCCCCGCAGTCTCCACCAGAGGGCGCTCCGCCTCAGTTCTCCCCGCAGTCTCCAGCAGAGGGCGCTCCGCCTCAGATCTCCCCGCAGTCACCAGCAGAGGGCGCTCCGCCTCATATCTTCCCGCAGTCTCCAGCAGAGGGCGCTCCGCCTCAGATCTCCCCTCAGTCTCCAGCAGAGGGCGCTCCGCCTCAGATCTCTCCGCAGTCTCCAGCAGAGGGCGCTCCGCCTCAGATCTCTCCGCAGTCTCCAGCAGAGGGCGCTCCGCCTCAGATCTCTCCGCAGTCTCCAGCAGAGGGCGCTCCGCCTCAGATCTCTCCGCAGTCTCCAGCAGAGGGCGCTCCGCCTCAGATCTCTCCGCAGTCTCCAGCAGAGGGCGCTCCGCCTCAGATCTCCCCACATTCTCCAGCAGAGGGCGCTCCGCCTCAGATCTCCCCGCAGTCTCCACCAGAGGGCGCTCCGCCTCAGTTCTCCCCGCAGTCTCCAGCAGAGGGCGCTCCGCCTCAGATCTCCCCGCAGTCACCAGCAGAGGGCGCTCCGCCTCATATCTCCCCGCAGTCTCCAGCAGAGGGCGCTCCGCCTCAGATCTCCCCTCAGTCTCCAGCAGAGGGTGCTCCGCCTCAGATCTCTCCGCAGTCTCCAGCAGAGGGCGCTCCGCCTCAGATCTCTCCGCAGTCTCCAGCAGAGGGCGCTCCGCCTCAGATCTCCCCACATTCTCCAGCAGAGGGCGCTCCGCCTCAGATCTCCCCGCAGTCTCCAGCAGAGGGCACTCCGCCTCAGATCTCCCCGCAGTCTCCAGCAGAGGGCGCTCCGCCTCAGATCTCCCCGCAGTCACCAGCAGAGGGCGCTCCGCCTCAGATCTCCCCGCAGTCACCAGCAGAGGGCGCTCCGCCTCAGATCTCCCCGCAGTCTCCAGCAGAGGGCGCTCCGCCGCAGATCTCCCCGCAGTCTCCAGCAGAGGGCGCTCCGTCTCAGATCTTCCCGCAGTCTCCAGCAGTGGGCGCTCCGCCTCAGTTCTCCCCGCAGTCTCCAGCAGAGGGCGCTCCGCCTCAGATCTCCCCACACTCTACAGCAGAGGGCGCTCCGCCTCAGTTCTCCCCGCAGTCTCCAGCAGAGGGCGCTCCGCCTCAGATCTCCCCGCAGTCTCCAGCAGAGGGCGCTCCGCCTCATATCTCCCCGCAGTCTCCAGCAGAGGGCGCTCCGCCTCAGTTCTCCCCGCAGTCTCCAGCAGAGGGCGCTCCGCCTCAGTTCTCCCCGCAGTCTCCAGCAGAGGGCGCTCCGCCTCAAATCTCCCCGCAGTCTCCAGCAGAGGGCGCTCCGCCTCAGTTCTCCCCGCAGTCACCAGCAGAGGGCGCTCCGCCACAGATCTCCCCGCAGTCACCAGCAGAGGGCGCTCCGCCTCAGATCTCCCCGCAGTCTCCAGCAGAGAGCGCTCCGCCTCATATCTCCCCTCAGTCTCCAGCAGAGGGCGCTCCGCCTCAGATCTCCCCGCAGTCTCCAGCAGAGGGCGCTCCACCTCATATCTCCCCGCAGTCTCCAGCAGAGGGCGCTCCGCCTCAGATCTCCCCGCAGTCACCAGCAGAGGGCGCTCCGCCTCAGTTCTCCCCGCAGTCTCCAGCAGAGGGCGCTCCGCCTCAGATCTCCCCGCAGTCTCCAGCAGAGGGCGCTCCGCCTCAGATCTCCCCGCAGTCTCCAGCAGAGGGCGCTCCGCCTCAGATCTCCCCGCAGTCTCCAGCAGAGGGCGCTCCGCCTCATATCTCCCCTCAGTCTCCAGCAGAGGGCGCTCCGCCTCAGTTCTCCCCGCAGTCACCAGCAGAGGGCGCTCCGCCTCAGATCTCCCCGCAGTCTCCAGCAGAGGGCGCTCCGCCTCAGATCTTCCCGCAGTCTCCAGCAGAGGGCGCTCCGCCTCAGTTTTCCCCTCAGTCTCCAGCAGAAGGCGCTCCGCCGCATCACACAACCATAGAGCTGTTCCTTCCTGCTGTACAGTCAGAGACTTCCGGCGCAGAAAAGCAACATGGCGGCGTACCGGAGAAAACGTGGTTCCAATGTGGAGGCTGAAAACCGGAGCAAAAAGCCCAAATTACAGCAGAAAGCAGCGGAGACTGATGACGCCGGAGCAGGGGAGGAGTTCACCATCCCGGCGCCGGTGTCAGAGGTAGGAGCCGGCGGAGGTCCCGTTATTGCCGTGGTGTAGATTGTGCGGTTATTGGGCCGGAGCGGCTCTTATGGCAGTGATCCTCATCCTGCACACAGTGATGTCAGAGCCGGAGATTGTGTCTCCTGTGATCTCGGGGTTGCGGTGCGGCCTCAGCCGCTGCTCCGGGCGTTATATCCGGATTACCGCACTGGAGCCTGGAGGTGATCAGATCCTGAGGAATAACCGCACTGATAGCACATACAGCACAGGAGGGCAGTGTATAGTGAGGGGAGTCTGCGCTGCGGCCTCAGCCGGACTCATCACGTCCCCTATAGATATTATTATTATTTATTGTTATAGCGCCATTTATTCCATGGCGCTTTACATGTGAGGAGGGGTATACATAATAAAAACAAGTACAATAATCTTACAGGAGGAGGGAGGACCCTGCCCGCGAAGGCTCACAATCTACAAGGGATGGGTGAGAATACAGTAGGTGAGGATAGAGCTGATCATGCAGTGGTTTGGTCGATCGGTGGTTACTGCAGGTTGTAGGCTTGTCGGAAGAGGTGGGTCTTCAGGCTCTTTTTGAAGGTTTCGATGGTAGGCGAGAGTCTGATGTGTTGTGGTAGAGGGTTCCAGAGTAGGGGTGATACGCGAGAGAAATCTTGTATGAGATTGTGGGAAGAGGAGATAAGAGGGGAGTAGAGAAGGAGATCTTGTGAGGATCGGAGGTTGCGTGTAGGAAAGTACCGGGAGATGAGGTCACAGATGTAAGGAGGAGACAGGTTGTGGATGGCTTTGTACGTCATGGTTAGGGTTTTGTACTGGAGTCTCTGGGCAATGGGGAGCCAGTGAAGGGATTGACAGAGGGGAGAGGCCGGAGAATAGCGCGGGGACAGGTGGATTAGTCGGGCAGCAGAGTTTAGAATAGATTGGAGGGGTGCGAGAGTGTTAGAGGGGAGGCCACAGAGCAGGAGGTTGCAGTAGTCAAGGCGAGAGATGATGAGGGCATGGACTAGGGTTTTTGCAGATTCTTGGTTGAGGAATGAACGGATTCGTGAAATATTTTTGAGTTGAAGTCGGCAGGAAGTGGAAAGGGCTTGGATATGTGGTTTGAAGGAGAGATCAGTGTCAAGGATTACCCCGAGGCAGCGAGCTTGTGGGACTGGGGAGAGTGGGCAGCCATTTACTATAATGGATAGGTTCGTTGGGGGGGTCACGTGAGATGGGGGAAAGATGATGAATTCTGTTTTGTCCATGTTAAGTTTCAGAAATCTAGCGGAGAAGAAGGATGAAATAGTGGACAGACATTGAGGGATTCTGGTTAGTAGGGAGGTGATATCTGGTCCAGAGATGTAGATCTGAGTGTCATCAGCATAGAGGTGATACTGAAAGCCATGAGATTCTATGAGCTGTCCCAGGCCAAAGGTGTAAATGGAGAAGAGCAGGGGCCCAAGGACTGAACCTTGTGGGACTCCGACAGATAGGGGGCGAGGTGAGGAGGTGGTGTGTGAGTGGGAGACGCTGAATGTCCGGTCTGTTAGGTATGATGAGATCCAGGATAGGGCCAAGTCTGTGATGCCAAGGGATGAGAGGGTCTGTAATAATAGGGAATGGTCCACTGTGTCAAAGGCAGAGGACAGGTCGAGGAGGAGGAGAACAGAGTAGTGTCGCTCGGGTCTGGTGGTCAGTAGGTCGCTGGTGACTTTAGTGAGGGCAGTTTCAGTTGAGTGATGCAACCGGAAGTCAGGTTGTAAGCGGTTGAAGAGGGAGAGGTGGGAGGACAGTTCAAGATGGACGTGTTGTTCCAGTAGTTTTGACGTCCCCTATACTCTCCTCTGCCCGGTGCAGTTGCTCCTATATCGGCAGTTACATTACAGAATCCTCATGTATTTAGCATCAGTCCCTTTTGTCCCTGTATCTAGATTAATCCTATTCCTCAGTCCCCCACACACACACACACACACACACTTAGTGGCCATTGGGAGACTGACTCCATATTATATTTGTGCTAGAGCATTAGATGATATTACTCCCGGCCATGAGCCGCGCTGGGCTGTACGGACGCCGTGCCTTTATGATTTACCACATGCAGCTATCCCGCCATTATTGGCAAAGCCGTAACCATAGTGTAAGGACGCCAGAGAAGATGCCGCCATATTATAAGGTTATTACCGCAATAGTACAGTAAGTAATGCAAATAGGTTATATTTCTAAATCTACCAGTGCAACTCTCCGTCCTCAGACGATTGACATCAGAATGGGAATCTGCCATACTGTGCTCCATCAGGACGGACAGGAACGACTAGTGACCACTAATGCCTATTGCCTGTCAGTGTGTATTTCTTCTATGTCTGCCATAGTGTATTACTAAACCTGATCCCTAATACTGAGCAGCCAGAAGATTCTCTCACTGCCCCCCTCTATCGCAGCCGCCCCCCACCCCCTTCGTTTCCATCGTAGTCTCTGCGTTAAAATCTGATAAAGGTCTCTTTGTTGATGAATGGAGTAAAAAATAAAGGTCTGGAAAATGGCAGTAAAGGAAAAACGCCACAAAAATCCCAGAAATGCAAAAAAAAATAAAAGTATCTTAAAAAAAAAAAAACCACTTAAGAGCAGGGCTGTGGGGTCGGTAAGCCAAACCTCAGACCCCCGAATACATAAAGTGCAGCACAGATTCATCTCAACTAAAAGGGGAGATCCTGAGATCAGGAACAGAACAGACATACCCTATATACTCGAGTATAAGCCAAGCCGAGATTTTCAGCCCACTTTTTTGGGCTGAAAGTCCCCCTCTCGGCGTATACTCGAGTCATACCCGGGGTCGGCAGGGGAGGGGGAGCGGGGGCTGTCTAATAATACTCACCTAGTCCAGGCGCGGTGTTATGATCCTGGTGGTTAGAACACATGAACTGACCTGATAAGTAAACCCAAAAATAAGGACAAGCTCAGGGAATGTGGGAACTTTACTGACCGCAATCCTGATCCTATCAAACCACACTATAGGCAGCCGTGGAGCGTTCCTAACTCGGCCTAGACGCCTCGTTCACAGCCTGAGAAACTAGCTACCCCTAGAGAGAAACAAAGCCTCACTTGCCTCAGAGAAATTTTCCCCAAAGTGTAAGCAGCCCCCCACAAATAATAACGGTGAGTTTAAGGGGAAAACACAAACATAGAAATGAAAATAGGTTTTAGCAAATGAGGCCCGCTAATAACTAAATAGTCAGAAGATAGCAAGCAATCTGTGCGGTCAGTATAAAATACTACAAAAGTATCCACGCAGAGAATACAAAAAGACCCCCACACCGACTCACGATGTGAGGGGCGCCACTCCGCACCCCAGAGCTACCAGCTAGCAATCAAATAGCATATAAGCAAGCTGGACTGAACTCATAACATACTGAGAAACATTTTCAAATAGAAATGAGCAAAAATGGACTAGCATGAACTTAGCTTCTCCACGAGGAGACAGGTCACAAGGGAAGTCCCAGAGAGATCTGAACCAGTACTGAATACAACGACAGCAGGCAACAAGTAAAGGTCCAGATGGAGTTAAATAGGCAGCAGGCCTAGCAGGATACGAGGCAGCTGGAGTCCAGCTACAGACCAGCCGTAACACTAAAAGCCACCAGAGGGAGCCCATGAACAGAACTCACAAAGTACCACTCATGACCACAGGAGGGAGCCCGAGAACGGAATTCACAACAGTACCCCCCCCCCCCCCTTGAGGAGGGGTCACCGAACCCTCACCCGAGCCCCCAGGCCGATCAGGATGAGCCAAATGAAAGACACGAACCAAATCGGCAGCATGGACATCAGAGGCAACAACCCAGGAATTATCCTCCTGACCATAGCCCTTCCATTTAACCAAGTACTGAAGCTTCCGTCTCAAAATACGAGAATCCAAGATCTTCTCCACCACATACTCCAATTCTCCCTCGACCAACACCGGAGCAGGAGGATCAACAGAAGGAACCACAGGCACCACATACCTCCGCAACAATGACCTATGGAACACATTATGAATGGCAAAAGATGCTGGGAGGTCCAAACGAAATGACACAGGATTGAGGATCTCTAAAATCTTATAAGGACCGATGAAACGAGGTTTGAACTTAGGAGAGGAAACCTTCATCGGAACATAACGAGATGACAACCATACCAAATCCCCCACACGAAGTCGGGGACCCACACAGCGACGGCGATTAGCAAAGCGCTGAGCCTTCTCCTGTGACAACGTCAAATTGTCCACTACGTGGTTCCAAATCTGCTGCAACCTATCCACCACAGAATCCACCCCAGGACAGTCAGAAGGCTCAACCTGCCCTGAGGAAAAACGAGGATGAAAACCAGAATTACAAAAAAAAGGCGAAACCAAAGTAGCAGAACTAGCCTTATTATTGAGGGCAAACTCAGCCAAAGGCAAAAAGGTCACCCAATCATCCTGATCAGCAGAAACAAAACATCTCAGATAAGTTTCCAAGGTCTGATTAGTTCGCTCGGTTTGGCCATTCGTCTGAGGATGGAAGGCCGACGAAAAAGACAAATTAATGCCCATCTTAGCACAAAAGGACCGCCAAAATCTGGACACAAACTGGGACCCTCTGTCAGACACAATGTTCTCCGGAATCCCATGCAAACGGACCACATTCTGAAAAAACAGCGGAACCAAATCAGAGGAGGAGGGTAACTTAGGCAAAGGCACCAAATGGACCATTTTAGAAAAACGATCACAAACCACCCAGATGACAGACATCCTCTGAGAGACTGGAAGATCCGAAATAAAATCCATGGAAATATGCGTCCAAGGCCTCTTCGGGACAGGCAAAGGCAAAAGCAACCCACTAGCACGAGAACAGCAGGGCTTAGCCTGGGCACAAGTCCCACAGGACTGCACAAAAGAACGCACATCCCGCGACAAGGACGGCCACCAAAAGGACCTAGCCACCAAATCCCTGGTGCCAAAAATCCCAGGATGACCCGCTAACACTGAAGAATGAACCTCGGAAATAACTCTACTGGTCCATCTATCCGGGACAAACAGTCTCTCCGGTGGACAACGGTCAGGTCTATCGGCCTGAAACTCCTGCAGCACCAGCCGCAAATCAGGGGAGATGGCAGACAAGATCACCCCCTCTCTGAGGATACCAGCCGGCTCAGAAACTCCCGGAGAATCAGGCACAAAACTCCTAGAAAGGGCATCAGCCTTCACGTTCTTTGAGCCCGGAAGGGAAGGGCTTTTATTGGTATCTATTTTTACTTTTGACATTTACCGGTAGCTGCTGCATTTTCCACTCTAGGCTTATACTCGAGTCATTAAGTTTTCCCAGTTTTTTGTGGCAAAATTAGGGGTGTAGGCTTATACTCGGGTCGGCTTATACTCGAGTATATACGGTATATAGGACATTTCATAACTTTCCCAAATTCTTATGAAAAGCTTTACAGCACATCCTACGGTGTAACACTGCACCCAATGTATTATATATTTTAAGAGTCCGAGTTGGTCCATCTTATATCAACTCCACAGCCCTGTATACTCTAGTACAGGGTCACACACGTGTATACAGGGCACGCTTCATAATGTTTTAAGCAAACACATATGTTTCTAATATAGGTGTAAATTCTGGGACTGATCGACCTAAACTATTTGGGGACAAGTCATTATAATGGAGGGATATTGGGGATATTAGGAAGCTAAACTGCCTGTTGCTGATCAGCCTCGGGGTGATCCTCTGATGTCTCCCTTAGAGGTTGAGGAGCAGGAAGCGGAGGTCCTGGGGGGCGATGGCTGATATAGCGCCCTCCAGGTGAGGTGGTCCCGTGCCCCTACATTAATGGTGCCAGGTATCTTGTACACGTCCTGGATCTTATGTGTCGTTGTCTTATTGCAGGGCAAATGGATGAACAAGGAGCGGGTGCTGATATTTTCTTCCCGTGGAATTAATTTCCGAACCCGCCATTTAATGCATGACTTGAAAACGTTAATGCCGCACACAAAAGCCGGTAAGTGCCGCTACGACGCTCCTCATAACACACCGCTTCCTCCAGGCTTTATAATGGACCGGAACATAAAGGGGAAACCAGGAATGTAAGGAAAGAAATGGACCGCCATCATTACATGATGTCTACTAAGACCCTGACAAGACCCCTCAGTGGTTCTGGCCTCTGATTGTGCAGGAAGCTTTGGTGATCTGTGGGGTCCTTGGATCTAACCCCCAAAATCAGGATGTTACGGCAGCTCCTAGTGATGCAGAACAGACTATGATGGGAACGTGGCGGCTTCCTCACAAGACTCGTGAAAGTTTTCGTCATTCTCCTTCTTTTTCACATTCTTTCTCTTTTTATATTTGTAGATACAAAAATGGACCGGAAAGATAAACTGTTCGTCATTAATGAGGTACGTGATGGCCGCTGTTCACACTTCGAGACTCAGCGGGAAAAACTTGCACAAGTTTCCTGATGATTTTCTAGAATTTTTTACTGTCCCTCAAAGTGTGAAATCAAAATCTGCCGCACAACTTGGCATCTTTGCTCAGATTTTTTTTTTTACGCAGAGTGTGGATGATATTTTCTGAGCATTCCCATAAGCGCTGCTTCCTGTGCGTCTCCTTCCCCTTTAAGGGCAGCCAAGCGCCTGGTGTAATTTTCTCGGACCCCCATTGACTTTGCAGTTTTTGCGCTGTCGATTAAATTGCTCCTTCGCCTCGTCGCTCTCTAACGGTTTTCTCGTCTCGCAGGTTTGTGAAATGAAAAACTGCAATAAATGTATTTATTTTGAAGCAAAGAAGAAGCAGGATCTGTACATGTGGTGAGTAGTGACCCCTCGTCTACCAGCGGGCCCCTCTCCTCAGATAATCCTCCCGTGACGGCTTCCTTACTGTTTTTTGTTTATGTATTTTAGGATATCAAACGCCCCCGAGGGACCGTCTGCTAAATTCTTGGTCCAGAACAGTAAGTAACAAATAAGTGAGAAGGACGGGAGGGGAAGGGATGATTGGTACTTACTGGGGTCCTAGATACAAGGTTTCTCCTCATCCCAAAGTGCCTTTTCTGAGCGCTCTTATTACAGCATGTGGATGTTATAGTATGAGGGTCTCTTGTGGCCATAGTAGGGGGTGTTCCTGCAGAATGTGCGGCACAATTTATTAGATATGACGCTACAGGAGGCACAGTAGAGCTGTCATTTACTCCCTCCACCTTCTAATTGTAATGAAATGACTCCATCCTCTGTTCCAGTCTATACAGCAAAGCGAAGGCTACTTTCACACTAGCGTCGTGCACTGCGTCGCTATGCGTCGTTTTGTAGAAAAAACGCATCATGCAAAAGTGCTTGCAGGATGCGTTTTTTCTACATAGACTAGCATTAGCGACGCAGTGCGACACGTCGAAACCGTCGTGAGACGGTTGCGTCGTGTTGCGTGGTACCGTCGCCACCAAAAACCGTTGCTTGTAACGTTTTTTGGTGCGTCGTGCCCGTCTTTTCGGACCGCGCATGCGTGGCCGGAACTCCACCCCCGCCTCCCCGCACATCACAGTGGGGCAGCGGATGCGTTGAAAGACAGCATCTGCTGCCCCCGTTGTGCGGCGCTTCCACAGTATGCGTCGGTGCGCTGCAACGTCGCATTGCGACGTGCAGTGCACGACGCTAATGTGAAAGTAGCCTAAGTGAGCTGGAGAAACAAACCAAGAAGCATCAGCTAATCGTGTGTTCTAGTGTTGAGCTAGACATGCAGTATTTCGAGATTTTTATTAACTCCCTGCACCTTCCAATTTTAATGAATAGACTCCGCTCATCTGTCCCAGTCTATACCGAAAAGCTAACCTTTTAATTATATTGAAATGACTCCCCTTATCTGTCCCAGTCCATACAGCAAAGCTACGTGAGCTGCAGAAATTAGGAAGCATCAGCTAATCATGTGTTCCAATGTTCATGCAGTATTGAAAGATATTTAAGTACCATGTTTTGTGGATTATAAGATGCACCAAATTATAAAACACACCCCAAGTTTTTGGGGAGGACAATAAAACCCTTTTTATTTTATTTTTTTTTATTTTTTTTTTATAACTAAAATGATGGTGCGTCTTATCTGCTTTTACGCCGTAAGATTTACAGTACCTTACCTGGGCGGCGGTTGATCGAGGTCCCAGGTGGCGGGGTCGCTTGGCGGCGGTGGCAAGTCCCAGGCTGGTAGGAGTGGGGCGTTCCGCGGTGCAGGGGCTCTGCAAATATTTATGGAAACTACGGGCGAGCTGGGCTTTCACAAAATATCGGCGGAGCCCCTGCACTGCCGAACACCCCCCCTTCTACCAGCCTGGGGCCCACAGCATCGCCCCACTCCTGCCGCCGCCAGAATCTTCCTGCAGCAGCGACCCTGGGACCCCGCTCCACCGCAGCCGGTAAGCTACATTCAGATGATAAGACTTACCCCCATTTTTTTCCCCCAAATTCTAGCAATAAAAATGCTTTATACTGAATATTGTCTTTTTCTGTGGATACGTTGCCGGTTTAAAAAAAAAAAAAAAAAAAAAGCCGATCATCTGTCTCACCCGGTCGTTTCTCTCCTTCTCCAGCCTTCACTCATCTCCTCTTCCCTTTTTCTAGTTCACACACTGGCAGAGCTGAAGATGACTGGAAACTGCCTGAAGGGCTCCCGTCCTCTGCTCTCCTTCGATCCGGTTGGTATTTAAAAAAAAAAAACAACTCCTAATGTATTTGATATAGAACTACAACTCCCAGCATAGTTTGCTGCAGCTCACAGACCTCCTCTCCTCCCCCTCAGGCGTTTGATCAGGATCCGTACCTCTCGGTGCTGAAGGAGCTCTTCATACAGGTAACGGTGACTTCCTCGTCTCTGCGTTTTGGTTCTCGGCGCCGTTTCTTCTTCACGTAACATCTCGATCTCTTGATTGCAGATTTTTGGAACCCCGAGATATCACCCCAAGAGTCAGCCGTTCGTGGACCACGTCTTCACCTTCTCCGTAGCAGATAAGAGGATCTGGTTCAGGAATTATCAGGTCAGTAAGATTCTGTCTGGACAGTATTCATTAGTGCACAGTTCTGGAGCCCCAGATTGACACCGCTTTATGCGCCAGCGCTGTAGACATGCAGCTGACGGTGCCGAGGTGTTGGCTGCGCACAGTGTGTGACCACTGATCCTTCCTCGGATTTGTCTTGTAATTCTGCATCTCGTCCTGTCACCGCAGATCATAGAGGAGGACGCGTCTCTGGTGGAGATCGGACCTCGATTTGTGCTGAATCTCATCAAGATTTTTAAAGGCAGCTTTGGAGGTCCGACCCTGTACGAGAACCCGTACTACCAGTCCCCCAATATGGTACGTCCCCCTGCAGTTTTTTTTGGACATTACTCTGCCGGCCTCTGTCCATCGCGATGATCTTTTTCATGTGACTTTCTGCACAATTTGCTGACGACGTCTTTCTTTCAGCACCGGCGCATTATCCGATTGGAAACGGCGGCAAAGATTCGGGAGAAACAACAAGTGAAAGAACTGCAGAAAATGAAGAAGACGGAAGGAGTCGTGGTCGTTCCTCACGATCCCACGGCTGAGGTGTTCACCACCAAGGCTGAAAAGAAACCTCAGGTTATTGAGACGCAGCCACCCGTCCTCAAACCCAACATGAAACGAAAGGACAAAAAGTTCAAACGCCAGAGACTGAGCCAAAAAAGACGCGTATGAACTGTGGGGGGTGCACTCACCAGGTCAGGGGTCCGAGGGGCTGTTTTGTAAAATAAAAGGAAAAGTCTTCGTCTGTTACCTCACTCCTCTTTATAACAAAATTAAAGTTTATACAGCACCAAACGTCAAGGTGTAAAAGGGGACCTACCAGAACAAAGGATAAGACCCCAATAGTGTACATTAAAGACCCTGAAATCTGCAGCGGCACCACTGAGATTGTGAGTAACCAGGGGCACCGTTCTCAGAGAAATCAGTGGTTGTACGTCCAGACAAGTAGGTTCTGCCTTCAGGGGGGTTCATTGCTTCACTGCTCCAGCAAGGAAAGTTTCCTTCAGGTGGAGCTTTGGCCTCCTCTTTTCACTCTTCCAGTCTGAGGATGGGGTCGGGCAGCCACTGTAACCCATTGGATCCAGTCGATTGTAGACGAGGCTTACAGCAAAGAGACAGCCCATTCTACCGGAGGCGTGTGCCATGGATTATTTCTTTTATTTTTCATAGTTCCCATTGAGGACTTACGATTTGGAGATGGGAATACCTCTATCCCAATATGTAGTAGGTGTAATAATAATATTAGCAAATGGCAATTAGAAATGTAGTATAGTTCTTCTGATTCGCTGTGTCTCTTTCATCACGTGCAGGCTCTGCCCCTCTGGTAATTTACATGCTGAGGTCCCTTGACCGTGGCATCTAAACAGTTAAATTAGTTCACTCAGACCCCAGCACTCGCCTACATGTGCGCGTAAAATACTGCCTTTGTTGGAAAGGGGTTACTGAGAAACTTTATAGTGCACTTCTCTAACCGCACATTTAGCATCTCCCACACTACCTCCTCATCCTGCCCTCCCTCTGTTGGAGCCCCCCAAGGCTCTGACCTAGGACCCCTACTCTTCTCCATCTATAACTTTTTGCCTGGGACAAGTAAAAGTCCCATGGCTTCAAATACCATCTATGCGCTGATGACACTCAGATCTTCCTCTCTAGCCCAGATATCACCTTTCTCCTGTCCAGAATCCCAGTGTCTATCAGCCATATCCTCCTTATCATCTTTTTCTCAAGCTCAACCTAAAGACAAACTGAGCTCATCATCTTTCCTCTCTCCCCTACCCAATCAATCACAAATAACACCACACTTTCCCCTGTACCTGCGATCTGCCTTGGAGTAACCCTTGACTCTGCCCTGTCCTTCACATCGCACATCCAACCTCACGCCACCTGCCGCGTCCAACTCAAAAATATCTCCAGAATCCGTCCTTTCTCCAACCTTAAATCTACTAAAATACTAGAGCATGCCCTCATCATCTCCCGCCTCGATTACTGCAACATCCTCCTTTGTGATCTACCTGCTAACACTCTTGCACCTTTCCATTCTGTCATTAACTCTGCTGCCCGACTAATCCTCCTCTCTCCTCACTATTTCTCCGCTTCCACCTCTGTAAATATCTTCACTGGCTCCTAATTCACCAATGTATTCAGTTCAGATTACTAATACTGACCTACAACGCCATCCATAACCTGTCTCTTCCATTTATCTCCCAACTAATTCGCGATATCTTCCCACATATAATCTCCGGTCCTCCCAAGACCTCCCTCTCTCCTCCACACTGACGTTCCTTACCCAATCCCCTGCAAGACTTCTCTCGAGTATCCCCCATCCTGTACAATTCTGTCCCCCAACTTGTCTGATTATCCCCTAACATTTGGAACTTTCAAGAAGAATTTGAAAACCCATGTCTTCAACCCACTGTGAATATTCTCCGGTGCTGGAAGCGTGTGGTCATGTGATTGCAGGTATGTGATATACATACTTCTGGCACCATTCCAACTACAAGGGTTGCAGCATACATGTAATCACATGCCGACTAGATGTGCATGGACTCAATGCAAGTGTATTGAGCGAGACTGCGCTCGTCTAGTCTGCATGTGATTGCATGTATGCAGATCCCATAGTTGCGGCTTTGTGCATGCGTTTCCCAGCAGCAGAGAATACTCAGCTTTCAGTGCACTAAGTCTAAGCCCGGACAACCCCCTTAACATGATTATTTCTGGCTGCTTCATAGGTCATAATTACACTATTGTATTGTCTTGAGTGCTGCCCCTGGAAAAGACCGACAACACTCGGACCAGTTCAGGTGAGCGTTTGTAGTGGTCAGATGTAGTACACCTCCTACCTGATGGCATCGTCCTTTAATTTGTAGCCCGACACAATGTCACTACAAGGATTATATCACACAAGGACTACAAGTCACATGAGCCAGAGACACCAACAGGTAGAAGGAGGCTTGCAGGGCTCTGGTCTGGTGGCCACGGACTACTGACATGACTGTTTGACCAGTGTCCTCCTAATCAATTTGCTCATCTTTACTGGTATATATGTCACAGGAACGCATAGGGTAGATCACGCAGGTCCCACCGCTGCCACCAGTTTGCCAGGGAAATGCAACTCCACTGCCTGCAATCATCAGCGAATTACACAATTGCCAGAGGTTGATGGATGAGGCGGCGGCTTCCTCCGCTACTAGGTCGTCTATTGGGGAACTAACAGCTTACATATACACCTCTGATTCCAGCACATGGAACATATATATATATATATATATATATATATATATATATATACTGCTTAAAAAAATAAAGGGAACACTTAAACAACAGAATCTAACTCCAAGTAAATCAAACTTCTGTGAAATCAAACTGTCCACTTAGGAAGCAACACTGATTGACAATCAATTTCACATGCTGTTGTGCAAATGGAATAGACAACAGATGGAAATTATTGGCAATTATCAAGACACCCTCAATAAAGGAGTGGTTCTGCAGGTGGGGACCACAGACCACATCTCAGTACCAATGCTTTCTGGCTGATGTTTTGGTCACTTTTGAATGTTGGTTGTGCTTTCACACTCGTGGTAGCAGGAGACGGACTCTACAACCCACACAAGTGGCTCAGGTAGTGCAGCTCATCCAGGATGGAACATCAATGCGAGCTGTGGCAAGAAGCTTTGCTGTCTGTCAGTGTAGTTTCCAGAGGCTGGAGGCGCTACCAGGAGACAGGCCAGTACACCAGGAGATGTGGAGGGGGCCGTAGGAGGGCAACAACCCAGCAGCAGGACCATTACCTCTGCCTTTGTGCAAGGAGGAACAGGGGGAGCACTGCCAGGGCCCTGCAAAATGACCTCCAGCAGGCCACAAATGTGCATGTATCTGCACAAACTGTTAGAAACCGACTCCATGAGGATGGTCTGAGTGTCCGACGTCCACAGATGGGGGTTGAGCTCACAGCCCAACACCGTGCAGGACGCTTGGCATTTGCCACAGAACACCAGGATTGGCAAGTTCGCCACTGGTGTCCTGTGCTCTTCACAGATGAAAGCAGGTTCACACTGAGCACATGTGACACGTGACAGAGTCTGGAGACGCCATGGAGAGCGATCTGCTGCCTGCAACATCCTTCAGCATGACCGGTTTGGCAGTGGGTTAGTAATGGTGTGGGGAGGCATTTCTTTGGAGGGCCGCACAGGCCCCCATGTGCTCGCCAGAGGTAGCCTGACTGCCATTAGGTACCGAAATGAGATCCTCAGACCCTTTGTGAGACCATATGCTGGTGCGGTTGGCCCTGGGTTCCTCCTAGTGCAGGACAATGCCAGACCTCCTGTGGCTGGAGTGTGTCAGCAGTTCCGGCAATTGAAGCTATGGACTGGCCCGCCTGTTCCGATAGGACACATCTGAGAGATCATGTCTCGCTCCATCCACCAACGACACGTTGCACCACAGACTGTCCAGGAGTTGGCAGATGCTTTAGTCCAGGTCTGGGAGGAGATCCCTCAGGAGACCATCCGCCGCCTCATCAGGAGCATGCTCAGGTGTTGTAGGGAGGTCATAGAGGAACATGGAGGCCACGCACACTACTGAGCATCATTTCCTTGTCTTGAGGCATTTCCACTGAAGTTGGATCAGCCTATAACTTCATTTTTCACTTTGATTTTGAGCATCATTCCAACTCCAGACCTCTGTGGGATATTAGTTGTGATTTACGTTGATCATTTTTAGGTTTTATTGTTCTGTACACATTCCACTATGTAATGAGTAAAGATTTACAACTGGAATATTTCATTCAGTGATATCTCGGATGTGGGATTTTAGTGTTCCCTTTATTTTTTTGAGCAGTGTATTTAATATTTGGTTAAACATTATTTATTGGTTGAATATATTGAACTTTGAGTAACCGTTAATAAATACCGCGGCCTTTTATCTTCACACCATGTGTTTCTTGTCATTTATTTGGTAAGTGGGGAAGGTTGTTAGAGGCGGGGGAGTTTTGGTGCCTGCTATCCCATAGTATAGAGTTATAGGTGAGATGCTCTGCAGGGCAGGAGAATAGTATAGAGTTATAGGTAAGATGCTCTGCAGCACAGAAGAATATCGGCGAAAATTGCCCACACAGAAAATTACGCACAAGTTTATTAAGAACAGTTTATTAAGGAGGTCTAATAACAAC
Organism: Ranitomeya variabilis; assembly: GCF_051348905.1. NCBI lineage: Eukaryota > Metazoa > Chordata > Amphibia > Anura > Dendrobatidae > Ranitomeya > Ranitomeya variabilis. Next base: position 30,618,463 of record NC_135232.1, read on the forward strand.
AATAACTCCGGTTTAGTAAACAATCATTGCATACGTGCAAATTAGCCATTTTACTGCAAATTAGCTATTCCCCTTAAGTATGACATTCATCGGGTTGCAGAGACCTGTCGGGTTCCTGCACTGCGATACATGCTGCCGGCGCAGTGGCTGTGAGCTGATGTCGGAGGTGCAACGACAGGGAGCGGCGCATGACGATGTCAGCTGCCGGCTGTGCGGTGGCTATAAAAGACACTGGGCGACGTGGGAGCAGAGGAAAGGTGAGTAGAATGTTTTTGTTTTTAATTATGCATTAGGGGCAGAATGGGGACACATACACTAGGATTGAGGACCATGTAAACCAGGATGGGGACAGACTTACCAGGAAGGGGGCATATATACCAGGATGGAGACCATATGGACCATACATACCAGGATGGAGACCATGTGACCAGGATGGGGACCATATATACCAGGATGGAGACCATATGGACCATACATACCAGGATGGGGGCCAGATATACCAGCATTGGGACATATATACCAGGATGTGGACATATTCACCAGGATGATGGTCATATACACTCCCTGACAGAAGTTATGTCGCTTATCCATGTTATGTAAATGAAAGCTTATAACCTGACGTTAAATTCATCCATTGGTTGTATAAATTATTCTTTTGAAAGCTGAAACCCTACGAAATGTGGTTTAGGTTAAGAAAATAAATTGGCATCAATGCAGAAATTTTGATCAGTTAATGGACACAGAATGGTCAGATTTTGTCAAGACAAAACTTGTCACCCACAGAAAGTAATGTGATATTCAAACAAATAATTAACTTAAAATACAAATATATGTTGCATAACATTGGTGAATGAAGCTGTGGTGCTATTAGAGTCATATTTAATATTTTGTGTGGCTTCCATGAGCTTGAAGGACTGCATCCATGCGGTTCAACAATGATTCATACAATTTATTAATGAAGTCATCAGGAATAGCAAAGAATGCAGTCTTACATGCCTCCCAGAGTTCATCTAGATTCTTTGGTTTTGTCTTCCAAGATTCCTCTTTCATCCTTCCCCAAACATGCTCAATGATGTCCATGTCTGGTGACTGGGCTGGCCAGTCCTGGAGCACCTTGATTTTTTTTGCCTGGAGGAACTTTGTTGTAGAGGTGGATGTATGAGATGGAGCACCATCCTGCTGCAGAATATGACCCCTTTTATGATTTGGAATATAAGAGGTAGCTAATACTTCTTGATATTTTAGGCTATTGATATTGCCTTCGACCTTGCAAATGTTTCGCACACCCCCATACTGAATGTAACCCCAGACAATTACCTTTCCACCACCAAATTTAACTGTATTCTGGGTGTATTTTGGATCCATACGGGCTCCAGTAGGTCCCCTGCAGTATTTCCAGCGACTGTGGTGTAATTCTACTGAAGATTCATCAGAGAAATCCACCTTCTGCCACTTTTCCATCGTCCATCTGTTTAGCAGGCTGTGGGACTTTGCAAATGCCACACGGTTTTTTATTTGCCTTTTGTTTAGTGCTGGCTTCTGGGCACTGATTCCACCATGGAGGCCATTTTGAGACAGAATCCTAGAAACTGTTCTAGTTGACACAGGGACTTGAGGTGACCAGTAGTGATGAGCGAGTGTACTCGTTACTCGGGTTTTCCCGAGCACGCTCAGGTGACCTCCGAGTATTTATGACTGCTCGGAGATTTAGTTTTCATCATGGCAGCTGAATGATTTACAGCTACTAGCCTGCTTGATTACATGTGGGGATTCCCTAGCAACCAGGCAACCCCCACATGTACTCAGCCTGGCTAGTAGCTGTAAATCATTAAGCTGGTGCATGAAAACTAAATCTCCGAGCAGTCATAAATACTCGAAGGTCACCCGAGCAACGAGTATACTTGCTCATCACTAGTGACCAGGCCTGTTGGAGCTCTGCTGCAGTGGAAGAGGGGTTTGCTTTGGATTTTCTAACCAACAAACGTTCCTCCTGAGCAGTTGTCTGGCAGGGTCTGCCGGACCTGGGCTTGTCAAACACATCTCCAGTCTCTTCAAATCTTTTTTTAATTCTTTGTACTTGACGCTGAGACACATTAAAGGTGCCAGCCACCTCTGCAGTGGATCCGTTCTTCAGCCTCTTGATAATCCAGGCTTTGGTCGCAGGGTGGATTTTTGGCATGTTGTCAGAGCTCAAGTTGCAGTTCAAGTGAAGGTCTGGGCTGCTGGGGTTCTTTTTATACACACACACTAATTAACCGATCATTTACTGAGCACAGGTGAGGATGTAAACTAGGATTGGGTGCATTATATGACCAGGCGACAAAGGTTTTGTCTTGTCAAAATCTGACCATTCTGTGTCCATTAACTGATCAATATTTCTGCATTGATGCCAATTTATTTTCTTACCCTAAACCACATTTCGGAGGGTTTCAGCTTTCAAAAGAATTTATACAACCAATGGATGAATTTAACGTCAGGTGCCTTCTGGGCTTCCAGGACCATCTATCTCAGCCAGCAGCACCCTGCTTTTGGTGGGAACCCACTGAGATGATAATGTATTAGATCTGACCTGCAGTCCCATGTAACTCCACAGATAATACAGTGATACTTTTGTGGCTACTGATAGCAGTGATGGCTCCTCTGGATCACACTGCTGCTGGTTCTGCCTGTGCTGCTGCTCTTGGCTGGTGGGAGGAGTAAGGCAGAATCAGTGAGAGAAGAGAGCAGACTGGATCTATCTATTGCTGAGAATGACAGACTGCTGCAAACCACAGATCTTCATTATTTTTGCAGTTTTGCACAAGGTCAACTGTAAATCACAAGTTGATCACATATCATGTGAATATCTTCATCTTACACCTCAAATATGATAGATCTGAAACTTTGTGATGCTGCAATTGCCAATTTTCCTGTGGGGATTTTTCAAGGAACCGGAAAAAAACGCATCAAAACGCAGGTGACCTGCCAGTGACCTCAGATGCAGATTTGGTGCAGATTTGACCTGCATCAAATCCTGAGCAAATACTGAGCGATTCCTGACCGTGGTTAGAATCTATTTTCATTATTTCTAGATAATCTCCAGCTTTCACTTTCGCTTCCTCCAGCTCTCACCTCTCCGTCCTCCTTCTGCCCGGTAACTGCTGATCAGCCGGAGATTCATTCTCCTATTGGAGGATGTTGTACCTCCCGTCCAATCAGCGCTGAGCTCCGCCCTCCAGTGTACAGTGACTGTGATATTGTTGTCTGTCCTGGGCCACACTTAGTTCTCCTCCTCGGGGTCCCCCCATATATTGGGGCAGGAGGAGGAGGAGGATGTTGCCCCTCATTGTGCTTCTCCTTCACGTGTCTGCGGTGTGTTCTGGTGAGTATGGAGGGTGATCAGTGATTGTACCTGATATTAGAGGATTATTACGTCTTATTTATGTCGTATGTTGATTGTAGTTTATGTATCAATGTGTTGTCGTCTATAAGAGGCAGAAATCCACTAGAGAAGCTGCACCTGTCCTGTGGGACGGACTAAACTGCATATTGGGATGATGGGATGATGGGATGATGGGATGATGGGCTGCAATACTAGACTCGACCACTAGATGGCAGCACATTTTACAAATGCAGCCCAGGAAATGACTTCTTGTAATATAGCAAGAAGGGAATTCAATGGAAATACTTAAATGAATCAGAACATCCACAGGGCTGGATTAAAGTTTAATAATAGAACCAGGGAAAAAAGATTGTAACTATATGGGATTATGTGTAGAATATCGGGTTACACACGCCTGGTGATATATCTCATCAACATCTCATAGGAATATGGGTATAATTATTGTTCTGTATGGGGATTATGGGTGAAATATCACACATACACATGCCCAGGAACATACTTCATCTACTTCTGATAGGAATATGGGTATAACTATTGTTCTGTATGGGGATTATGGGTGAAATATCACACATACACATGCCCAGGAACATACTTCATCTACTTCTGATAGGAATATGGGTATAACTATTGTTCTGTATGGGGATTATGGGTGAAATATCACACATACACATGCCCAGGAACATACTTCATCTACTTCTGATAGGAATATGGGTATAACTATTGTTCTGTATGGGGATTATGGGTGAAATATCACACATACACATGCCCAGGAACATACTTCATCTACTTCTGATAGGAATATGGGTATATCTATTGTTCTGTATGGGGATTATGGGTGAAATATCACAAATACACATGCCCAGGAACATACTTCATCTACTTCTGATAGGAATATGGGTATATCTATTGATCTGTATGGGGATTATGGGTGAAATATCACAAATACACATGCCCAGGAACATACTTCATCTACTTCTGATAGGAATATGGGTATAACTATTGTTCTGTATGGGGATTATGGGTGAAATATCATAAATACACATGCCCAGGAACATACTTCATCTACTTCTGATAGGAATATGGGTATATCTATTGTTCTGTATGGGGATTATGGGTGAAATATCACAAATACACATGCCCAGGAACATACTTCATCTACTTCTGATAGGAATATGGGTATAACTATTGTTCTGTATGGGGATTATGGGTGAAATATCACACATACACATGCCCAGGAACATACTTCATCTACTTCTGTTAGGAATATGGGTATAACTATTGTTCTGTATGGGGATTATGGGTGAAATATCACACATCCACATGCCCAGGAACATACTTCATCTACTTCTGATAGGAATATGGGTATATCTATTGATCTGTATGGGGATTATGGGTGAAATATCACAAATACACATGCCCAGGAACATACTTCATCTACTTCTGATAGGAATATGGGTATATCTATTGTTCTGTATGGGGATTATGGGTGAAATATCACACATACACATGCCCAGGAACATACTTCATCTACTTCTGATAGGAATATGGGTATAACTATTGTTCTGTATGGGGATTATGGGTGAAATATCACACATACACATGCACAGGAACATACTTCATCTACTTCTGATAGGAATATGGGTATAACTATTGTTCTGTATGGGGATTATGGGTGAAATATCACACATACACATGCCCAGGAACATACTTCATCTACTTCTGATAGGAATATGGGTATATCTATTGATCTGTATGGGGATTATGGGTGAAATATCACAAATACACATGCCCAGGAACATACTTCATCTACTTCTGATAGTAATATGGGTATAACTAGTGATCTGTATGGGGATTATGGGTGAAATATCACAAATACACATGCCCAGGAACATACTTCATCTACTTCTGATAGGAATATGGGTATAACTATTGTTCTGTATGGGGATTATGGGTGAAATATCACACATCCACATGCCCAGGAACATACTTCATCTACTTCTGATAGGAATATGGGTATAACTATTGATCTGTATGGGGATTATGGGTGAAATATCACAAATACACATGCCCAGGAACATACTTCATCTACTTCTGATAGGAATATGGGTATAACTATTGTTCTGTATGGGGATTATGGGTGAAATATCACAAATACACATGCCCAGGAACATACTTCATCTACTTCTGATAGGAATATGGGTATATCTATTGATCTGTATGGGGATTATGGGTGAAATATCACAAATACACATGCCCAGGAACATACTTCATCTACTTCTGATAGGAATATGGGTATATCTATTGATCTGTATGGGGATTATGGGTGAAATATCACAAATACACATGCTCAGGAACATATTTCATCTACTTCTGATAGGAATATGGGTATATCTATTGTTCTGTATGGGGATTATGGGTGAAATATCACAAATACACATGCCCAGGAACATACTTCATCTACTTCTGATAGGAATATGGGTATATCTATTGTTCTGTATGGGGATTATGGGTGAAATATCACAAATACACATGCCCAGGAACATATTTCATCTACTTCTGATAGGAATATGGGTATAACTATTGTCTTTAGTCGAGTCTTTAGTCGAGTCCGGGGCCGAGCCGCCAGGTGCCGCGCGCTGCCCGTCCACGCCGCCCGGAGGAGGGGGGAGGTCCGGCGCCCACCTTCGGTCGGGCTTCGCCCTCTCGTCGCCGGAGGCAGCCCTGTGCATCCACAGACAGCCTCGCGGCACGCTCCCGGGGGGGAGTGACGGAGGGTAAACCCCGTCGGGTGGGCCCAGGGTGGGTGGGTCTGGCCTTGGGGGGACGTAAGGGAGAAAGGAGGGGAGGGCGTCGGGGCGCGGAGCTTCGGGCCTCCCTCGATGTCACCCTTGCGACGGGACCCCAGCCGCGCCACGGAGGCGATCGACGGAGGGGCGACCCTCAGACAGGCGTAGCCCCGGGAGCAACCCGGGGCCGCAAGGTGCGTTCAAAGTGTCGATGATCAATGTGTCCTGCAATTCACACTAATTCTCGCAGCTAGCTGCGTTCTTCATCGACGCGCGATCCGAGTGATCCACCGTTAAGAGTCGCGCTTTCTGGGTCTGGGACGCTCAGAGGCGCCCCCTTTCTCACTCTCGTGTCGGCCGGCCGCAAAAGACTGGGGTGCTTCGAAAGGGGTTTTCCATCTTGGCCCTGTTGCCCCAGGCGCTCGGCCTCCCCCGTCCCTCCCTCCGGCGGGGAGGAGAACGAAAGGAGGGCTCGAGGCTTCTCGACCTACCGCCCGGACCCGCATACCCCGGGGAGGGGGGTGCGCGGGCGCACGGGAGAATGGTACCCGGGACGGCCTTTCGCATGCGGGGGGCTTCTGTTTTTCCTCGGCGGGCGGCGGCAGGGCAAAAATCGTCGGTGCGAGGCCGGGCGTCTTTCTCGGGTGACGGAGCGAGAGGGGCTCCCCGCGCCCTCCCGACGTCGCCCGCCCGGCAGCTGTCCTCGCGTGCCCTCGCCGCCCCCGCCCTGCGGAGCGCACCGGCGGAGCGGAAGGAGACCCACCACCGCCACCGCCGCCCCTTCGGCCTTCCGCGGGGGGTGGCGGGCGGCTGGGCTCGGCTTCCGGCTCCGCGCCTCATGGGGTTTTCTCTCTCGCCCGTTAATGATCCTTCCGCAGGTTCACCTACGGAAACCTTGTTACGACTTTTACTTCCTCTAGATAGTCAAGTTCGATTGTCTTCTCGGCTCTCCGCCAAAGTCTTGGCGGACCCCGGCGGGGCCGATCCAAGGACCTCACTAAACCATCCAATCGGTAGTAGCGACGGGCGGTGTGTACAAAGGGCAGGGACTTAATCAACGTGAGCTTATGACCCGCACTTACTTGGGATTCCTCGTTCACGGGGAAGAATTGCAATCCCCGATCCCCATCACGAACTGGGTTCAGCGGGTTACCCGCACCTGTCGGCGAAGGGTAGACACACGCTGGTCCGTTCAGTGTAGCGCGCGTGCAGCCCCGGACATCTAAGGGCATCACAGACCTGTTATTGCTCGATCTCGCGTGGCTGAGCGCCACTTGTCCCTCTAAGAAGCTGGACGCGGACCGCGGGGGGTCGCGTAGCTAGTTAGCATGCCGGAGTCTCGTTCGTTATCGGAATTAACCAGACAAATCACTCCACCAACTAAGAACGGCCATGCACCACCACCCACAGAATCGAGAAAGAGCTTTCATTCTGTCAATCCTTTCCGTGTCCGGGCCGGGTGAGATTTCCCGTGTTGAGTCAAATTAAGCCGCAGGCTCCACTCCTGGTGGTGCCCTTCCGTCAATTCCTTTAAGTTTCAGCTTTGCAACCATACTCCCCCCGGAACCCAAAGACTTTGGTTTCCCGGACGCTGCTCGGCGGGTCATGGGAATAACGCCGCCGGATCGCCAGTTGGCATCATTTATGGTCGGAACTACGACGGTATCTGATCGTCTTCGAACCTCCGACTTTCATTCTTGATTAATGAAAACATTCTTGGCAAATGCTATCGCTTTGGTTCGTCTTGCGCCGGTCCAAGAATTTCACCTCTAGCGGCGCAATACGGATGCCCCCGGCCGTCCCTCTTAATCATGGCCCCAGTTCCGACAACCAACAAAATAGAACCGGAGTCCTATTCCATTATTCCTAGCTGGAGTATTCAGGCGTGGCTGCCTGCTTTGAACACTCTAATTTTTTCAAAGTAAACGCTTCGGGCCCCCGGGACACTCAGTCAAGAGCATCGGGGAGGCGCCCCAAGGCAAAGGGGCTGGGACTGGCGGTAGCACGCCTTGCGGCGGACCGCCAGCTCGATCCCAAGATCCAACTACGAGCTTTTTAACTGCAGCAGCTTTAGTGTACGCTACTGGAGCTGGAATTACCGCGGCTGCTGGCACCAGACTTGCCCTCCAATAGATTCTCGTTAAAGGATTTAAAGTGTACTCATTCCAATTACAGAGCCTCGAAAGAGTCCTGTATTGTTATTTTTCGTCACTACCTCACCGGGTCGGGAGTGGGTAATTTGCGCGCCTGCTGCCTTCCTTGGATGTGGTAGCCGTTTCTCAGGCTCCCTCTCCGGAATCGAACCCTGATTCTCCGTTACCCATGGTCACCATGGTAGGCACAGAAAGTACTATCGAAAGTTGATAGGGCAGACACCCGAATGGATCGTCGCCGTCACGGGGACATGCGATCGGCCCGAGGTTATCCAGAGTCGCAACGCTTATGGGGACAGCGCGGCAGGGAGGAGGCCGCGGAGGACCGTCCCGACGCCGCACCCGGGACCCCGGATTGGTTTTGGTCTGATAAATGCACGCATCCCTGGCGGTCAGCGCTCGTTTGCACGTATTAGCTCTAGAATTACCACAGTTGTCCGAGTCAACGGTTTGGAGCGATCAAAGGAACCATAACTGATTTAATGAGCCATTCGCAGTTTCACTGTACCGTCCGTGTGTACTTACACGTGCATGGCTTAATCTTTGAGACAAGCATATGCTACTGGCAGGATAAACCAGGTAGCTCCCCAACACGACTGGACCGCGTTGAGGCGAGGGAGCGGACCCGGAGGGGGAGAGAGAGAGATAGGCCGGAGGAAGCCCCGCAGCGGGAAGGGCGCCCGGAGGAAGGGAAATCCTCATCGTCGTCCGTGCCGGCAGGCGGCGTCCTGGGGCGTAACCCACGGGAATGGGGAGCCTGAACGGCGAGTGCAGTGCCGCCGGGAGATCGTGCACGCTGTACGGCGAGCGAAGCCACCGATGCGGAGGGCGTCTGGAAAATACCCACCTTGCACGGAGAGGGCGAGGTGACTGGCCTCCGGAGGACGCCACGGCCGCCCTGACTCGTGACTCACCGCTCCCGGGGCGACGCACAGTCGCTGCTGGGGAGAGGAGCCAGGGCATGGGGGGCCTGCGCGGCGCCGCTGTCTGGCTTAGACCTGCCTCCACCGCGGGGGGTCCTCGACCCACCGGCGGACGGGCACGAGGAGTGGGAGAGGGAGGCTGGCCGTCGGGGTCCGCTGCGGCTCCGGCGCAAGCCCCAGCGACGTGGAGGTCGCGCGGGGCGTAGTCGGCCTGGCCGTGTCGGCGTCGCCCTCCGGCGTAGTCCCTTGTCCCGGGCTCTTGCCCGTAACCTCAAAGGTAACCGAGCGGCGTCTCCCCCCAAAGCCATGCCTCGACTGTTGAGAACAGAAGAAGCCCGGGGCGGCAATACGCCGGGTACTCCCTTCACCAAACTCGTGCCCCACTTCGATTCGTCTTTCCTTCTCCATCCTCCCTTCTCGCTCCGGGGCGTCCGCTTCGTCTCTCTCCCGCTCTCGCTCTCGCGCTCCCTGCCGAGCCGCCTCGGAGGACGGCGGACGAGGGGAAGGCGAAGGCGTTCAGCCGCGGGGCACACCGCACGGTGAGAACCCACTCGCCCGCCTCCCCGCACGTCTGTCGTCCCCCCACTATCGTAGGGGCTCGGGAAAAGACTGGAAAACGCGGAGCTCGGCGGTGGCGTGGAAGCGCCACCCACCGCCGTCGCTCTCGCCGATGCCCGCCGCGGAGGCCGCCCTTCGGACGCTGGGGTGCGGCGCGGGAGAAGATCG